>NC_138550.1:8313820-8783820 GCF_964273705.1 Natrix helvetica | reverse complement strand
ATGTTAACATTTCATCATTGTTTAATTCACAGCTTTTGCAACAGTGATGCTCCTGGCTGTTTCACAAACATATACACAGAAGGCCATACAGAGTTGAATGTATATACTCCGTGTTGTCTTCCTTTAAAGTTTCAGTAGGTTAGTGCAAAACAGGGGAAATGATCAAGAAATCCTTTATAAGGGCCTTGTTCTATATCTCATCACTTTAGGCAAAGGTATTTTATCTGAGACCAATTGCGTTTAAAACCCAATATTCTTTGCTCCTGCATAATTGCTAAGCTAAAGTCAGCATGACCCACACTTTTAGAGGAAGTCCATCCTCACTTCTCCAGGTAAATTGTTCCATAAAAATAACCTTCTAGAACAGGGCTGTCAAACTTGATTTCATTGAGGGCCACATCAGGTTTGTGTTTGACCTCGGGGGACTGTTGTGGATGTGGCCAGGGTGGGCATGGGCAGTGCAACATCATTCGTGTCGGGTGTGCCTGTGGAGGCCAGTGAAAATGGGTTCCTGAGCTCCGTTTCCGGCTGCGATGACTTCCTGCAACCCTCTGCCAGTGAAAACGGCCCTCCCGAGCTCCCTTTTCCCTGGCAGAGGCACCGCGGCCGGTCTTTCGCTGTTTCCAGGTCGGCCCCATGGGCCAGATCTAATCACCCCGCGGGCCAGATCCAACCCACGGCGCCTTGAGTTTGACACCCCTGCTCTAAAACAGCCTTCATGAAACCCAGTTACCATGAACTTCTGAATGGAGTGATGGGGATTTTGGATGATGGGATTCTGAGATTAAAAGAGCTGGCGGTATGCTGGAAGGGCTATCCTTTCTAGTTAATAAATTACAGCTACAGTAACAAAATCAGGAATGTACCTGGACGGTTTTCCTATTAGACAAACAGACTCCTGTCCAAGAGTGGTGTAGATAAGAGCTTTATTAAGCAAGAGCTCAAACTTCCCTATTGAAAGGACAGAGGGATGGCATATTTACAGAGCCTTACCAAAACAGCCTCCTTATAGGTAGCGCGGTCATTGATATCCCACGGGAGACAGTTCAAACGTATATGTCAACAGAAGAACTCTTTAAAATCCAGGCTAAAATCCCAGGAACTTTCCATTGGTCAAAATTTGTTCACGATGCAGAGGCATAAGGCTGCTAAGCTGGATTCCCTCAGTAATATCTCTTATTTTTAGTAATAACTCTTATTTTCCTACAAAGAACTCCCAAATCGGAGAAGGGGATAACAATTCAAAAATGACGCGTCTAATTTAAGCTATTGCCCTGGAGGGAAATATATTTCAGACCATTTTTATAATTGACATCAATCAAGTGGATGTTTCTACTACGAGCTGTGGCGGCGCAGTGATCAGAATGCGGTACTGCAGGCTACTTCTGCTGACTGCAATTTGGCAGTTCAAATCTCACCAGGCTCAAGGTTGACTCAGCCTTCCCTCCTTCCAAGGTGGGTAAAATGAGGACCCAAAATTGTTGGGGGCAATATGCGGACTCTGTAAACCGTTTAGAGAGGGGCTGTAAAGCACTATAAAGCGATATATAAGCCTAAGTGCTATTTCTATTGAGAAAACTTTGCCACAAACTTCTCTACTTTTTCATCTTTAGCTCTGTGGTTGCCACCAGAATTCATGAGGCAGAAAAGAGCTTTATTCCTTCCCATAGTTATTTCTGATCCCAAAATAGAAAAGGTGGGGAAACGAAGAAAGCACCAAGAGCTACAAGCCGTAAACGTTGGCAGAGACCAAAAGGCATACAAAATTTCCACTGCTGAATAGAATTTTCAACAGAAACGCTATGCCATTTTTAGTCTAGAATACATTCAAAAAATAGAGAAGGACGTGAAGTAATGTCCTTCAGAAAAGCATTATAAAGGTCCTAATACTCTTACACACACACACAAAAGAGTATGAAAATTTGCTGCCAAGTTCTACTTTCTGTTTAAGAACTTAGGTGTTTTTTTTCACAAGGTTTTTTTTTCCCCTGTTTTAGACGTGCAAAATAACAAAGTTCAAACTGTCCTTGGAACAAATGCCAAAAACCATACAAATTCTACTTACGGAATGAAACAATAATGCTCAACAGCGTGACATCATCTTAAGCAGTTAACTTACAGAGCCCTAACGATCCATGACTGGATCTTGAAAGCTCTCGCACAATAATATTAAGTAAGAGTTCAGTCCTTTTAAGCAGAAGAGAAGGAATATCTTATTTTCAGGAATTACCGTATTTTTCAGAGTATAAGATGCACCGGAATATAAGATGCACCAAGGTTTTGAAGAGGCAATTTTTTTAAAAAAAAGTTTTTGCACTCTGCAGACCTCCCAAAAATGGCCCGTTTTTCACAAAAACAGGCCTGTTCCCCACCCCCCAAAAAAGCGCATGAATAGCCTTTAGGAGGCTTCCAGAGTCCTCCTGGGGGGCGGGGCCCCCAAAACGCCGCGGTTCATCGCTCAACTCCTGAGGGGAGCAACAGAGCGCTCTGCGCCTTTACAGCCTCCTTGGGTGTTCCTCGCTGCAGAGGCTTCTGCACAGCTCACTTGCCTGCTTTCCAGTGAGAGTCCTCACTTAGTGCCCTGGGTCTTGCTCTATGACCTGGGCTGCACGCCGCCTTAATTCTTGCTGCGCAGGCTTTCTACCCCCACCAGGGGTTTCTTCAGCCTCTAGTGATTGCTGAGGCAGCGTGGAGGAAATTGCGATCGAGTCTGCAGTAAATTGATATTTCCTTACTTTTCTTCAGGATCTCAGGATGACCACAGCCGTCCGTTGATGGACTGAGTCAATAACTGGGTAGTACCTGGTGGCAGGGCATGGCCCAAAGAGCTTATCCGACTCAGTCCAATCATAAGGTCAACCCATCCTGGATACTCCTCCCCCTCACTATGGAGAATCTTGAGCTGGTGAGATTTGAACTGTGGAACTGAAGCTAGCAGTCAGCTGAAGTAGCCTGCAGTACTGCACTCTAACCACTGCGCCACCTCGGCTCTTAATATTTTGATATGAGGGAAGGCACAGCAAGGACGCAAGAAGTCAGGTCATGCAGGCGTTCAAACCAAGAATTTATCAGTATTTAAGGCTGGGGTGGCAAACTATGCCAATTTTATGACCTGTGGACTTCAATTCCCAGAATTCCTGAGCCAGCAAGGTTGGCTCAGGAATTTTGTGAGTTGAAATCCACAGGTCGTACCTGATCACCCTGATTTAGCAGGTAGGAAATTCATTTTCTTTCTAACCGCAGTACAGGTAGTCCTCGACTTAAGACAGTTGGTTTAGTGACAGTTGAAAGTTACAATAGCACTGAAAAAAATGACTTGTGACCATCTTAAACACTTACAAATGTTGTAGAATCTCCATGGTCACGTGATCCAAATCAAAATGCTTGACTCGTATTTATGACAGTGGCCATGTTCCAGGGTCACGTGATCACCTTTTGAGACCTTCCTGACAAGCAAAGTCAACCGGGAAGCCAGATCCACTAAGCTGTGTTGCTAAGTTAACCACTGCGGCAATTCAATTAACAACTGTGGCAAGAAAGGTCGTAAAATGAGGCAAAATTCACTTAACAAATGTCTCGCTTAGCAATGTAAAATTTGGGCTCAAATGTGGTCATAAATAGAGGACTACCTGTATAAATAAATGCCTGGACCATTCCAAACTAATTGAGGGAAAGCTTCAGAATCAGCTTCTTCTTCAATCGGATGAAAGTCCTACCTAAACTGGTTCATGGAAAATGCAAGCAGTTCCAATCTTCACTGTCTTGCGTTATACAAAGCTCCAACAATGGAGCATCACGCAGAGGAAATGCATTATACTTAAAGAGATCAAGGTAGATAAGAAAACACCTTTAGTGCTTGCATTGTTAAGGAGTGGTTTAAAGTTTTTTAAATCATTTATTCTCTGCTACTGCCTAAATACAGAGAGTCCTTGTTCAGAGACCACTTGTTCAGCAAACATTCAACGTCAGGACAGTCCTGAGCAAGGAGACTTATGGTCTTTCCTCATAGTTGCAGTTGTAGCAACACCCTTGCAATCATGTGGTTGCAACTCAGATGCTTGGTAAGTTACAAGGGTCACAGAATCCCATAGTCCCGGGATAGTAATAGCAAAAGCCCTTAGACCAGGGGTGTCCAAACTTGGCAACTTTAAGACTTGTGGACTTCAACTCCACAAGTCTTAAAGTTGCCAAGTTTGGACACCCCTGCCTTAGACTTTATACACTGCTTCGCAGCACTTTACAGCCCTCTCTAAGAGGTTTACAGAGTCAGCATATTGCCCCCAACAATCTGGGTTTTACCGACCTTGAAAGGATGGAAGGCTGAGTCAACCTTGAGCCGGTCAGGATCAAACTCCTGGCAGTGGGCAGAGTTAGTGAAGTACTGAATTGAAGTACAACCACTGTGCCACCATAGACATAGATGGATTTAGAAAATAGATTTACATGATAGATTATAGCTGGAGAGATAACAGAGACAGAGAAAAATAGATTTAGATTGATAGATAAAGGTAGATGATAGGTAACAGATAGATGAGAGAGGGGGGGAGAAGGAGAGGGAGAGGGAGAGGGAGAGGGAGAGGGAATGGATGGATGGATGCAGATGTGGATTCCGACAGGAACTACTGTCGGTTCGCTCATGTGCATGCTTGATATATGCTGCGCGCGCATGCGCAATATAATTAAAATTGTTCTGTGCATGCACAGAACTGAAAAGCAAGATGGCGGCACCAACAGCGGTGGCCGGGGAAGAAGTTCGGGGTGTGGAAGGCCTGGGTCTCTGCCGGTTTCAGTGACCCAGGCCACCAAACCACTACGTGTTTGGCGGAGCCAGTCTGAACCGGTAGGAAGCAACCACTGGATAGATGGATGGATGGATGGATGAAGAGACAGCAATAGCAATAGCACTTAAACTTATATACCGCTTCACAGGTGTTTTACAACCCTCTCTAAGCAGTTTACAGAGTCAGCATATTGCCTCCAACAATCTGGGTCCTTGTTTTATCAGAAGGATGGAAAGCTGAGTCTACCTTAAGCTGATCAAGGTTGAACTGCTGGCGTTCGGCAGAGTTAGCCTGCAATACTACATTCTAAACCCCGTGACACAATGGCTCTTTATAATCCCCATTTGCAACCTTCACTATCAGCTTCTTACAAGCAAAGTCAATGGGAAAGCTTAGCAGGAGGGTGTAAGTCATGATCATGTGACCACAGGATCCTGTGATCAGTTGGGATTTCCGTAAATTTTGATCACGGGACCATGGGGGAGCTGGGGGGGGGGCAAAATTGAGCAAAAAACAGCCTGTTTTTCGCTCATTTCTACCCTTCCCAGTTCCCAGGAGCACTCAATAAGCCTCCTAAAGGCTATGCACGGACATTTTTGTGAAGGGTGCAGGGTTTCGGGAGGCAAGAAAATGCTGTATTCAGTGTATAAGACGCACCCAGATTTTCAGCCTCTTTTTTGAGGGAAAAAGGTACGTCTTATACTCCGAAAAATATGGTAACCCAAAGAGGGGGTGTGGGGGGGAAAATAGCCCACCCGTTTTCCCCCTCTTTTAATTCTTGGCCATCCCTATATGCCCAGGTTCTTGCCAGGGCTGTTTCCATTCAAGGAACCTCTCAGGACTTCGTGAGTACGGCACCTGTTCTCGACTAATCCCTTTTGCCCTCTCTCGTGACGCCTTCGGTTGTAAAGAGAGCGGCTGGAGATGAGAACCACATGAGCCCCGGCAGGAGGGGGAAAAGCAAAAGGGCTTCATTCCAAAGAATGTCTTTAGGAGCCCTCAGGAGAAGCAGGTGATTGGAGAAGGGTGGGTGGCTGGTCTCAGATATGCGGTGAGAACAAATGGAGCAACAGGATACAGAGATGAGAAGGGTGGTGTCAGTGATTTCTGGACCGGTGAAATGTACAGCCCGAGAAACGCCGATGCATCCCAAGAGGCAAGAAAGTATGGTTGTATAGCGTTTGTTTAAAAGGCCAGGGTTCTTCCAAGAACTGGAGAGATAAGAGTAAGGAGGAGTATCTTTTGATCATACATCCCTTCCCACTCTAGGAATGTGACTATCTTCATAAACTTGCTCTCCCTCCTCTAACACGTTTAAACCCGAACTGACTAACCCTAGAATTACAATCTCTGCTAACGTTATTTTCCAGCAATACCATCTTGACATATTTATTGCGCCGAGTGTATCCCTTGTGCCCTGGAAAAGAATTTGAGACCTTACGAAAGAAGCATCGAAAACTGTACGAGCAGAAGCTAATAAAGATAAGTGCTGAGGCTCGAACTGAGCCGAAACATGGCCAGGCTTGCCCCAAAGCATTTGAGGCAAGTGTATGATGGTTCAATATTGTATTTCTTATAGCCATAAACCAGGAGTGTCAAGTTCGATTTCATTGAGGGACGACGCATCAGGGTTGTGTTCAGGGGTGGGCTTCAAAATTTTCAACATCGGGTTCTCTGCCCGGTTGCTGGGTGGCCGTGGCCATGGTCTAGTCCAGTGTTTCTCAAACTTGGTGACTTTAAGTCCTGTGGACTTCAACTCCCAGAATCCCCCAGCCAGCATAGCTGGCTGGGGAATTCTGGGAGTTGAAGTCCACAGGACTTAAAGTCACCAAGTTTGAGAAACACTGGTCTAGTCAGCCACCTGCACCACGGCGGGGGAGTGGCGTTTTCGCCTTCCCCAGGCTCCAGAGGCTTTCCTCAATCCTCTGGGAGGGCAATAACTGCTTCCCACAGGCTCTGGAGGCCCTCCGGAGGCCAGAAAACGGGCTGTAACTTCTGGGAGGCCCATTTTCCCCCTCCCCAAGCCTCCAGCAGGCCCTGCACTTACCTCACATCCAAAACAGGCCGCATGGAGACTTCTAGGAGGAGCGGGGTGGGCGGGGCCAGCCAGGGGTGGGATTTGGATGTTCTCCGAACCAGCCATAACGTTAGCTATGGGTTCTCATGAACCCAGCTGAACCCATAGCAGCCCACCCCTGGTTGTGTTTGACCTCAGGGGGCCAGGACGTGGCCAGCTCGATGACACTCGTATCGGGGGCACCTGTGTTGGTCCAAGTGCTCTGCCAGCGAAAACGGGCTCCTGAGCTCCATTTTTGGCTGTGACGGCTTCCTGCAGCCCTCTGCCAGCGAAGACAGAGCTTGGGAGGGCCACCCACAGCCCTCGCGAGCTCTGTTTTTGGCTGCAAGAGCATCCTGCAACCCTCTGCCAGAGAAAACGGAGCTCGGGATGGCCACCTGTGCCCTCCCAAGCTCCATTTTGCTGGCAGAGGCACCACGTGCCGGTTCTTTGCTGTTTCCAGGGCAGCCCCAAGGACCAGATCTAAGCACCCCGCAGGCTGGATTCAACCCCTGGGCTTTGAGTTTGACACCCCTGCCGTAAATCAATGCTTCTGAGAAGTCCAGAAACAGGACCTGATGGTAACTATCTATCATTATGTCCTAACATCTGATATTGATAACCACGCTACCTCTTATCCTGCAGCAGTATCTATTTATTGATTGTAATAGCCAACACTCCAGAAGATAGGCTTAAGATACAGAAGGATCTTGACAAACTTAAACATTGGGCACTATCTAATAAAATGAAATTCAATGGTGAAAAGAGTAAGGTTCTACATTTAGGCAACAAAAATGGAATGCACAGGTACAGTATAGGTGATACCTTGCTCAGTAGTAGTAACTGTGAAAGGGATCTTGGAGTCCTAGTGGACAACCATTTAAATATGAGCCAGCCATGTGCAGCAGCTGCCAAAAAAGCCAACACAGTCCTAGGCTGCATCAACAGAGGGATAGAATCAAGATCACGTGAAGTGTTGATGCCGCTTTATAATGCCTTGGTAAGGCCATACTTGGAATACTGCATTCAGTTTGGTCACCACGATGAAGAAAAGATGTGGAGACTCTAGAAAGAGTGCAGAGAAGAGCAACAAAGATGATTAGGGGACTGGAGGCTAAAAGATATGAAGAACGGTTGCAGGAACTGGGTATGTTTAGCTTAAGAGAAAGAGTGCAGAGAAGAGCAACAAAGAGGATTAGGGGACTGGAGACTAAAACATATGAAGAACGGTTGCAGGAACTGGGTATGTCTAGTTTAATGAAAAGAAGGACTAGGGGAGACATGATAGTAGTCTTCCAATATCTCAGGGGCTGCCACAAAGAAGAGGGAGTCAAACTATTCTCCAAGGCACCTGAGGGCAGGACAAGAAGCAATGGGTGGAAACTCAAGGAGAGAAGCAACTTAGAACTGAGGAGAAATTTCCTGACAGTTAGAACAATTAATCAGTGGAACAGAAATTGCCTCCAGAAGTTGTGAATGCCCCAACACTGGAAGTCTTTAAGAAGATGTTGGATAGCCATTTGTCTGAAACGGTATAGGGTTTCCTGCCTAGGCAGGGGGTTGGACTAGAAGACCTCCAAGGTCCCTTCCAACTCTACTATTGTATTGTATTGTAAAATTGATATGAATATGTTAAAGTGAAATTGATTAGAATAAGAAGGCCTAGAAGAAGAACAGAAGCCAATGACCTTCTTAATAAAGTTAGGACAACTGATGGTTTTAGAATTTTGCAATCCGATAAACATTTAGGGTCCTTGGTGCTCTCTGAGCTTGCTTGTTTTCTTGCAGACGTCTCATTACTCAAACTAAGTAACATCAACAGTGCTAGCAAGAACTGGGAGCAAATCCCACTCCTTCCTAGCGCTGATGATGTTACCTAGTTTGGGTAATGAAACGTCTGCGAGAAGACAAGCAAGCTCAGAGAGCACCAAGGACCCCACATGACAACCCTGAACTACAAACAAACATTTTCATGGGAACTATAAAAACGTTGCAGCATATACGGAGTGTGATGATTCTGAATTATTTTAAGTACTTTCTATACTGTTCACTGATTAGTACAGTTGACTCACACCCCAGTGGGAGATATATTACATAAACATAAAAGGAAAACAGGCCTCCAAAGAACACTAGCATTTACTTTATTCATTAGCCCTTGGGCCATATCAAAGTGCAAAGTTCCAGAAACAAAGTATTTGCTAACATTTGATAAAAGCAATTTAAAATGCAATTTGATAAAATGCAATTTAAAATGAAATCGGAATAAGATACGATTTAAAATGAAATTGGAATAAAGTACAGTTTAAAATGAAACTGAAATAAAACACATTGATTTAAGATACAGATAAAATATGATAAAAGCATATTTCGGGGCCACCCCTAAAATCTACCCCAATCAGTCCCACATATGCAGATCTCAACTGAACCATTTTGCTTAAGTACTCTGCTGTACTGTGCTTAAATGTTATTTTCAGATTCTGGACGCATGTAAGGTACCGCATTTTTCGGAGTATAAGACACACCTTTTTCCCTCAAAAAGAGGTTGAAAATATGGGTGCATCTTATACACTGAATACAGCATTTTTTTGCCTCCTGAAACCCCACCCCTTCACCAAAATAGCTGTGCCGAGCTTGGGGGAGGCTTTCAGAGAGCTCCTGGGGGCTGGGGAGGGCAGAAATGAGCAAAAAATAGGCCGTTTTTTGCTCACTTTTGCCTCCCCTCAGCCCCCAAGAGCACTCTATAAGCTTCCCAATGCCCTTTTTTTGACAAAAAAAAAGGCCAGCTTTTGCCAAAAACAAGTTGTTTTTTGCTCGTCCCCCCCCCCAAACACTCTACAAGCCTCCTAAGGGCTATTCATGCCCTTTAAAAAAAAAACCCGGCCTATTTTGGCAAAAATGGGTAGGTTTGCAGAGTGCAAAAACTTTTTTTTTATTTGCCTTTTCAAAACCTTGGTGCATCTTATATTCCGGTGCATCTTATACTCTGAAAAATACACTAAGTTGTTTCAATATGGGAATCCCAATGGGTCATTTGTTTGTATATAGTCCGAAGTACCTGTCTCTCACCCTCTGATACAAACAACAACCAAATAAGAAAAATTTGGGGCGCTTAGCAATGTACAGCTATGTAAATATTACTATGAGAATAGCTGGAAACCTGAACCCGGCTCACACTTTGGCCAAAAAATATGCTGGGGGGGGGGGGAGAGAATAACAATGGAATTCTTATATATGTATACTGTTAAAAGGAGGACATAGGTGAAGCTATTAATATGAAAGATGTTTATTAGAATGCAATTATTAATATCAACAATATTAGTAAAGCTTGTTTGGATGCTGAAATACACCATACAAACTAAGGGAAGAGAGTGGAAAGGAGGAAGGGAGAGAAGAGGAGGAAGGGATGAGATAGGAAGGGAGAGAAAGTGTAGGAGAGAGAGAAGGAGTGGGAAGAGGAGAGAGGAGAAGGAGAGAGGATGGGGAAGTAGAGAAGAGAGGGATGGTAGAGGGAAGAAAGGAGGTAGGGAAGAGGAGAGAGAGAGAGAAGATAGAGCGGAGATGAAATAAGGTATAATATGGTGTATGGAAAACAGAATAGCAAATGACAGTTGTGGTGGATTGATGGTAAGAGGAATCGATATAATATTGGATAATATAAAATAGTGATCGTTAAGATGTAATGGTATACTTGAGGTTATATGTATGAAAATGAAAATTAAAAAAACGTTTTCAATTTTTTTTAGAAAAAAGCAACAATCAAATAGGATGTGAGCCAGGTCTTCCCAAAAAACAAGGTGGCTGAACACCCATCCAAGCTGTTACCAGCCAGAGCACAGAACAGCAAAATAAGAAGCAGTGCAAGATCGGATATTGTGGAGAGGCCTGGCCCACAGAATCGCCAAGAATCAGACACGACTGGATGGATAACATCGTCACTATGTCATCAGACAATTCTGTTTGTTTGTAAAGGATGTAAAAACACCTACCTGCTCTTCCTTTCAATAAGAATAGCTATGTAGGACGCCGGTAGAGCAGCCCCGAAACCAGGACACCAAAAATAGAATTTTCCCAGTATTCGCCTAAAACAATTAAAGGTAGGATTTGTTACATTCATTGTGGCAGGGAAAAAGAGGTCCTATTTTCTTTAATAAATAAACAAACATCCGCAGGCGGCAAATGCTTTGGGTCAAGGGTTCCCGTGAGCAGAACTATCCTCAGCAGATGCTCCTACTAAAGCAAGAAGAGGATGTGATTTTCAGATTCCTCCTTTCCTTGGCCAGTCGCTTGTGTCTCCCAAAACTGTCCGCAGAGGATTAGGTTAGGAAACAAGGTGGGAGGCTTTCTTCCTCCTCTTTGGTCCATCAGGAGTGCCGTTCGCAACACTTCAAAGAACCTCATGACATTCATAGTTCTAACACCTCCAGCAGGAACTTCAATTTTGTTGCCTTATATTTCAAAGGTTTGCCTTAATACAAAGGACTGTGAGCATAGGTCATATTTATTACCACAGGGGAAAAAACTCTTAAGCTGACCAAACGTTTATATTTGCATTCAATGAAATTAAAGGTAAAGGTTCCCCTCGTACGTATGTGCTAGTCATTCCTGACTCTAGGAGGCAGTGCTCATCTCCGTTTCAAAGCCAAAGAGCCAGCGCTGTCCGAAGACGTCTCCGTGGTCATGTGGCCAGCATGACTCAATGCTGAAGGCACATGGAACGCTGTTCCCTTCCCGCCAAAGGTGGTCGCTATTTTTCTACTTGCATGTTTACGTGCTTTTGAACTGCTAGGTTGGCAGAAGCTGGGACAAATCATCGGAGCTCACTCCATTACGCAGCACTAGGGATTCGAACTGTCGACCTTTCTGATCGACAAGCTCAGCGTCTTAGCCACTGAGCCACCACATCCCTTATTTATTTATTTACTTATTTATTTACACTATTTATTAAAATGTAGGTACCCCTGTTCAGGATGACATTTCCAAAACAGGGCAACAATCAATATAAAGAACTGTACATAAAAATGCAACAACTATTCTGTAAAAATAAGAAAATTGCTATAATTGTTTTTTATAAGGCAGTCAGTAAGTACAGGTAGTCCTTGACTTACAACGACCCATTTAGTGACCGTTCAAAGTTACAACATCACTGAAAAAAGTGACATACGACCATTTTTCACACTTATAATCATTGCAGCATCCCCATGGTCATGTGATCAAAATTCAGATGCTTGGCTGCTGGCTCATATTTATGACGGTTGCAGGGTTTGGCAACCTCCTCACAAGCAAAGTCAATGGAGAAGCCAGATTCACTTAACAACCGTGTCACTAACTGAATAACTGCAGTGATTCACTTAAGAATTGGGGAAAGAAAGGTCGTAAGATGGGGCAGAATTCACTTAACAACTATGACTAGAAAGGTCGTAAAATGGGAGAAAACTCAGATGTTTCACTTAACAACAGAAATTTTGGGCTCAATTATGGTTGTAAGCTGAGGACTACCTGTAGTAAAGGCCTGGGTGTGATGGAAGATGAAACCAGGTTATTTCACCATCTACTGATTCAGTCAAAAAACGTTTAATCAAATCACCTTAAAATGCAGAAAAACATAATGTAAAGACTTCCATTTGCTGTAAGGAAGGATGTTGATTGCAGAATTTCAGGAAGCAGCTTGTTCAAATAATAATCAAGTTTTCGTTTCCGGAGAATTGCAGCAATCTGAAAGAGATCGGTGCATCAGTTCAAACTATTTGTTTAAATGTTACATGTTTACCCTTTCAAATCCTATTTACAAATGAGAAAAATAAAACTGTAAATGACATTGACATAAAACCTGTCCCAAGATTAACTTGCCCCATTAGGGGATATATTTCATACCTGAGACAGATTCCGCACGTACGTTTTTTTTAAAAAATACTGCTTCAGCAAGAAAGCAAATCAAATTTTCCAACAGCAGTAATTGAAGTCAATGAATCAGAAACATGACTTGGTCAGCCAGTATTAGAATTAATGTTATGGTTCCTCTCGTGCCTCCATTTCTGCTATTCCCCTATTCTTTTATGCCTCTCCTTGAATTGCAAGACCCGTCTGTGGGGAAAAACCAGGCTTCAAGAATTTGTCGTGGCCCACCAGCGGCCAGCAGAGCTAGCAGCAGATTCGGACAGTGAGGCGGTTGGGGAGGAACATGGGCCAGTCCTGGAGTCTGGGGAAGGCTCCGATGGGGCTCTGTGTCGGAGGCAGAGAGGGGGCCAGAGCCGTCTACCAATTATCAGCTGCCTTCAGAGTCAGACATCAGTGAGGCAGACGAACAGCTGGAGCCTGTTCCCAGTGTGCGCATGCAGAGTTGCCAGACGAAGGGAACAGCTAAAGCACAGGGGTTGACTTGGGAGTAAGGCCACAGGTGGACAGTGAATGACCCCTCCCAGAGGAAATAAAAGAGGAGCAAAAGGGGAGTGGAGTTTGCAGGAGACAATTAGTTCGTTTAATTGGTTCATGACTCTCTGAGGCTCCTTGCCAAGTTCTGCAGATATCGGCCTGTTAGCTCTCTAAGCCAGATAAGGTCTGTGACTGTAAATCCTCCCTGGAAAGACTTTGTTGGATGTGAAAGGCTGTTGGTACTTACCTGATACGCCTCTTCTCATAGTGGGGGAGAAGTATCCAGGATGGGTTGACCTTGTCCTCTCATTGATTGGGCTGAGTCAGATAAGCTCTTTGGGCCACGCCCTGGTCACCAGGTACCACCCAGTTATCGGCGAAGAACCTTATCCGACTCGCTGTGTCATCCACTCTAGACTTTATTTTTAGTTTCAAACCTTTATTATTATTCCTTCAACAGAACAGCTCAACCATCAAACATAACACTCATGTTACATAACCCTATCAGGGAGGGGCTGGATACTCCTCCCCCACTATGAGAAGAGGCGTATCAGGTAAGTACCAACGCCCTTTCTCGATAGTGAGGAGAGGAGTATGGGACGTACCAAAGCTTACAAGTGTCTAGGGAGGGTTAGCCATGTTAAGAGCTCGCACAACCTTATGCCCGGTGAGGCGTCACCTCCACCCTGTGCACAGCCTGCAACACCCTACGCCCGAATGAAGCCTCTGCAGAGGCAAAGGAGTCCAGTTTGTAGTTCCTCACGAATGGTGAGGGGGAAGACCACATAGCTGCCCTACAGATCTCAGTCAATGAAACTTGAGGTGGCCGCACTTCATGTGGAATGCGCTGTAATAGAGCTTGGTGTTTGCAGACCCCGTGCTTGGTAGGCGGTAGCAATACAGGTTCGTAGCCACCTGCCTATGGTGGTGGATGTCACCTTGTTCCCCAGGGATCCCGGCTGGAAAGAGACAAACAGGGCTTCAGACTTCCTGTTCGGCCGGGTTTTTCTGAGGTAAATCCTCAGAACCCTCCTTACGTCTAAGGTGTGCCACTTCCTCTCTAACGGGTGAGAGGGATCCGGGCAGAAATTGGGCAATATCAATTCCTGCGAGCGATGGAAGCAGGAGCACACCTTAGGGATGAAGGAGGGGTCCAACCTTAGTACCACCCTGTCCTGGTGGAACACGCAGAGATCCTCCCTGGCCGACAGATCCTGTAGTTCGGATATCCGCCTGGCTGAGGTGATGGCCACCAGAAAGGCCACTTTAAGAGTCAAAAACTTAAGAGACACAGTTCACAAGGGTTCGAAAGGAGGGCTTGTCAGAGCGTCCAACACCTTATGCAAGTCCCAGGAAGGGTACCTGTGTACCGTAGGTGGCTTAAGATTGGATGCCCCCTTGAGGAATCGCCTGACCATGGGGTGGTGAGTCAAGGTCTGAGACCTACCGCACAGAAGTACCGATGAGATGCCGCTTGATCATGTCTAGGAAAGACTTGGGTGTGGGCACAGTGTCTGCCTCAATGGCCTGCTTCTCGAAAATGTTTTCGGCTGAAAACCCCTGGGGTTGTACCAGGGCTTCTGTTGGCCTGTTGCCAAGCTTGGCAGATGTCTTGGCCTTGAACAGAAGGGATATGTACAAAGAGGGCTGGAAGAATCTGGAGAAGGTAGGTTTGGGAGGAGGCATGCCTTCCTCCTGAGAGAGTCTATCCTCTCTGATTTCGCCCTCTTCGGAATCCGAATCGCTGTTCCCCTGGGAAGAGGCAGATGATTCTGGAAAATCTTCCTCCTGAGTCTCTAGCCCTTCCGAGACCCTAGGCACGGGGGCTGCCTGGGTCTGCATCTGTGGCTGCTGAAAGGTTGCTGCCATGCACTGCTGGAAGGCCCACATCATCATAGCCTAGAAGTTGGGCATCCCTGATGTGGGTGGTATTCCCCCCTCCCTGTGCCAGCAGGTGTAGACGGGAAGGGCTGTGGTGAGGGTCCCGCTGCTGTGAGGCATGGGGGTGATTGCCATCCCTGTGCAGCCCCCCAGATGCCCGAAGTATCAAAGGGAATCCTCACCTGGGAGGGAGGGGTTCCCCCATCTGCAATCCTGCCACGAGAAAGAATCCCTGGAAATCCTTCCCCAGGTTCCTGGCCAGGGGTAGCCCTCTTGCTGCTGGCCTTGTGGCAAATGCGCTCCAAGGCTCGGTACTCTGCCTTTCGTATTTGGAGCCAGGCTTTGGGGGTTTGGAGCTGCAGCCTGCCTCTTTGGCCCCCTTGGAGGAGACGTACTTTCTCTTTGCCTCTGCCTTGCCTCCTCTTCTTCCCTTAGCAGCCTCTTTAGCAGTCTCTGACCTGTTTAGCTGCTGCTCCTGTGGGGCTGCTAACTGCTGGGATAGAGTCTTGAGTCTTGCCGGTATCCTCTGTGCTGCTGGGTGCCGCCATCTTGGATCACATGGTTCCAAAATGGTCTCCGGCTCCAAATTCAAAAAGTTACTCTCCCTGGGAACACGTGGAAGCGGCTTGTTCCTTTGGGGCTGCCACGCGGCTTCCACTGCCGCTAGAGAGCTCTCTCTCTCTCGCTTCCTCCGCTCTCTTCCGAGCTTTGCGAGCTACTGCAGGCCGCTATCTCTCTCCGGCACTCGCAGGCAGGCGCGGGCGCTCCGCTGTATTTAAAAATGCCGTGGTCCGCCGCTCAACCCCCTCCGGCACCAGCTAAGCCTCTCTGACGTGACTGCCTCCCCAGGGCTTCCAGGGAAGCGTCCCCTCGCCCGCAGTCTCGATTAGTGTCCAAGTCTCTCTTTATGACCTGGGCTGCACATTGCCCTGTAGGGCTTGCTGCGCGTGCTCTCTCTCTCTCTCTTCCCGGCCAGGGAGGCAGCAAATGCAATACAGTTAACAATGAGTTCAATCCTTTTTAAAAAAAATTTCCAGGAGCTTGGGATGATCACAACTGCCTGTTGAGGGGCTGAGTCGATAACTGGATGGTACCTGGTGACCAGGGCGTGGCCCAAAGAGCTTATCTGACCCAGCCCAATCAATGAGAGGACAAGGTCAACCCATCCTGGATACTCCTCCCCTCACTATGGAGAACGAGCAGAATTCACGGTAAATTAATAAAAGGGTTTTTTGTCAGGACAAGGAGTTTGCTTCATGCTCTTGGGAAGCCTCGGTCAGAACAGAATCATTCGTTTATCCAAACCAGTCAGGATCTCCAGAAAATACAAATGTAGGGTGCAAACCATTTCAAATTCCTATGCAAACTGGGGATTGTACTTGGAACCCGGTTTGTATTAAAAATGGGCTGGTTCTGATCACCTTTTAACATGCCTCATGTTCAAAATAGCATTGTTTAAACCTCACAATTTCCAAAATGTGTGGAGCTTCTGCACACTTCAAAGGGGCCTTTTGAACATAGAATGGCTCAAATGCTAAGCTTTTAGAGAGCCCTACTTTTTCTCTTTACATTTTCATACAAAGGAAATTTGTTCCCTACATATTTTAAAACACTGATCGATCATTTTCCCCATCCTAAAATATCCTGACATGCATACTAATTTATTACCTTGGTATCTGTGTAAATAACCTGCCTGTATAGAGATAATGGAGAAAGGGCCTTTATTTTTCCTAACATTTCCACCTCTTCTACTTCCTCAAAAGAGTAACTTATCAGCGGGAAAAGTATCATTCTCCAGGCTTGTTTTATAAGATGTAATTTAATTTATTAAATTGATATTCTCCACAACTGTCCACGATGAGACTGAGTCAAAAGAGGGGCGACCAGGGCATGGTTTAACAGTTGTGACAGACTACATCCAATTCTTGTTGCTGTCAGCCTCTGCTTTGCTGCTTGCTTTCAGCTGCCATTGAAACGGGGAGGGGGGGAGATAACCTGGTCTTTGGGAGGGGAAGCTAAAGCACAGGAGTGAATGAAGAAGGGAGTGGTTTCCTCACCATGCTGCACATAGTGGAATTGCCGCCAAGGCCAACCGTCCGGCATACCAACCTGATGATGGGTTTTGAAGCTGCAGCCCACATGACACCTGTAGGGTGTGCGGACTGGACTGGGGGTTGGGGTTACTAAGGGGAGGGAGTTGGGTCACATATTGTTATCTATGATTACGCGCACTTTTGCTTCAGATCTTGCTTTGCTAGCTGCTATCTACTCATAACCAGTAAAAGTACTCTTAATTCTGAAATATGGACTTCAGTGGTTTCTTTCTTGGTTACTGATGGAGGCTGCCCTGCCCTATCTCCACCAAGATGAAGAACAAAACAAAAGCTATTCTACAAAGGTAGCTATGGTGGCCATATTCATGTCTGCATTTAGATGTTGTTTTACACAGTGTTGGCACCCTTGCTACTAAACTTTCCTAGGCTACCTAGGGAGGGAGGGACTGTAGGAAAGTATACCATCCTACAGAGGGAGGCAATAAGTTAGAACCTATTTGTTACAAGGATGTGATTTGGAGTGCCGCGAAGTACCATTGTTGTTGTTGTTGTTTGGTTGTTTTCAATGATCTAGCCCAATGAATAGCAGCCCTCAATAGCATGGCGTTTCCCAATTAAGTTTGATGAGTTAAATTTGAGTGGCAACTTCTGGAAAGAAACAATTTACAAAAGGCAGCCTTAACAAAATGTGGGGAAATTTGTAATGGTGCGGGGAGTGCCTAAATGTTGTTCGAACATGTTTAAAAGCTGTTTGTAATATTCTTGGATAGCTTTACTAGGTTCTTTTTACAAGTGCTAATTTTAACCCACTCAAAGCCTATGAGTAAACATCTCACCAACGGCATAGGGCTTACACAGGCCAGTAACTGACGTATTAGTTTAGTTATTTAAATTTAACAATCATGTTTCATTTAATTCTGAGTACCGTATTTTTCGGAGTATAAGACACACCTTTTTCCCCTCAAAAAAGAGGCTGAAAATCTGGGTGTGTCTTATACACTGAATCCAGCATTTTTGGTCTCCTGAAACCCCGCCCCCTTTGCAAAAATGGCCGTGCATAGCCTTTAGGAGGATTCCAGAGTGCTCCTGGGGGCTGGGGAGGGCAGAAATGAGCGAAAAACGGGCCGGTTTTTTTGCTCACTTTTGCCTCCCCAACCCCCAGGAGCACTCTATAAGCTTCCTAAAGGCTATCCATGCCCTTTTTTTTTCTAATACGGACCTGTTTTTGCTCATCTGGGGGGGGGGGCACCCCCCAGGAACACTCTACAAGCCTCCTCAGGAGTATTCATGCCCTTTTGGGGGTGGGAAACGGGCCCGTTTTTGCAAAAAACAGGTTGTTTTGGGGAGGTTTGCAGAGTGCAAAAAAAAAATTTTTTTTAATTTGCCTCTTCAAAACCTTGGTGCGTCTTATGCTCCGGTGTGTCTTATACTCTGAAAAATATGGTAATTTAATTGAATTTTAATAGTTCACAAACTACCGGATCAGAATTAAATACCGTTTTCCTGAAAATAAGACCTATCCTAAATATAAGCCCTGGCATGTTTTTTTCCATCTCCGTATAAGCCCTAACCCTCCCCTCCAAAATAAGCCTTAGTTAAGAGGCTGCGCAGCCGGCTGGCCGCCCATTCCATATGGTTGCTTGCAGTGCCACGGCCACAAGGCAAGGTGGGGGTGGAGCTGTCCCACGTGCACCACACCGGATTATCTCACGGCCCCCGCATCTAGGCCATCCACGCCCTAACACCTGCCTTGTGGCAGCACCAGCACCAGCAGCCATATGCAGCAGGAGCCCACATGGCCGCTGGCCCATTTCTTCTGCTTACTCGTGGCCGCAGCAGAGCAGGAGGCCGAGTGAAGTGCTGATGCCAGTGCCATGGCCGTGAGGTAAGGCAGGTGTCGGGGCATGGGTGGCCTGGTTGCAGGGACCCTGAGGTAAACTGGTACGGGCAAGCAGAAGTCATCCTCCCCTACATTGGGGGGTGGGTGGGTGGGAGAATAAGACAGGGAATACTTTCAGGGAAACATGGGTACTTTTATTTTATTGAAGAGGCTTACATGGCCACCCAACTTAAAACATTGCAAGGGGTGGCAACAAAATGGAAACCTTAAAACAACAGAAAACAAATTATTTAAATTATAATCACAGCTGTTAATAAGCAATCAGAGATCCACAAAGTGTAGTACTACATGTTCCCAGATAGGAATGCCTGGAATTGCAGGACCCAATGCCTGAAAGTGTTTAGTCTTTAATACCTTTCTACAGAGCTATAGGATGACGGCCAACCGGATGCAAGTAGTCCTCAACAACTGGCACCAGTTGCTAAGCAAAGTGGTTGTTAAGTGAGGCATGCCTGATTTTACAAACTTTTTTTTTACCTCAGTGAAGTCAATCACTGCAGTGAAATGATTCTTTGCAGTTATTAGATTAGCTTAACAGAGTTGGAAGGGACCTTGTAGGTCATCTAGTCCAATTACCTGCCCAAGCAAGGAGACTCTACACCAGGGGTGTCCAAACTTGGGAACTTTAAGACTTGTGGACTTCAATTCCCAGAATTCCCCAGCCAGCCATGCTGGCTGGGGAATTCTGGGAGTTGAAGTCCACAAGTCTTAAAGTTCCCAAGTTTGGACACCCCTGCTCAACACCATTTCTGACTGATGGCAGTCCAGTCTCTTCTTGAAAGCCTCCAGGGATGAAGCTCCCACAACTTCTGAAGGCAACTTCGGTTCCATGGGTTGATTGCTCTGTCAGAAAATGTCTCCTTATTTCCAGGTTGAATCTCTCCTTGGTCAGTTTCCATCCAT
This sequence comes from Natrix helvetica, assembly GCF_964273705.1. Taxonomy (NCBI): domain Eukaryota; kingdom Metazoa; phylum Chordata; class Lepidosauria; order Squamata; family Natricidae; genus Natrix; species Natrix helvetica. Next base: position 8,763,876 of record NC_138550.1, on the reverse strand, counting down.
TATTCCTTGTCTGGACTTCGGGTGCCTTGGAAAACAGCTTGACCCCTTCCTCTCTGTGGCAGCTCCTCAAATATTTGAAGATCCTATCATGTCTCCCCTGGTCCTTCTCTTCACTAGACTAGCCATGCCCAGTCTCTGCAATCGTTCACTGTATGTTTTAGTCTCCAGTCTCCTAATCATCCGTGTTGCTCTACTCTGCACTCTTCTAGAGTCTCAACATCTTTTTAATATCGTGGCGACCAAAACTGGATGCAGTATTCCAAGTGTGATCTTACCAAGGCATTATAAAGTGGTATTAACACTTTGTGTGATCTTGATTCCAACTCTCTCTTAATCCAGCCTAGGTCTCATTTCTTTATTTCTTGTTTCTCCAACTAGTTACCAACCATGATTTCCAATACCTCTTTTAGTTGTGGTGGAGGAAACAATTCCACACCCAATGAAAAGAGGTAAAGAGGTGGTTATTCAGCAAGGCTCATTAGATCTGCTCTATAGAAAGAGATGTGAGCACTGGGAGGGTTAGAGTACTTTTAACATGCCTAGCAGAATGCTTCCATTTCTCATTAGTTTAAAATAAGCTTTTGCCTCACATAGTTAACCTTTACATTTCTTGCATGTACAAGGGCACTTTGTTTCCTATATATGGCATTTTAAAATGCTGATGGGTTACTTCCCCATCTTAGAGTATCCTGACATACATGCTAATTTATCACTTTAGTTTCTTTGTGCGTGACCTGTCCATTCAAAGATAATGGAGAAGGGCATTTATGTTCCCTACACTGTTTAAACCACTAGCTTTCTGAACAAATCACTTAGGTAAACATAGAGGGGCAGCTTGTTGCTTGTTGTAACACAGGTCCAAACAATAGATACTCGGATTCGTGTTTGTGGCAAACCATCAAATGCATTTAATAAAATTCCTTCCCATTGCATAACGAGAAGAAGAAAAAAATATTCCTGGCAACTTTTTTTTCTCCATTCAATTTCCGCTTGCAGCAATTGACAGTCTTTTAACCAGGTATAATAATCACATGGAATGAAAAGTTCAGGACACAAAGCAGCTAATTGTGTAAGTTCAACCACTGAAAAAACATTTTCTCTGAACTTTTGTGGAATGGCCTTCCTTCCTCAATTTTTTTAATAAGAAATTGTGGTTAAGGCATCAGGTTAGAACAGGGGTGTCTAATTCAAGGCCCGGGGACCAGATTCAGCCCATGGGGTGCTTAGATCTTGTTCTGACCGAGGCTTCCCAAGAGCCTGAAGCAAACTCCTTGTCTCGACAAAAAACCCTTTTATTAATTCATTGTGAATTCTGCTCATTCACATTCAGCAAAGTCTTTCAAAGGAGAATTTAGAAAAACTCTAGGAAGAGTGCAGAGAAGAGCAACAAAGATGATTAGGGGACTGGAGACTAAAACATATGAAGGACAGTTGCAGGAACTGGGTAGGTCTAGTTTAATAGAAAGAAGGACTAGGGGAGACATGATAGCAGTCTTCCAATATCTCAGGGGCTGCCACAAAGAAGAGGGAGTCAAGCTATTCTCCAAGGCACCTGAGGGCAAAACAAGAAGCAATGGGTGGAAATTAATCAAGGAGAGAAGCAACCTAGAACTGAGGAGAAACTTCCTGACAGTTAGAACAATTATTCAGTGGAACAGAAGTTGCCTCCAGAAGTTGTGAATGCTCCAACACTGGAAGTCTTTAAGAAGATGTTGGATAGCCATTTATCTGAAACGGTATAGGGTTTCCTGCCTAGGCAGGGGGTTGGACTAGAAGACCTCCAAGGTCCCTTCCAACTCTGCTATTGTATTGTACTGTATTGTATTTACAGTCACAGACCTTATCTGGCTTGGAGAGCTGGCAAACCGATATCTGTCTCAGAGGAAATGGCAAAAAAAACCACCTATGTCTAGAATTCACTTTTCTCAGAATCAGTTTGAAAACATTTTAATTAATTTAATTAATTAATGTAATTAATAAGGGGGCTCATGAAAAAGCAAATATCTTCAAATAAATAAATGAATAGCCTCATCCTGAACTGAAAAATATCCAATTTTTAATATAACAAGAACATAGAATCTTAACCAATAATTCAGTGTGATTATGGAAAGCATTTGTTTCCTCAGGAACAAAACCGTGGCTCACAGTATAATGTGCAGTAAACCTATTCTGCAGGTTATTTTTATCTTAAATATTTTTATATGCAAATGGAACAAAATGGTTTATTCAAAACAGATAACTGCTTGCTCATCTTTTTATCAGCCAGCTTCTCACGGGGACTGATTAGGGCTGACATGCCTAAAGGAGGAAGAGTTGCAGGATCTTCCTGGTCCATCATCTTCCCATATGCCACACCATTGCTTTCCTTTCTATTCTTACTCAGGAGGAGTTATTAAATAAAGTCTTGTTCAATACAATTAATCAAAAGTAGTGAAAAAAATAACGCAATACTGTGATTAGGAGATTTTTTTACTCTTTTTTTTTCTTCGTAGTGTAATATATTTGGCTCATCAGCTGGGGACCTTAGGCCATTGCTCATGTTACAAATTCCTCATTTCCCACACTTTTACCTATGAGTTTGAAAAACAGGTCAGTCAAGTATTCAGCTACAGAGCAGTAATCACTGGCTCCTGCATAGCAATTTGGACACTGGTTAAATGTAGCCTGCTTCGTCTGAAACAGGGGTCCTCAAAGTACAGCCCGTGGGCCAAATACAGCCCGCCAAAGCCATTAACCTGGCCTGTGCGAGACCATGAGGCTGCCCCGCCCACATGGCCCCACCTACCCGCCAGCCCCCACTCGCCTTCTGGAGACTGTGGAGGTCAAAAACAGGACACACAGAGGCCCCAGGAGGTCAAAAATGGGCCCGTTTTTGGGCGGTAGGGTGATTCTGGAAGGCGAAGCGGCCAAAAATGGGCCCATTTTTTGCCTCCCCAGCCTCTAGAGAGGGTGGGGGGATGGAGGGAGGGAGAGAGAGAGAGAGCCACATGCGCGCATGCGTACACACACACACACACAAGTCCCTCACACACACACCAAGGCAGCCACATCCCTTCACTAACCTGTTTTCGCCCCCATGAACATAATAAATTAAAGTTTAATTTGTGTGTATTGTTTAATGGACTGCTAAATTGGTCACGCCCACACAGTCACATGACCACCTAGCCATGCCCATTCCATCACATGGCCATCTAGACATGCCCAGCCAGCAGCCTGCCCCCCCCCAACAGTCTGAGGCACCGTGAATTGGCCCCGTTTAAAAAGTTTAAGGAGCCCTGCTCTGAAACATCCATTTAAAAGTGATAGATTCCTTTAGAAGGATTAAGATTTCCTGTAATTTAGCTATTGATGTCACTACGACCTGGAGAATAGTTATGGCAGGCAAATAGAGGCTTGATATAAAATCACCAATAAAATGGATTGGTCCTTGCAATAAAAGGAAAGCTACCTTGCCCATCCTAATAATTTAGAAGAGTATCCAGCTATCAATTTTGTATGTTCTACCACCTGAATCACAGGATGTTGATAAACGTTTACTGTAGATCAGGGTGTCAAACTCAAGGGCCACAGGGTGGAATCTGGCCCATGGGGCCAGCCTGGAAATAGCAAACAACCAGACTGCAGTGCCTCTGGTAGTTAAACGGGAGGGGCATGCCTCATTTTCGGCATGGACAGCCTCCTGCAGCACTCTTCCAGCCAAAATGGGGCATGGGGGGACCATGCGAGGCACCCCGTGCCCCGTTTTGTCTAGCAGGGTGCTATAGGAGGCATCCGTCCCATCTCCCCCATCCCCGGCTGGCCCGTAGAGAATTACAATGCTGATCCGGCCCTCGAAGAAATCCAGTTTGACACCCCTGCTATAGATGAACTTAGTATTATTATACCCGATGAGCACAATTACCTGTTTATAATAAACAGTGGTTTCTGCATCCCTTCATTTAAGAATCTCAATAGCTGAGTACACATTCTGAGCCATCATCTATGCTAGATTTGTGCCAAACATCTATAAAAACTACCAGAAAGCTCTACAATATATTAGACAACCTCTCTGCCATGATCATCTTTACTGAATGTTTCTCATAGACAGGTTGGAGAAATTGAAAGGCTCCACCCGGGCACTACTATCCTTTCCATAAATTCACAAGGAGATTGTAATCAAAGATTGTAATCAAAATGACCATTGGCTTACCTGAAGGGTCCTTTTCTGTACACCGCGGGAGAGTCCAAGCAATGGGTTAATTCAGTCTGCTTGCCCTTAGGACTGAGGAACTATTTTTCCTTTAGCCACACCTCCTCCTGGTGTGATCAATCCCCCAGAATTCTTAGAAGGAGTCAGTTCGTGCGGACGGAGCGAAGCGTCCAAGAAGATGTACTGTTGACACGAAGAACCCGAATCCCGGCCTTGAGAGCCAGGGTGGGTTGGACTCTCCCGCGGTGTACAGAAAAGGACCCTTCAGGTAAGCCAATGGTCATTTTCCTGTACACCACTTGGAGAGTCCAAGCAATGGGACATACCCAAGTTATTGTCCATCTGGGTGGGCAGAAGAAGGCTCCCGGGATTCGGTCTCTGACACAACCGCCTGGAGCACACGCCTGCCGAAGGACGCCTCAGCCGAGGCGAAAATGTCCAATTTATACTGTCGCACAAAAGGAGAAGGAGAGGACCACGTAGCGGCCCTGCAGATGTCCAGGATCGAGGCCTGGGTGGCCCAGGCCGCCGAGGTAGCAGCACTTCGTGTGGAGTGTGCGGTGATGCCGCGCGGAACGGCTTTGGATTGGCTTTCATAGGCTGTCGCAATGCAGGCACGAAGCCACCTGCCAATCGTGGAGGAAGAGACCTTCTTCCCTAGAGAACCAGGCTGGAAGGAGAGGAAGAGAGCCTCTGACTTCCTGAACTCCGCAGTACAAGCGATGTAAACCTTCAGGGCCCTCCTGACATCAAGATTGTGCCAGGAACGCTCTCTGGGATGCGACGGATGAGGACAAAAATTTGGCAACACAATGTCTTGCACTCTATGGAACCATGAGTTTACTTTGGGTGTAAAGGTCGGGTCCAGCCTCAAGATGACCCTGTCAGGGTGGATGACGCACAGGTCCTGGCGAACAGACAGAGCCGCCAGCTCCGAAATCCGGCGAGCTAGTTGTTCCCGACTCTAGGGAGCAGTGCTCACCTCCGTTTCAAAGTCGAAAAGCCAGCCCTGTCCAAAGACGTCTCCGTGGTCATGACTAAATGCCGAAGGCATACAAAACACTGTTACTTTCCCACCAAAGGTGGTTCCTATTTTTCTACTTCATTTTCAAACTGCTAGGTTGGCAGAAGCTGGGACAAGTAACAGGAGCTCACTCTGTTACACGGCGCTAGGGATTCGAACTGCCAAACTACCAACCTTTCTGATCGACAAGCTCAGCGTCTTAGCCACTGAGCCACCGCGTCCCTCAGAAAAGGACTCCACAGCACTACAAATCCCAAGGTGAGAGTATGCTTAGGAAGACACTGGGATATAAATGCAGTTATGCTGCTTGTCATAACTGATCCTGGAAAAAGACGTATTTCCTTTAAATCAGATATAGCGTTATTTTCACAACCCCTGCAACCTCAAAGTACTTTTTTGCCTTGGAATCTGTAGACTCATGCACAGCTTAAATATAAAGGTGTTTTTTTTAAATGTGCCTTTAGGGAAAAGAACAAGAGTGCATGTCAACAACTAAATATAACATTAACCAGCCATATCCTCAATTAAGTTTCTTGATATGACATATTTTATTTCCAGATTTATGAGACCACCCAATTCAAACTATGGGCAGCGCAAAACAGAAACATACAATAATGGTAAGAATAACAGGAATATAACTAACAACAAACAAGCAGTATAACATAAAATGCCATATAAAATAACAACCAAGCACAACTCTGAAATGGGGGGATGGGGGGGATTTCCACTCAACTGATCCCAAACGCATGGGGGCTTTTCCAATATTAAGGCAAGTTAGGGCCTGTCATACGCAGCATCAGGGACAACCACAGGAAAGACACACATCCCAAGTCCCATAAGGTGACAAGACTTAAAAGAAAGAACATGTGGCATGCCCTCCCTGTGGGAGCTGTGGGGCAAAAACAGGGTCTCCTACTTTGAGCAAGGGGTTGGACTAGATGACCCCCAAGGTCACTTCCAGCTCTTATTCTGATTGATTGATTGATTGATTGATTGATTGATTGATTGATTGAAAAAGCAGTCCCTCAAGTCACCTGGTCCTATGCAGGTATACAGCAAAAATATATACACCTTTGGCAAAGAGGCCATTCTATCAGAGCTACAGGGCATAGAATTGCACAATTGGATATAGTTGATTCCATCTATTCTGTCTCAGGGGCATATTTTTTAGAAAATAGCAGCCAATAGGAATAACACAATGGGGGGGGCACATTGATAGATAGGTAGGTAGGTAGGAAGGTAGGTAGGTAGGTAGGTAGGTAGGTAGGTAGGTAGGTAGGTAGGTAGGTAGGTAGAATTCTTTATTGGCCAAATGTGATTGGACACACAAGGAATTTGTCTTTGCTGCATATGCTCTCAATGTACATAAAAAGACAAGGTACATTCGCCAAGAATCATAAGGTACAACACTTAATAGGGTACAAATAAGCAATCAGGAAACAATCAATATCAATATAAATCATAAGGATACAAGCAACAAAGTTACAGCCCTGAAGTCGTAAGTGGGAGGAGATGAGTGATAGGAACAATGAGAAGAGTAATAGTAATTCAGATGACAGTCAAGGCTTCAGTCAATCAGAATAAGACCTGGAAGGGACCTTGGAGGTCATCTAGTCCAACTCCCTGCTCAAGCAGGAGACCCTATGTACCATTGAAGGCAGGTGGCTGTTCAGTGTCTTCTGTAAAAATTCTCCAGCGATGATGAAGCTTGTAATTAATGTATACATATACATACATACATACATACATACACACACATACATACATATTTAATTAATTAATATTTATATATATGCTGGTCTTGTTGTATTCGGGTCTTTTCCCATGTATCTCAATCTTACACGGGAAAAGACCCGAATACAACAAGACCAGCGCATACATATATATGCATACATACATACACACACACATACATGTATACACATACATACATATATATATACACACATATTTTAAGGGGTGCCCTTGACCATCACGACCAATCCCACTTTCTAAGTCCAGGTGCAGGTACCACCTAGGCTGCCCTGGCAGGGATCACACCTGGCACTGAGCCTTCACACACACACACACACACCAAAAAAAAACCTCTTCCCCCACTCCACGTCCATCCTCATCCTGCTCTCTCTCTCTCTCTCTCACCCCCATAACCAGGGGGTGAAGAGGAGGGGGGGCTGGCGTACAGCAAGGCAGGGGGCTGGGGTGGCCTCTCACCAGGTAAAGGGTCCCATAGATGCGGAGCGACTCTCCAAACGCCCCTTGGGTGATGTGCACGAAGGCTCGCCCGCAGTGGGGGTGCCAGGTGTGCCCGATCTCGTAGCAGCTGTGGGGGATGGATTTGCTCAGCGCCGCCATCTTGGCCCAGCGGCTGGACCCGGAGGAGGGGAGGGGAGGGGGCGCGTTGTGTGGGAAACCGGCGCGCGCGAACGCGCACGCGCAGCCCTCGGCAGGCCGAAGCTTGACGACGCCGAGAACGACGACAGCGCGAGAAAAGGGAGAGGGAGCGAGCGCGCGCCTAGGAGGACAGCTGCGGCTGCCCGGGGGTTACTCCAGATCAACCACCTCTTTTCTTCCCTCCGCCCCCTTTTGGCCTTGCCGGCTCGCGTGAGCCCGCTCAGCCAATCCCGAGGCGAGCTTTCGCCCGGCCGGGTTGGAAAGGGGCGAGGGGAGGGGGAGAGTGAGAGAAAGAAAATAAAAAATAAAAAAGGAGCTGGCGCGAGCGCTCCCAACGCCGCCTCGACGCCTCGCCCTTCCTCCCTCCTCCCCCCCCCCCACGCTTCCCTCAGGGCGCCTAAGGCTGCCCTGCCCGGGAACGGCGCGTGGATGCGGTTTTTTGGGTGAAAAACCGCGGCGGCGGCGGCGGCCGCCGTCGGGGAATGGGGGTTGTATTGTCGAGTGGACCGGGGGGGGGAGCAAACTCGGAAAACGTGCCGCCCCCCAAAAAAGGAGAAGGTATCGCTTGTTGACCTTGTGCTGAATTCTACCCGCGATGAACGTGGGAACGAGGGATGCGGGGGAGGAATTGATAGGTTGCCAGCAAAGAAGCATAATAATAATAATGACAAGGAAGGAGAAGGAGGAGAAGACATGAAGAGGAAGAAGAAGAAAAGAGAAGGAGGAAGAAAAGAGCAAGAAGAGGAGAGGAGAAGGAGGAAGAAGAGGGGAAAAACTGGAGGAGGAGGAGGAGATGAAGAAGAGAAGAGAGGAAGAAGAGGGGAAGAAGTGGAGGAGGAGGAGATGAAGAAGAGAAGAGAAGGAGGAGGAAGAGCAGAAGGAGATGAAGAGGAGGAGGAGAATAGGGGAAGAAGAGAGGAGGAGGAGATGAAGACGAGGAGGAGGAAGAAGAAAAGGAGGAGAAGACGAAGAAGGCCAATGACATCCCTAATTCCTGCTCAAAGTTGATATACTCAGCCAGCTCGGACCTCCTCTGATACCTTCCATTACATTCTACCAGGCATCTAATTTTTCTATTATTCCCAATATTTAGAATCCCACCTCTCAAAAACAGAGCTATTTTTTAATTTTTTGCCCTTTAGGTCGAGGTTAACTTTGTCTTGCATTTGTATGAGGATTTAAGAATGCTGATATGTTCCATGTTCTGGGATACTATCTCATACAAGGCATATACAAAAAAGAGGAAAAGGCCAAAGAACAGGAGGTAGATTGTTGAAAGTGAGGGAGAGACAACATCAAAGACAAATAACAACATCAAACAACAATGGAGGAGGAGGAGAAAAGAAGGCAATAAACACAAATGATAAGTGAGGGGGGGGTCATCTTTGGTGCTCTCCCAGCTTGGTAGTTTATCTTCCAGATGTTTAATTACCCAGTTAGGTAACCTCATCAGTGCTAGTCCCAAAAGTGCTTTTTTCAAGAGGCAACTGGACTTTTTTCTTTACAGATGTTTCACTTCTCACCCAAGAAGCTTCTTCAGCTCTGACAGGGACCTTGGAGGTCTTCTAGTCCAACCCCCTGCTTAGGCAGCAAAACCTACACCATTTCAGATAAATGGTTATCCAACTTCTTAAAAACTTCCAGTGTTGGAGCATTCACAACTTCTGGAGACAAGTTATTCCATTCATTAATTGTTCTAATTGTTCAAGAAATTTCCCCCTTAGTTCTAGGTTGTTTCTCTCCTTGATTAGTTTCCACCCATTGCTTTTTGTCCTGCCTTCAGGTGCTTTGGAGAATAGCTTGACTGTCTCTTCTTTGTGGCAACTGCTCAGATATTGGAGGACTGCTATCATGTCAGCCCTAGTCCTTCTGTTCATTAAACCTGACATACTCAATTCCTGCAACGGTTCTTCATATGTTTTAGCCTCCAGTAACCCAAAGTCTAAGCAGAGTAATAGATAACATTAATAGGTGCTGGCCTAAAAACTAGGAAACTGAGTTCTAATCCCATTTTAGTCACACACTCTCAGTCCAGCCTTCACTTCTTCACAATCAACCAGGGGGATGGTTGTGAAGAAAATAGGAGGAAGAAGAATTCTTTGGTATGTTCCTCACCCTAAAGCTTGAAAAGGTGGGATATGGGAACATAAGGTGGAAAAAGTTATCAGAAATGAGAAGGTGAAGATCTTGTGGGACTTTCGAATACAAATGGATCGTCATTTGGAGCACAACACGCCAGATATCACAGTTGTAGAGGTCCGAAGTGTACAGTTTATTGATATTGCTGTTCCAGGAGATGGCAGAGTCGAAGTAAAAGAACTAGAAAAAATAATGAAATATCGCGACCTGGCCATCGAAACTACACGACTATGGATGAAGCATGTAACAGTGATATTCATTGTCATCGGGGCACTTGGCACCATGTCCAAGAATATTACAAGATACATCCACAAATTGCAGCTTCCTGCAATAACACCAGTGGAACTGCAAAAAACTGCGCTACTCGGAGCCTCTTATATTTTAAGAAGGTACTTGGTTGATACCTAGGACGCTGGCAGCAAACCGTATCAACCATCAGTGCACCAGTCAATGATATTTGTGATGCATTTTTGAATGTTCAGTTGGCTTGAGTTTCATGTTTAATGAATAAAGAATATAATAATAAATCAACTACAGTTAGTCCTCCACTTACATCCATTCATTTAGTGATCGTTTGAAGTTATAACGGCAATAAAAAAAGTGACGACTGTTTTTCACATCCCCATGGTCACGTGATCAAAATTTGGATGCCTGGCAACTGATGTGCATTTATGATGGTTGCAGTAACCCAGGGTCACATTTTGCAACCTTTTGACAACAAAGTCAATGGGGAAAGCCAGATTCACTTAACAACCGTGTTACTAACTTAACTGTGGTAAGAAAGGTCGTAAAATAGGGGAAAACTGGGCTCAATTGTGGTCGTAAGGCAAGGACTACCTATAATTATTTCAAGGTATTGTAATCTGGCCACTCACAATTCTTTCTAACAATTTTTCACACCCTCTGGAACCCTTGTGGGTCCCGAATCATGGACTGGGGAAGATAAAATGTGTAAGTAGAAGCATCCAGAATGTTCCATGTTGGGTAAAAGTAGCATAAGGATACAAATTAAAATACGGTGACAGCAGATTTATTTTCCAAGCGAACTGTTTACATCATTGCACCATAATACGATTTACGCATACGTTCAAATCAGTGTTGACTTTGGCATCTTCCTGGACAGGTTCCTGCAGTTTTCCTGGGAAGAATTTACAATGCAGTTAGTCCTCGATTTACAACCCAAAATTTCTCTTGCTAAGCAAGATAGTGGTTAAGTGAGTTTTGCCTCATTTTACGACCTTTCTTGCCACGATTGTGAAGTGAATCCGTGCGCTTGTTTAAGGCAGTAGCACGGTTGCAAAGTGAATGTGGCTTCCCCATTGATTTTGGCTTGTCGGAAGGTCTCCAAAAGAGATCACCTGACCCCAGGACACTGCAACCGTCATGGGGCCAGTGGCCAAGCATCCAAACTTTGATTATGGGACATGAGGATGCTGCAATGGTCATAAGTGTGAAAGCATAGGTCATACGTCACTTCAATGCTGCTGTAAGTTTTAAACAGTCAGTAAAATTATAAGTTAAGGGTGATTTGTATAATAATGGACTAAGATATTTTCAGCAGGGGTGTCCAACTCCATTTCATTAAGGGCCACATCAGGTTGTGTTTGACCTGGGGGGCGTGGCCAGGATGGGCGTGGCCAACTCAAAGTCACTTGTGTCAGGGGTACTTGTGGTGGTCAAGTGCTAAGGCAGGACTTAGACCAGTGATGGTGAACCTATGGCATGCATGCCAGAGGTGGCATGCAGAGCTCTCTCTGTGGGCACGTGCACTGCTGCCAGCTGGTCTTTGTGTGCACCGGAGCGCAAAAAACCTGAAGATCAGATGGCCAGCACGCACCAGCCACCTGATCTTTGGCTTCCGACATACGCATGTGCACAGGCTAGCTAGTCTTCCGGTTTCCGGAGCTCCGGTGCGTGCAAAAACCAGCTTGCCAGCATGCACGCGGATGCCGGAAACCCAAAGACCAATTGGCCGGTGTGCCAGAGACCCAGGTCACTAGCACATACATGTACACTGGCCAGCTGGTCTTTGGGTTTCCGGTGCTGCGGCATGCGCATGCGCATGTTCCAGTTTGGGCACTCTGTGCCAAAAAGGTTTGCCATCACTGCCTTAGCCCCTCCCTCCCTCTTATTATAATCTCCTCCTTTTCTCCTTTTTCCTTCCTTCTTCCTTCTTCTTTCTTCTTTCTTCCCCTCTTTCCTTCTTTTTCCTTGCTTGCTCCCTTCCCATCTTTCCTTCTTTTTCTTTCTCTTTCCTCTTTCCCTTTCTCCTTTCCTGTCCCTTCTTGCATGCTCAAATGCAAAAGGGGGAAAAATTCTCCTTTGGTTTTTTAGTTTGTTTTACTAGCCCTGGACCGGCCTAGAGGGCTGCGCACGGTCCCCCCGAGCTCCCTTTTTTCTGGCAGAGGCACCATGGGCCGGTGCTTTGCTGTTTCCAGGGCAGCCACACAGGCCTGATCTGAGCATCCTGTGGTCCAGATACAGCTCACAGATCTTTAGTTTGACACCCCTGATTTAGAGTGACAGACAAGTAGATGCAAATCACCCTGGTTATTTAAATACATCAGTTGCTCTACTTACCACCTTGAATGAGCTGGGTAAACCTACCAATAAAGGAGAATATTTGTAGTTCAGGGTTGAAATGAGGGGTCCTTGGTGCTCTTGTGAGCTTGCTTGTTTTCTTGCAGACGTTTCATTACCTGCCTAGGTAACATCATCAATGCTAGTTAGGAGTGGGCTTTGCTCTCAGTTTATATCCTAGCAGTTTGCCCCGTCAGTGGTGGTAGAAGTGGTCTTACAGGTTCTTTGGTTTGGGCTGTTTACTGTTAGGCTGTTCAGCAGTTCCTTGATTGGAATATTGTTTATTTCTCAATTGTTGTCTCATGTTAATCTTGGTGTTAATCTCTGCTCACCTGGGTGCTGATTGCTGGTGATGTGTGTGTTTGACAGGTACACTGGCAGGGCAAGCCACTAGAATATGAACTGAGATCAAATCCCACTCCCTACCAGCACAGATTATGTTCCCTAGTTGGGTAATCAAATGTCTGCAAGGAAACAAGCAAGCTCAGAGGACACCCAGGACCCCTTCATTTCAACCCTGAGCCACAGATATTTTCCTTTATTGATATTATCACTAATGGTTTAAGCAGGTGCTTATAAGAAGTTAAAGACGCTGTTAGATACTTTTTGCTTTGGGATCCTTGATGCTCTCTGAGCTTGCTTGTTTCCTTGCAGACATTTCATTATCCAACTGGGTAACATCATCAGTGCTGCAAAGGAGTGCTGTTTGCTGTCAGTTTATATTCTGGTGACTTGCCTTGTCAGTGTTGTTGGGGGCAGTCTTAGAGATTGTTTCCTTGGGCTGTTTACCGATGGCTCTTTGGCAGTTTCTCGATGGGGGTATTGTTCCCTTGATGGTTTGATGTTAACCTTGGAGTTCATCTATGCTGAGTAAACTTAGCCACCTCTGCTTTTACACCCTGGTGTAAGCTATGTTGGCAATTTTGTTCATGAGATGAATGAAACTTCTAAATATTGCTGTTCCTTAAGGTGCATTCTTCACATACATACCAGGCAGAAAAGTACCTGAACATAAATTGGGTGCCTCTCCCAAGAGGCACTTCAATAACAAGTTGAGGCAGTGTTGCAGCTTGTAGAAGGTTTAACGTAGGATAGTTTCAGGACAGGGATGGATGGTTTCCCAAACAAACTTTATCCTACTCAGTGTTTCTTAACACACAGGTAGTGTTTGATGTACAACTGCAACTGAGTCCCAAATTTCTGTGGCTGGGCAAGAAAAGTTGTTAAGTGAATCTCTTCGCTTATTAAGTTAGTAACACGGTTGATAAAGTGAGGCCAAGTGTCCTAACTGTGATCACTCTGGGGATGCTGCAATGGTTATGTGAAAAATGGTCAAAAGTTCAGTGCTGTTGCAATTTCAAATAGTCACTAAATGAATGGTTGTAAGTTGAGGCTTACCTGTAGTGACCTAACCCTAACACTCACTTTCCATAATGTGCTGCAGAGCAAGGTTGGTGGACTCTGATTCCTTCTCCTGCCCTCCGTATATGCTCCACGTGCATAGAATTAAATTACAGGTAGTCCTCGACTTACAATAGTCCATTTAGTGACCGTTCAAAGTTACAATGGCAAAAATAAAAGTGAATTTATCACTTTTTCACACAACCGTTGCAGCATCCCCAGGAGTCATATGATTTACATTTGGACGCTTGACAACTGACTCATATTTATGACGGTTGCAGCGTCCCAGGGTCACTGACGTGACTCCTCCTTTCCGGCCTTCTGGCAAGCAAAGTCAATGGGGAGACCAGATTCACTTAACAACCGTATTACTAATTGAACACCTGCAGTGATTCACGTAAGAAACGTGGCAAGGAAAGTCATAAAATGGGGCAAGACTCAACAAGTTTCTCAGCTAGCAACATACACTTTGGTCTCAACTGGGGTTGTACGTTGAGGACTACCTATAATAAGAGGTGGGAGGATCCCTTCCCCTGATCCCATCATTCCCAGCTTCATTGACAAACCACATGTCCAGAGGGATAGGGTGTTGCAAAGCCATTCTTAAATATGCCATCACGCTAATCGCCATGGACATGCCAACCACCAAGATCTAGAACATTCCGCAAATTTTTCAGCACCAAGTGAGGTCCATCTGATTTGGTCTTGGCATGGAGCCGTCCCCTATTTTGACGACATGCTCTCTGAGCTTGCTTGTTTTCTTGCAGAGGTTTCATTACCTAACTCGGTAACATAATCAGTGCTATAAGGAGTGCTGTTTGCTGTCAGTTTATATTCTGGTGACTTGCCTGTCTATGTGGCAGGGGGGGGGGGGCAATCTGAGAGATTCTTTGATTGAGCTGTTTACTGATGGCTCTTTGACAGTTTCTTTTTTTTTTTTCAAAAAAATTTATTGGTTTTTTAAGACATTTATAAGGAAAAGGGTAAGTGGAATGGTGTACAAATTTTGGCAGTTGCAAGTGTGGCAGAGGCCCCCTCCCTCCAAACTCATAAGATACATCTAAGTATAAAACATTAATACATAATCATATAAAATCAGCATGTTAATTCTAGAAAAATTTTCAATCAGTTTGTATATTATAATATATAGTCTACATATAATTTCATTATTACTTTCGGTCTGTTTATAACAATGTGGTTTTCTTATTCATTTTTGTGATCTGAGCTTTCTTGGTATTGCCCCTTCTCCCCCCGCTGGCAGAGCTCCAGCCCCTCCCGTGTCCTGTATAACCGTTGTAGCGTCTTCTGTTTTTTCTAGGTTCGCTTTATTTTTTTCCATAAAGGCCTGTGCCTCTATGGGTGTATTGATTCTGATTCTTGTCTCCTCCCAGAATATCAGCATCCCTTCAGGCATCAACCATCTAAACCACACCCCCTTCTGGTATAATTTATTCGCCAATTGCGAATAATTTTTCCTTTTCTCCCTAATCTTTTTGGGGATCTGCTTCAAGATGGTTATCTCCCTGTCGTGATATGTCAATGCTTGCCCCCTTTGTACACCCAGAATTTCGTCTCTTGTGCTTTTCCTAAGGAATTTAATATGGACCTCCCTGGGTACATTGTGTGTTCTGGCATATGCTGAGTTCACTCTATAGACCAGATCTATCTCCCATTCCATCTGTTGTTTATCTTTATGTATGTATTCAGCTAAAATATTAGTCATAATGTCCCTTATATTTTCCCCATCAGCTTCTATAACATTTTGAAATCTAAGATAAAAGGACATTCTCTCAAACTCTGTTTTCATTTGTTGGATATCAAGTTCTTTGTTTCCCTTCTGCAAAGTTTCTACCCCCCCCCCTCACCTCCGCCACCCCACCCTCCACAAGGTCCAGTCTCTGTGAGTTCTTATAAATTTGGACTTGGTTCTCTTTAATTTCTTCCTTCATTTCCTTTAATTGTTTCTTAATTTCTTCCTGGCCCTGTATAAGTTGCTGAAGCATTTGTTGCAAATCCATCTCTGTACTCTTAGGTTGCATCAGTTCTGTAATCTTTGACTGTGTGGCAGGACTGGATGTTGCAGATGTCGGTGCAGAGGTAGCAAAGCCAGGTTTTCCAGGGGGTGGCCTTTTTGGAGACATAGTTTATAAAGTAAAGAGGTCAGCCAATATAGAGAATGGACAGCTGGAGAAGTAGAGCAGACAGATGAGTCCAGGAGGCAGAAGATCCAAGCAGATGGGAGTTTCTTTAGTCAGTCTAGCAATAGAGAGGAATTTTCCCCCCAGAGAGTTCAAGAAATAACAATCCACAAGAGATTCTTCTGGGTGACTTGGAGACAAAGACCGGAAGCCTGAATTTTGAAGGTGGAGTCAGGTTTCACAGTTCATAAAGACAACGGAAGTGTGCCATCTTGCCCTGCCAGCTTTGGGCTCAGAGGCATAGTAAAATTTTAAAAGTTCACAAAAGTTCTCAGGTCATCAATAAATTCTGGAGTTAAATCTAGTGAAAATCACTTTTAAAGGGGTGAGGCATCATTGATTGGCTCTCCCCCCTCCTCCTTCCCCTGGGGGCGAAAGCAAAATTTTCTCAAGCCGCTTGTCCAAGGGGGGGGGGGAATCCCCCTCCCTCCAGCCGCACCTCCAAAAAAATCCGAGAGTTTAACTTTAAAATTGCTGAAAAGTCCATCAAAGTCAAGAGAAAGGGAATGAAGAGAAAGGAAGCGTCTCACCACATCGCCGCTGCTTCCTTCAATTTTGCATCGGCTCTTTGACAGTTTCTTGATTGGGGTATTGTTTACTTGACTGTTGGCCTGAAACTGCCAAAGAAGCCATCGGTAAACAGACCGCCCCCACCCACCCAGACAGGGAAACACAAATATAAAAAGGCAACATTAAAAATAAAAATATGGTTTTCTGCCTGCATGGTCTTCTGTGATGAGCTGAAGGACAGAAAGAGGGAGTAGTGACCTTCCTCCCACATTTAGGCATACCAGGGGTTGTAACACAAATACATATATACATATATACATATATACATATATACATATATACATATATACATATATACATATATACATATATACATATGTACTTGTGTTACAACCCCTGGTATGCCCAAATATGGGAGGGAGCTCACTACTCCCCCTTTCTGTCATTCGGCTCATCACAGAGGACCATCCAGGCAGAAAACCATATTTTTATTTTTAATGTTGCCTTTTTATATTTGTGTTGTATTTGTGCTGATAAATATTTATTTATTTATCAGCACAAATACAACATATGTACATATATACATCATATATACATATATATTTATACTAACATGTAAAAGGAAAAAGTTGAGGCAATGTTGGTATCTTGTACCGTGTTAAAACGAGTCGGAAGTCAGCAGCTTTTTCTTTCTTCCCTTGTACCTGATATTTTATTTCCCCCTTTCTTTTTTCTACCCTTAATTGGCATTTTACACATTGATAAAACAATAAAAGTAATAAACCCAGAGCAACTTGGAAAGATTGAACATAGTCTCGAGGTATTTATTGCTCCATCTTCATTACATAATCTCAACATTAATTCTTCCTGGAACTTGTGTTGTTAATTAAGGTTGTACCAGTTTGGTCTAGTAATTAAGGAACCAGGGTAGAAATCAGGAGACTGGAAATGGTGGCCCCACCTCTGGAATGAAACCTGGCTAAGTAACTTTGGGTCGGTTGTTCTCTCTCAGCACAGCTGGCTTCACAGCAGGGGTGGGCTACTGGGGGTTCGCATAGGTTCGGGAGAACAGATTCCGACCCCTCCCACCCCTAGCTGGACCCTCCTACCCTGCCTCATCCCTCCCACCCAGCAACTGGGCAGAGAACCCTTTGCTAAAATTTGTGAAGCCCACCCGTGCCTCACAGGGTCCCTGTTTTGGGGAAAATAGGACATAAAGGAGTATTGTGTGTGTTTTGGATCTTGAGTTATCTATAAAAGAATAATAAAGGCAAGTTGTAAATAAACAAATAAAAATTATATTACATATGCATTCATACACGTATACATATAACACACACACACACACACACACACACACACACACACACACACACACACGAAATATAGGCATTTATATATGCCACTATACATTTTCCCCCATTTATCTAATTGCATCCTTGATCATTAAATGCCTCAAAGTATTGCTCAAACTTCTCTAAATCAGGTGAAATCCCTACTTCCTGTATAAAAACATTGCAGTGTTAATGCAGTAGGAGGGAGCTGTTATTCAGAACATGAGTAATTCATATGAACTGTCTTTTATTTAACAGAACATCCCATTATGTTGGAAGGGACCTGGAGGCCTTCTAGTCCAACCCTCTACTTAAGCAGGAGACACTATATCATTCCAGACAAGTGGTTATCCAGTCTCATCTTAAAAGCCTCCAGCGATGGAACGCCCACAGCTTCTGAAGGCAATTCATTTCACTGATTAATTATTTTAAATGTCAGGAAATGTCTCCTTAATTCTAGGTTGCCTCTCTCCTTGATTAGTTTCCACCCATTGCTTCTTGTCCTGCCTTCAGGTGCTTTGGAGAATAGCTTGACTCCCTCTTCTTTGTGGCAACCTCTGAGATATTGGAAGACTGCTATCATGTCTCCCCTAGTCCTTCTTTTCATTAAACTAGACATACCCAGTTCCTGCAACTGTTCTTCATATCCCCTAATCTTCTTTGTTGCTCTTCTCTGCACTCTTTCTAGAGTCTCCACATCTTTTTTATAATATGGTGACAAAAATGGTGACCAAAATTGGATGCAGTTTTATTTGTCTGTTTATCTATCAAAATTTAAAACTGCCATCTGCCTCACAGAGGGATTCTGGGTACCATAACGAATGAAATACTATACGATACATAAGAAACAATATATAACATTCAAAAAGAGACAAGCAATGTTAGAAATTAATTTCACTGTGGGGAGATGACTTTTATTAACACTTAAATTATATCACATTTCATTTTTCCTTTGGCCTGGCCACGCTCATTTGGGAGTGTTGGAAGAAATGTCCTTCTGGATTCAGTTTCCAAGTGGGGGAAAAGACACTGGAAACATGGAGGCTGCTTGGAAAGATGGTTTAATGGTGGACAGGATCACATGGCTTGAGCTCCTGAACAGAAAAGGCGGATCACATGCTTCAACATATTGGGTGAAGAAGAAAAGAGAACGAGATGCTGAAAGTTCCTGGATTTATACTCTGTTTGGCCCCACCTCTCTGTTTCCTGTTCTTATGTAAGAAATGTATTTTGATTGATTGTCAATCAATTATCCCATGAGGACATTCAGGGGCAACTCTCTAGGCTGTGTTTTGAGTCCAGGTTTAGTTGAGTTCCCAGATGCCATGTGGTGAGTTTCTTCTACAAGGCTAATCCTATCTTTGTTATGTAGTGTAAACTAGCTCAGGGCCCCAAATGGTCCATTGAAAAAGGTGGGGACTATTAAGAGTGAGTCTGTTCCCTGCCTAAAAACATGTTTCTCCATTTCTAATCCAGGGAAATATAATATTCTGCCCTTTTCAATATTTCCCAGGATATTTCATTTTTCTACAGGAGGACACACCACCCAATGGCTATGTGGGACTTTTGGCTCAAAAC
Source organism: Natrix helvetica (assembly GCF_964273705.1). Classification (NCBI taxonomy): domain Eukaryota; kingdom Metazoa; phylum Chordata; class Lepidosauria; order Squamata; family Natricidae; genus Natrix; species Natrix helvetica. The sequence continues at coordinate 8,744,532 of NC_138550.1, read as the reverse complement.
CAATAGTTAGGCTTGCCAGACATCTCCCAAGGGGGCATCCACACATAATTGCTTCTAGAATGCCAACTGTGGAACACGTAGGCACAAACTCTGGGAGGAAACAACCCTGATACATCTGGACAAAAGGAATGACAGAAATTGGCATTTTTATCCAGAGGAAAACAACCATTCCAGATGTGGTTGTGCAATCTTTTACCGTTAGCTGTGCAAATAAGAATTAAGGAAGTCTCAAACACCTGAAGGGCTCCTGATTGCTTATCCCGGGGTTATACCGTTTGAAGTTACAACAGGACTGGGGGGGGAAATGATTTATGGGCATTTTTCACTCTTACAACAATTGCAGCATCCCCATGGTTACGTGACCATGGCCACTGGCATGTATTTATGACGGTTGTAGTGTCCCGTGGTCTTGCGATCCCATTTTTTGCGACCTTCTGACAAGCAGAGCCGATGGGGAAACCAGATTCAATTAACAACCAGCTTAACAACTGCAGTGACCGTTGGCAAGAAAGGTTGTAAAATGAGGCAAAGCTCACTTGACAACCGTCTCACTTAGCAACGGAAATGTTGGGCTCAATTGTGGTCATAAGTCGAAGACTACCTGTATAGTATTAAGGGAAAAAATAAGTGCTATTTGGCTGTTGCACCTCACTACTAAGGGAATTTTAATCATATTTGTATTTTAACTAAATATGGTACAGTATATTTTCTACCTCCTCCGTCTATGTCTATGTTTATGTATATGTATGCTATTTTGATATGTATTTGGTTTTTAATAATGACTGTACACTGCCCCGAGTCCTGCTTAGGAAAGGGTGCGGGTTATAAATAAAAGTTGATTGATTGATTGATTGATTGACTACTGGGGAGTAGTTCTCCATTAACTTTCAAGGGGTCTTTGAGGGGAGGGGGGGGGAGAAAAAAAATGAGCCTCTTCTCGGAATTTCCTCCAACTAACAGCATTAAGCCCCAAAGACCTTTCGCATGGTTGGAAGGGAGTTTTTATGGCAAGTAGCTATATGTTATTTGCTCTTTTCTCTCCCTTTTAAAAGTAGAATATGATCTCAAAATACCCCTGCGTCTATGATATTTCAAGGTAAGGGAATTAAACTGGAACCGTTCCCGTTTTCCAGATGTCATTTTTCCAAAATAAATAAGGGCCCGAATTGTTATTCACAGCAGTATCCTGTAGTTTTGCAGAAAACTGGATTTTCTCCAATGGTAAATGTGTATCCTTTTCAACAAAGGAATTGTGAAGAGCCTCCCTCTCGTTCTCCAAATTGTATTTTTTCCATTTTGGGGAACAGATAAAATACTTTCGCCTACCGGACGATAATTAAATAGAAGAACTGCTGCCCTTCATTATTTAACTATTCATTTCCCCGTCTTTTCTATATAATTAAGGGCCTATGGCAGTGATGGCTAACCTTTTTGAACGTCATATGCCAAAAGCCCCACCCATAATGCAATGCGTGCATGACACAGACCCTGCACCCCCCGGGCATGTGGCTCCACACACCCCCTCCCCCGTGCATGCCCCCTGCCCACCCATTTTTTTGGCTTCCAGGTTGGTGCAGGAGGCTTTCCAGGCCCAAAACCGGGGGGTGGGTGGGCAGGGGGACTGGAAGGCCTCCTCCACCAATGTGGAAGCCAAAACGGGGCAGTACGTTAGCCCCTGTGGTGGGTTTCAATTTTTTTTAGAACGTCTTCTGTAGGTGTGGCCTGCTTTGTGGGAGTGGCTTGATGGCCATGTGACCGATTGGGAGTGGCTTGGCAGTCATGTGACTGGGTGGGCATGGCCAACTTGTAAAATGTGAAACTCACTTAACAACGCTCTTGCTTAGCAACCAAAATGTTGGCTCAGGAACTCTGGCATTGTAGTGTGTAAGTCTTAAAGCTGTCAAGTTACAAGACCCTTGCACCCCTAACCCTTTAGGGAAAAAAACTCCCAGGGGTCTTCAAACCTGACAGCTTTAAGACTTGTGGACTTCAACTCCCAGAATTCATCCTCCAGTCGTGTTGGCTCAGGAACTCTGGCATTGAAGTGTGCAAGTGTTAAAGCTGTCAAGTTACAAGACCCTTGCACCCCTAACCCTTTAGAAAAAAAACCCCAGGGGTGTTCAAACTTGACAACTTTAAAACTTTAAGGTTTTGATAGGACTCTGAGAGGTTGGTGGGGCGATTGGTGAGTCAGCCAATCAGTGAGCAGCGGGCGGGGCAAGCGTGGTACGGACGGGCAGGGGGAGGGAGCTGGATCCGGTTCTAAACGGCACGGTAGATTCATGGAACCTCTTCTATAGAAGAGGTTAGAACTGGCAGGAACCCACCCCTGGTTAGCCCCCCAAATGCAATGTGAGCACCCCAGCGCATGTGCCCTGCCCCCCATGCATGCCCTGCAGAGACCCAAAGACCAGCTGGCCGGCAGGAGGCGCATGTGCATGCACGGTGGAGCTGGGCTAGGGTGATGGATGGCGTGCGCGCTGAGAGGGCTCTGCCTGCCACCTTAGGTTCACCATCACAGATCTATGGGAATGAATCAGAGGGAGACACTATGTAGAGAGAATAAAATATATCAGTATAAACAAATATCAAAGCCCTAGGGCTCCTCACTGGGAGAATCTCCCCAACATCTCTTGCTGCACAGATAATTTCATTGTAATGAGTAATGCTAGCATTTTCCCACCTGCATAGTGAAGTGGTACCATATAAAACAGGGGTATCCAATCTTAGCAACTTTAACTCTTTAAGCATGGTTGGCTGGAGAATTCTGGGAGTTGAAGTCCACACCTCTTAAAGTTGCCAATGTTGAGAAGTAATGACACTTTTACCAGTATGTTGAGAGTCAGATCTCGGCTTGGGATAATGAGTAACACATTTTATGCCTCTGTCTACAAATCACAAACCTTCCATTTTTGTGTGTACAATTTTCCCAGGCTCCTTTAAAAAAAAATACCCCAGAGATGTATCCATGGGGCCAAAATAACTAAGAAGTTGACTTTCTGGCATACTGGATCTAAATTACTACTTCCCATATTAGTTTGGCTGCAAAGTTATCTCCCCGAAGAGTTAAACATTCCTGTGAGAAATATGACAAACAAACACTGAAATTCACGTACACCACCAGCGTTATTCACGATTCTCCTGGGCAGGCTTACCAAATCTTCTGACATAAATAAAACTCTCTTCGAAATAAGAGGTGGTTCAGAATTCTGATATGTGTCAACACGCAACCGTTTTCAGATGGAACAGAATTTGGGGGAGGGATGGGTTGAGTTCCAAAATTCTAGCATACCATACTGAAAATCTGAAAGTACCATTGCCTCCTTTCATAGCTGAGTCCCAAATGAACTAAATAAGAGCATATGAAAGCTGTGATGGCGAACCTATGGCTCGTGGAAGGAAGAAGAAAAGGAGGAGGAGGAGGAGGAGGAGGAGGAGGAGGAGGAGGAGGAGGAGGAGGAGGAGGAGGAGGAGGAGGAGGAGGAGAAGAAGAAGAAGAAGAAGAAGAAGAAGAAGAAGAAGAAGAAGAAGAAGAAGAAGAAGAAGAAGAAGAAGAAGAAGAAGAAGAAGAAGAAATGTGTGCAAAGTGGGAGAAGGAGGAGGAGGGCGAGGACGATGAGAAGGAGAAGGAGAAGAGGAGGAGGAGGAGGAGGAGGAGGAGGAGGAGGAGGAGGAGGAGGAGAAGAAGAAGAAGAAGAAGAAGAAGAAGAAGAAGAAGAAGAAGAAGAAGAAGAAGAAGAAGAAGAAGAAGAAGAAGAAGAAGAAGAAGAAATGTGTGCAAAGTGGGAGAAGGAGGAGGAGGGCGAGGACGATGAGAAGGAGAAGGAGAAGAGGAGGAGAATGAGGAGGAGGAGGAGGAGGAGGAGGAGGAGGAGGAGGAGGAGGAGGAGGAGGAGGAGGAGAAGAAGAAGAAGAAGAAGAAGAAGAAGAAGAAGAAGAAGAAGAAGAAGAAGAAGAAGAAGAAGAAGAAGAAGAAGAAGAAGAAGAAGACAACATGCAGAGGGAAACCAGGAAGCTGAAAGCATCATACCGTTGCTTTGCTTATGTGCTTTGTTCACGCAAGACCAGATCAGCTCCATTTTCCAATGAATCAAAGAAGTGATAGGGTCTGATCATAAGTGGAGTCAGGAAACCTCATGCCGGTATCATTTCTCATTCATTTAAAACATTTACATAGCCACTCACCTACTAATCAACTCTGGGAGGCCCAATCAAAAGTTAAAACAACATATAAAATCAGATAAAAACTCTAAAACTAAACACATCAAAACATGGAAAACGAAAACCTGGCACCAAGTCAAACTTCTAAGGCAAGTCTTTTTTGGAGGGGGGGGGGGATAAGCCAGCTTGTCAAATGTTATTGAAGGTGGAGGCCAGCCAAACTCCAGAGGGCAGAATGTTCCATGGGGCAGGGGCTGCTACAGAAAAAGGCAAGCTTCCTAGCTCCCATCAGATGGCAAATATTTTAGGGGAAGGGATTAGGACCGTGGCCACCCTATCTGGCCTGATAGATCCTGTAAATAACCTACCTCTGTGCCGTATGGGGCTTTAAAGATGGAGAGATCCAACCTAAAACTAAGGAGATATTTCCTGACAGGTAGAAGAATCAGTGGAACAACCTGCCTCCAGATGTTGTGGGTGCTCCATCACTGGAGGCTTTTAAGAAGATACATATTTGTCTGAAAAGGTATAAGGTCCATTCTAATTATCTTGTCTTGCCTAGACTAGTCTAGTCTAGTCTAGTCTATATATTCTATTTTCTATATTCTGCATTATACATTCTACTCTAGTCTACTCTACTCTACTCTGCTCTAGTCTATATTCTACATTCTACTTTCTACTCTAGTCTACTCTAGTCTACTCTAGTCTAATCTATATTCTATATTCTATATTCTATATTCTATATTCTATATTCTATATTCTATATTCTATATTCTATATTCTATATTCTATATTCTATATTCTATATTCTATATTCTATATTCTATATTCTATATTCTATATTCTATATTCTATATTCTATATTCTATATTCTATATTCTATATTCTATATTCTATATTCTACATTCTACTTTCTACTTTCTACTCTCTACTCTAGTCTACTCTACTCTACTCTAGTCTACTCTATATTCTACATTCTACATTCTATATTCTACTTTCTACTTTCTACTCTACTCTATACTCTTGTTGTTAGATATTAACATATATCGTGGCAAGTCTCCTCTCTGGTCCGCTGCTACAGCGGGAAACAGGTATCGTTCTGATTGGTCGAGGGGCGTACCCGACCCCTATAAAAGGGGAACCCTCCGATCACAGAGCAAGCTGGATCACTACTACTACTAATAAAGAGCTGTTAAGTCACTTCGTGTCCGCAGTCTGTTCTCTCGTTGCCCAGATCCAACATTGGCGACGAGGATGGGATCGAGAGACAGATAGGACGAAGAACGCTACCTCCAGAATCTCCGGATTTGATCCAGCCTAGGAATTCGGCAGAAATTCCGGCAGCCATCTCAGGCCACCACAGCGCGGCAAATTCAAACGAGAGAAGATGGCAATGCACACTCCCCCCGCTCCATTCTACCCAGCGAACGACGAATGGGAAGCCTTCATGATTCGTTTCGAGTGTTTTCTCGAAGCGAACAAATACACGGGGATCACAGACGCCCGGAAGAAAAACATCTTCCTCGGCTACTGCGGAAAAGAAGTCTTCAACACAGCCAGAGACCTCACCGCGCCTACTCCAATACAGGCAGTATCATGGATGGCGTTGCAACAGGCTCTACAGACTCATTACGCGCCAAAAGCTTCCCGCCATGTTTCGACGAGGCAAGAGCTTCAGAAGCAGCAGACAGATCAGCGGAGACAATTCAACGTGGGTTCAACACAGGCCAGCCAGCGCCAAGACACACCAGAGTTCACTACAAGGACACAAGCCCCGACTACGAGGATCCCGAGTTCGAGGACAGTCACCTGATGCGGAGCAGTCACTTGAGGCCTGGGGGGAGACCCGGATTCCGTTTGTCGCCCTGCGCAAGCTGCGGAGGGAATCACCCCAGGTCTACCTGTAGGTTCAGGAACGTTGTTTGTTCGCACTGCAACAAACTTGGGCACATCGCACAAGTGTGCCGGAGCGAAGTCCCTGCCTCACGGCAGCCACCCATGTACCGCCAACAGAAGCCCAACCCAGGGGCTTGGCGAAATCAAAAAGGGCGCCCAGAGAGAAATCCACAAGTGTTTACCCAGAGAGAAAATTCCCAAAGAGCTGAGCGAGTGTATCCCCAGAGAGATTACACACAAAGAGCTGAGAGAGCGTTCTATCAAGACGCTCAACGAGAGTATTTTCAGAATACAGATGCTGAAATAGAGTTGACCCAGAGAGAGGAATTGCGAACGTATCTCACAACAATAAGCCAGGTCCGCACCAAGTGGCCTAAAAAGCTGAGAGTCACAGTCCTCTTGGAGGGCTCACCTTGCAAGCTGGAAGTTGACACAGGATCGTCCCTGACGATCATTTCATGGGCATCCATGAAACAGGCTATCCCTAGCCTCAAAAAGAGCCAACTACGCGCTCCAGACATCCTGCTACGAGACTACCAGGGGAACCAAGTCCCCATCGTAGGCCAAGGCACGTTCCAGATCTGTTTCAAGGACATCGTAGTCCAGCTGCCCGTGACCATCGCCAGCGCACCATTACAAAACCTCCTAGGACTGGATTGGTTTGAATCCTTGGGGCTAGAAGTCACTGGAATCAACGCCGTGGGAAACAGCAGCGCTGAGCAGATTTTTAAGGAGTTCGAGGATGTGTTCAGCCCCGGTCTTGGTAAGTATGTGGGTAAACCGATATCATTCAATTTAGACCCCAAAGTGGTGCCAATCCGACTCAAACCGAGACAAGTGCCTTTTGCACTCCGCCCAAAAATAGATAAGGAAATAGATAAGTTAGTGGAGCAAGGAGTCCTTGAGCCGGTGGATCACACGCGCTGGGAAACGCCCATTGTGACCCCAGTCAAACCAGACGGATCAGTCCGCATCTGCGCAGACTATAAATGCACAATTAATGTCGCGCTACAACAAAGCGCATATCCTGTGCCTGTAGTACAACACTTATTGCACTCGTTGGGGCCAGGAAAGGTATTTGCTAAATTAGACATGGCACAAGCTTACCAGCAGCTGCCCGTAGATAGCGCCACAGCGGAGGCCCAAACTATAGTGACGCATAGAGGAGCATTCAAATGCAACCGGCTACAATTCGGTGTGAGTATTGCTCCAGGATTGTTCCAGAGCGTCATGGAGCGACTTTTGCAAGGGATACCGGGAGTCGTCCCCTATTTTGATGACATCTTGGTGTCCGCTGCAAACGAGGAGCAATTAAATAAAAGAGTCAGAACTGTTTTGGCCAGAATCAGAGAAAAGGGTCTCCGCCTCAAAAAGGAAAAATGCCAAATTAACGTGCCTAGCGTAGAATTCCTGGGTTATAGAATCGATGGTCAGGGAATACACCCCACTTCAAAGAAAATTAAGGCGATCCAGGACGCCCCCACACCACGAAATCAGACCGAGTTGCAGGCCTTCCTCGGACTACTTAACTTCTACAGCGTTTTTCTGAGACAGAAGGCGACCGTCGCTGAGCCACTACACCGTCTACTCCAGAGGAACACACCATGGAAATGGGGACGATCCGAAGCAGCAGCTTTTGCCGGAGTAAAGCGCCTGCTCACCACTGACTCGCTGTTAGTCCAATACAGCCAGACACTACCGCTGGTATTGACCTGCGACGCATCACCTTTTGGAGTCGGCGCAGTCCTCAGCCACCGGATGCCCGATGGAAAAGAAGCACCCATCGCTTTCTACTCCAGGACTCTTTCATCGGCCGAGAGGAATTACAGCCAGATGGACAGGGAAGCGCTAGCTGCTGTAGCTGGGGTAAAACGTTTCCACGAATACCTCTATGGCCGCGATTTTGAACTGATTACAGATCACAAACCGCTGTTGGGACTTTTGGCGGGAAACCGCCCCACTCCAGTCTCCCTTTCTCCACGCATGACCAGGTGGACTGTTTTCCTGGCTGCGTACTCATACAAGTTAATTCATCGACCGGGCTCCACTCTAGGACACGCAGACGCACTCAGACGTTGCCCACTACCGGACCTTTTGCCAGACCCCACTCCCGAAGTACCGGTGCTGCTCATTGATTGTTTGGACTCAGGACCGGTTTCCTCTTACGATGTTGCAAGGTTTTCTTCTAAAGACAATTTAATAAAGCAAGTTCAAACTTGGGTTTGGAGGGGGTGGCCGAAGGGAAACGTGGGCCCGGAATTCAAAGTGTTTTGGTCAAAACGGGACGAACTCTCAGTGTTACAAGGTTGTTTATTGTGGGGGGATCGAGTTGTTATTCCGTATGCTTTACGAAGGAATGTATTAGATGCTTTACATGTTGGTCATCCGGGGATTGTTAGGATGAAGGCGTTAGCAAGAAGTTATGTTTGGTGGCCAAACATGGACAAAGAAATAGAGGAATGGGTGGCCACTTGCGACCCATGCCAGGAATCGAGACCAGCACCCCCGGAAGCGCCCGCCACGGAATGGGAGAAGCCTAAAGCACCCTGGTCGCGAATACACATCGACTTCGCAGGGCCGTTCCAAGGTCAGACTTTCCTTATAGTTGTGGATGCATACTCGAAATGGCTAGAAGTAGTCCTAATGACTTCAACCACGGCAGAGGCAGTCATTAAGGTTCTACGGCGACTTTTCGCCACTCATGGCCTGCCCGACCTCCTGGTCTCCGATAACGGGCCCCAGTTCACGGCCATGCAATTTGAGACATATCTAGCAGGTCAGGGAATTCGGCACGCCCTCGTCGCGCCATTCCATCCGGCGTCAAATGGACAGGCGGAGAGAATGGTGCGATTCGCAAAAGAGGCCCTCGCTAGGATGGGTCCAGGTGATTGGCAAACACGCATTGACCATTACCTATTGATCCAACACATTACCCCCAGCGCAACGACGGGTAGGAGCCCCGCCGAACTACTCATGGGCCGCCGTCTACGGTCTCACCTGGACCGTCTTCACCCAAATTACTCTGCCACCGCTCCCCCAGACTCTACAAGCAAAATTCGGAGTTTTAGCATAGGGGATTCAGTATACGCCCAAAACTATGCAGGGGGGACATTGTGGATGCCGGCAAAGGTCATTGGCATCACGGGTCCACGATCGTATCTGTTGGAACTAGAAGATGGGCGGAACTGGAAAAGGCACATCGATCAACTACGGGGTCGCCTGGCACACTCAGATCTACGAACAGAGAACGAGAGCTACCTGCCATTGCAAAGCCAGCCACTCGAGAGCCCCAACACAGAGAACTACGACACCTGCGAGCCAAGGACAGAACAAGAGGTCGGGCGCGAAACGGAACAACCCCCAAGCAACGAAAGCGAGCAGATCCCCGAAAGCCAAAGCAACGAGAGCCTGCAAACGCCCGGAAATGAAACACGGAAAGAAACCGATCCTACAACTACTTCTGACCAACCCGAACTGCGACGCTCCACCCGAGTAAGACAAACATCAACGTATCTCAAGGACTATATTACTAACCGCAACGTTCCGTCTAGGAGGGGAGGGGTGTTAGATATTAACATATATCGTGGCAAGTCTCCTCTCTGGTCCGCTGCTACAGCGGGAAACAGGTATCGTTCTGATTGGTCGAGGGGCGTACCCAACCCCTATAAAAGGGGAACCCTCCGACCACAGAGCAAGCTGGATCACTACTACTACTAATAAAGAGCTGTTAAGTCACTTCGTGTCCGCAGTCTGTTCTCTCGTTGCCCAGATCCAACACTTGTCTATTCTACTCTACTCTAGTCTATATTCTATATTCTACATTCTACTTTCCACTTTCTATTCTAGTCTACTCTAGTCTAATCTATATTCTATATGCTATATGCTATATTCTATATTCTATATTCTATATTCTACAGTCTACAGTCTACAGTCTACAGTCTACAGTCTACTCTAATCTACTCTACTCTAGTCTATATTCTATATTCTACATTCTATATTCTACTTTCTACTCTAGTCTACTCTATCTAATCTATATTCTATATTCTATATTCTACAGTCTACAGTCTACAGTCTACAGTCTACTCTAATCTACTCTACTCTACTCTACTCTAGTCTATATTCTATATTCTACATTCTATATTCTACTTTCTACTCTAGTCTACTCTATCTAATCTATATTCTATATTCTATATTCTAATTTCTACTTTCTACTTTCTACTCTACTCTATACTCTTGTCTACTCTACTCTAATCTAGTCTATATTCTATATTCTACACTACTTTCCACTTTCTACTCTAGTCTACTCTACTCTAATCTATATTCTATATTCTATATTCTACTCTACTCTACTCTACTCTACTCTACTCTACTCTACTCTACTCTATATTCTACATTCTATATTCTACTTTCTACTCTAATCTACTCTATCTATTCTATATTCTACTTTCTACTTTCTACTCTACACTCTTGTCTACTCTACTCTAGTCTAGTCTATATTCTATATTCTATATTCTACTTTCCACTTTCTACTCTACTCTATTCTGCTTTACACGACTCTACTCTTGAATTGCATCTAGGAAAAAAAATCTGGAAGCCAATTTAGCTCACTAACAAAGGTGTTACATGGGCAAACCTAGGGACCCCCATTGCTGTGCACACTGCCGCCTTCTGGACCAGTTGAAATTTCTGGAAAGTGTGCAAGGGCAGCCCCGTGTAGAGCTCTTTGCAGTAATCCAGAAAGAAAGTGATCAGGGCATTACAGGTAGTCCTTGACTTACGACTACAGTTGAACCCAGAATTTCTAGACAGCAAGTTAAGTGAGTTTCCCCCCATTTTACGACCTTTCTTACCCCAGTTGTTAAGCGAACCCCTGCTGTTGTTGGTAATGTGGTTGTTAAGTGAATCCAACTTCCCCTTGACTTTGCTTGCCGGAGGATTGCACTGTCACCGTCATAAATATAAGTCACTTGTCAAGTGTCAGAATTTTGATCACACAACCAAGGGAATGCTGCATGATTGTAAGCGTGACAAGGGGTCATACGTCACTTTTGTCAGTCGGTTGTGACTCTGGATGGTCACTGAATGAACTGGTGTAAGTACAGGACCTGCAATAACCACGAGCACATTCACTCTTTTTTTTTCAGTCAGTTGAAAAATGGGTAGGGAGCATTTTAACATAGCTATGGGGGAAAAAGTGGTGTGCAAAAAGTTTGATAAGAGTCAAAGATAGCATTGATAGCATGGGGCAGAATTCACTACCAGTTTCCCCGAGCAGATGCCAACTGGCTGAATCCCACCCCTGGGGGTACACCTATCTACTCACCCACCCATCCACCCAAGCAATTATTATTCATCTGTTAACCTCTACAGGGACACAGTGGCTCAGTGGTTAAGACACAGAGCTTGTCGATCAGAAAGGTCGGCAGTTTGGCAGTTCGAATCCCTAGCGCCGCATAACAGGGTGAGCTCCCGTTACTTGTCCCAGCTTCTGCCAACCTAGCAGTTCAAAAGCACGTAAAAAATGCAAGTAGAAAAATAGGAACCACCTTTGGTGGGAAGGGAACAGTATTCCAGGCGCCTTTGGCGTTTAGTCACGCCGGCCACATGACCACAGAGACGTCTTTAGACAGCACTGGCTCTTCGGCTTTGAAACAGAGATGAGCACCGCCCCCTAGAGATGGGAACGACTAGCAAAAACAAATCAAGGCTCTACCAAAGGACTGGAGATGGGCTTTTTTAAAAAAAATATTGGCAACCTGACAATCCTGCAGATTTACAACCACGATCTTTTGAACTTCCAGAAAAGGAGACTGTGAATCCAGGCAACATCATCCAATTTTTTAGCTCCTTCAGCTGCGGGGAGCAAGAATTGTAGCTCTCTGTCTAACGGTGGTCTCCTGCCGGTTGAAGGGCAATGACTTCTCCATCACGCACCAACTGCTCCTGCCAGGAAACATCTCCTGCGTGGGTCATTATCTGCATAGCGAAAATATTAAATCATTTCCTCCAGCGAAGCTGGCCGGCTTTCTTGCTTTCTGTGCCTCAAGGTGGGAAAAACGCCGTTTCCGAGCCACTTTAAAACGTCAAAATTATCTGGAGAGACATTCCTGCGGCAGCTGAAAAATTCTCGGAGGGATGCCCTTTCAAAACACCATTAAAAAAGAGACGGGGAGATGCATCCCTTTCAAATTTATAAAACTTATTTGCCACCCATGTCACAGTTCAAGTGACCCTAGGCCCGTGATGGCGAACCTATGGCACGCATGCCATGGGTGGCACATGGAGCCATTTCTGAGGGCACGCTGGGCATTGCCGTCAGCTCCAGCTTATTTTGGGCCTTGATTTTTGGTTGTCATGTCATGTGCCAAAAGCCACACCCATAATGCAATGCGCGCATGACACAGATCCTGTGCCCCCCGGGCATGTGGGTCCACACACACCCTCCCCCGTTCATGCCCCCTGCCCTCCCATCCATTTTTTTTGGCTTCCAGGTTGGTGCAGGAGGCTTTCCAGGCCCAAAACCGGGGTGGGGGGTGGGCAGGGGGACTGGAAGGCCTCCTCCACCAATGTGGAAGCCAAAACGGGGCAGTATGTTAGCCCCAGTGGTGGGTTTCAAATTTTTTTAGAACCTCTTCTGTAGGTGTGGCCTGCTTTGTGGGAGTGGCTTGCCGGTCATGTGACCGGGCGGGAGTGGCTTGCCAGCCATGTGACTGGGTGGGCATGGCCAATTTATAAAATGTGGTGAAACTCACTTAACAACGCTCTTGCTTAGCAACCAGTCCCTGTTGGCTCAGGGACTCTGGCATTGAAGTGTGGAAGTCTTAAAGCTGTCAAGTTACAAGACCCTTGCACCCCTAAACCTTTAGGAAAAAAACTCCCAGGAGTGTTCAAAGTTGACAGCTTTAAGACTTGTGGACTTCAACTCCCAGAATTCCTCCTCTCGCTCTTCATCTTGATGATGTCCGGACGGGTGGGGCGAGGGAGCTGAAACTGGTTCTAGACGGCACGGTAGATTTGTGGAACCTCTTCTATAGAAGAGGTTAGAACTGGCAGGAACCCACCCCTGTACTGCGCCCACTCGAAGTTGGAAAACAGGTCATTTCCGGCCTTCAGAGGGCCTTGGGGGAGAGGCAGGGAAGGCCATTTTCACCTTCTCCAGGCTCCAAGAAAACCATACATGCATGTGCGGGGCAGGGGGGGCACACATGCATGCGCAGGGGGCACGGTGTGGGGGGCATTAAATTATGGGGGTGGGCATGCAAGCACACACGATAGTGCTGGCATGCAAGAGCGGGGGAAGGTGTGCACGGGCATGCTTTTGGCACCCGAAGCCAAAACGTTTTGCCATCACTGCCGTAGGCAGTGGTGGGTTCCGGACCCCGTCACAACCGGTACGCTGCGCATGGGTCTGGGCATCCTAGTCGAGCACGTGTGCTTCCCACGCATGCGCACGCCACCTCCCCTGCAACACCCAGCTGTTCGGCAGCCATGCGCAATTGGCCTGGTTACTTCAAAAACAGCAATGGAACGTGGGCGGGTGGGTGGCCCAAATGAGCCCCTGTTCTGGTACGATGGCCGCTGCTCCCGGCTACTACTGGTACGGCCGTACTGGGCCGTGCCACCTGGAACCCACCACTGACCCTAGGCCAGTGATAGTGAACCTTTTCGGCACCGAGTGCCAAAAAGGGAGTGCGTGTACACTCATCGGGGCCGCAACCCAAAAGAAGAGCTGCCCAGGGAACATGCGCGCACCGGGAAATGAACTTCCAGTTTCTGGCGCACGCATGCACACCGGCCAGCTGGTCTTCCAGTTTCTGGAGTGCACCCATGTGCAACGATCAGCTGGCTGGCGCGCATGTGCATGCTGCAAAACAGAAGAGCACCTCTTCCATTTTCTGGCACTGCCAGACGCGTGAAGGGGATAAGAAAGAGGAACAGGCGTCGCCACCTGTGCCACGCAACATGGCTCTATGTGCCACTTCGGGCACACATACCATAGGTTCACCATCACGGCCCTAGGCTCTTGGAACTCAATTCAAGTAATCCTTGACTTACAACGGTTCATTTACTGACTTTTCAAAGTTACGACGAGTCTGAAAAAAGTGACTTAGGACTGTTTTTCACACTTACAACGGTTGCAGCATTCCCCTGGTCATGTGGACAAAATTCAGATTTATTTTTAAATTCATATTTATGACGGTCGCAATGTCACGGGGTCGCGAGATCCCCTTTTGCAACCTTCTTGACGAAGCCAAGTCAATGCCGGATTCACTTAGCAATCATATGACTAACTTAACAACTGCAATGATTCACTTAACAACTGTAGCAAGAAAGGTCGTAACACGAGGCAAAACTCAACAAACGTCTCACTTAGCAACAGAAAGGATGGGTTCAATTGTAAGTCGAGTTGCAGTTGTTAAATTAGTAACGTGGTTGTTAAGTGAACCTTGCTTGACAGCAGGTCACAAGAGGGGATCAGGACACTGCAACTGTCATAAATGCGAGTTGGTTGGGATATTCAAAGAAATGAGTGGTACAATGAAATTTGGAGCGTGGCAACAAATGATAAATTAACAACGTAAATTAAAATTTAAAAAGGGATGATTAAAGCAAACAATTGTAATGAAATATGGGGGAATTTTATAAAATCAGTGTTGGTGGAAGGCAAAGGGAATAAATCTACTCAAGAATAGATTGTTGTTTTGGAGGGAATAAGGGCACAGTTGGAATATATTGTACATTCTTTAATTATTATAGAATAAGAAATATAAGGGGGGAACGGAGTCTCCAGGGGATGGGATGCATTGTAATATTTTTATTTTTTTCCCTTTTTCGTATTTAAATGTACTATATTTTTTCGGAGTATAAGATGCACCAAGATTTTGAAGAGGCAAATTAAAAAAAAAACAGTTTTTGCACTCTGCAGACCTCCCAAAAACGGTTCATTTTTTGCAAAAACAGGCCCGTTTTTTTTTTTCAAAAAAAAAGAGAGGCATGAATAGCCTTTAGGAGGCTTGCAGAGTGCTTGGGGGGAGTGGGGGACGAGCAAAAAATGGCCCATTTTTCGCAAAAAAGTTTTGTCAAAAAAAATTGCATGCATAGCCTTTAGGAGGCTTATAGAGTGCTCCTGGGGACTGGTGGGGGGAGAATTGAGCAAAACCACCAATTTTTCACTCATTTCTGCCCTCCCCAGCCCCCAGCAGCCCCCTGGAAGCCTCCTAAAGGCTATGCACGGCCATTTTGCTGAAGGGGAGGGGTTTCGGAGGCCAAAAATACTATATTCAGTGTATAAGACGCACCCAGATTTTCAGCCTCTTTTTTGATGGAAAAAGGTGCGTCTTATACTTCAAAAAATACGGAATACGTACTATGTATTATTTGTATTTAAAATTAAAAAAAATATTTGTAAAAGTCGGTTGTCAAGCATCTGAATGTAAGTCACTTGAATTTTGGGGATGCTACAAGGTTTGCTAAGTGTGAGAAATGGTCCCAAGTCACTTTTTAAAGTGCTGTGGTAACTTTGAACAGTCACTAAACGAACAGTTGTAAGTCGAGGACAACCTGTAAGGCTTTTGCACATTTTCTCTTGATGCCAAAGGACTGAATTCAACTGCAACCTATCACCGATTAAATTTCTTGCACAACTATTCCAAGGGCAACAGGGCCGTTGCCCCCTTTTGCACTTGGCTAAAAATACCGACCGTTGCATGTGAAGCAAATCCAATGAAACGTAGTAAAACATGAGACGGTTTAAAATAAAAAATAAAAAAAAGGAAGGCTGAACCGTAACATTATTTAGATAAGGCTTTTTAGACAGAGGGATCAGAAGGAACCGGAAATCTTCCTTAATCGATGCCGCTCTTATATTTGAGGAATGGGATGCCTGGAATCGCAGCTATGCTAAAATCCAGGATTTTTCAGCCAATTTTACCGAAACGTAATTGAAAGTGGCTCAGTGTTCTTTGAAGTTTCTAGTGAAATCTGCCTCTTCCTGGCCATGCCAGGCTGACATGAGCCGAAGAAACGTATGAAGATCAACCACACCTGTCTCTGTACCTCCAAGGTCCCTTCCAACTCTGTTTATTCTATTCTATTTCTATTTCTATTTCTATTTCTATTTCTATTTCTATTTCTATTTCTATTTCTATTTCTATTTCTATTTCTATTCTATTCTATTCTATTCTAATTCCTATTCTGTTCTATTCTATTCCTATTCCTATTCTAATTCTTATTCCGTTCTATTCCTATTCCTATGCCTATTTCTATTCTAATTCCTATTCTATTCTATTCCACTCTACTCTTTTGTTCTATTCTATTTTAATTCCTATTCTATTCATAATTCTATTCAACTCTATTTCTATTCTATTCTATTCCCAGTCTTCTCTTCTCTTCTCTTCTCTTCTCTTCTCTTCTCTTCTCTTCTCTTCTCTTCTCTTCTCTTCTCTTCTCTTCTATTCTATTCTATTCTATTCTATTCTATTCTAATAATTCTATTCTACTATTCCTACTTCTATTCTATTCTTTTCTATTCTATTCTAATAATTCTATTCTACTATTCCTACTTCTATTCTATTCTTTTCTATTCCATCCTGCATGATTAAAAAGGGGGTATAGGTAGTCCCCGGCTTACAGCCGGTTGCTTAGCAACCATTCCAAGTTACGACTGACCCGAAAAAGGGGATTTTACAACCTGGGTTTGAAGTTCCAACAGTCGGCAGCCCCCACTCCCCTTTCTAAAGTCCATTCCCCTAGCTGTAGATAAGATCTAAATGAAGCTATTGGCACGTTCCAGAAGGAAAGATTGAAGGCCGTATCAGCAGCCATCAATCACCTCCGTGTCTCTCTCCCTCAATTATTCCAGCAAGCTCTTTGAGGCTCCGTCCATGGTCTTCTGAGATAGCCAAGCATCCCCCCCCCCGCGCGCATTAAATGTGTCGAGGGCGGCTGTCGTACACTTCCTGGCCACAGCCGCCCTCGGTATTGTGCAGCTTAATTTCACTGTCCCTGCTTTTTCCTGCTTTGATCTATTTAAAGAAGCAATTAAGCATGGGTTTTATCTGCACTACAGAAGGCGATATTCCTACCCACATGCAGGAGTTCCTATCTTCCCCAACCGCCTTCGCTGTTGTTGGTTTTTTTCCCCCTTCCTCTAGCAGGGCTCCCGTTAGGAAAAATACTATAACGGTGGGTTGTTCGGTTAACATTTTATTTTGAGATTCAGTTACGGGGATGAGACATTTCAGTGCGTGGAAGCTCCTCGCCAGGACTGCTCCATCCAGGATGGGGCAACCATGCAGATAATAAAGTTTGATCCTATAAATAAAGTTCCGCCCAAGGCAGCGTAAAAAGGAAGATCAACTGACCGCTGGAATTCCTCTGAGGGGAAATGCAATTAACCTCCCAAGGGTCAGGGCGTAGATGATAATGATAAATGGGATTGTTCACCCAGAGATTTGCAAGGGAGTTATTTCCTCAAGGAATCGAATTTTTTTCTTCTTAAACGGACACCGATGGCTCTGATAAAAGAACCAAAAACCAAATGCAGCCAGGGAAGATAAGAGAAAAATTCACCCATATACAAACACCCGTTCCATAATCGAGTTAAGTGCAGGGGTGGGATTCAGCGGGTTCGGACTGGTTCGGGCGAATCGGATGCTGATTTTATATCTGGTTTGCCGAGCCGGTAGTTGCAAGGACTGGCTGGCCCCACCCATCCTGCCCTTCCCCTCCCAGGAGTCTCCACGCACCCTGTTTTGAATGTCAGGTAAGTGCAGGGCTCCAGAAGTCTGGAAATGGGCTCATTTCCGGCCTCCAGAGGGTCTCCGGAGCCCAGGGGAGGCTGTTTTCACTCTCCTGGAGGCTCAAGGAGCCTGGGGAGGATGAAAATGCCACCTCCCTGCCATGGTGCAGGAGGCTGAGTGAGCCATACCCATGATGGCCGCGCCCACCAGGCAGAGAACCGGTGGCTAACATTTTTGAATCCCACTCCTGCTTAAGTGCACACAGTAAGTCCTTGATTTATGACCGTCATGGACCAGGCCCATTATGGTCGTAAGTCGTGACTGTCATAAAATGTGTCACCCACATGACCAACCCAATCTTATGACCTTTTTTTGCAACGGTTGTTAACTGAAATGCCACTGTCACTAAGTGAATGCCCTAATCATTTAGGGGGGCAATGGTTTCTTTTGGGGGGCCAGTTTTGAAAATACAGCTAGTCCTCAAGTTATTACCACAATTGAGCCCAAAATTTCTACTGCTTTGTGAGGCTGTTGTTAAGTGAATCACTGCAGTTGTTAAATTCGTAGCACAGTTGTTAAGTGAAACTGGCTTCCCCCATTGACTTTGCTTGTCTGAAGGTCGCAAAAGGAGATCATGCAACCCCAGGACACTGCAACCGTCATAAATGTGAGCCTGTTGCCAAGCTTCTTCAAATGGTCATTAAACAGATAGTTGTAAGTCAAGAACTACCTGTATAAATGCTGGTCAAGAGACATTCAGGAAATTTAGGGAGGACTCACTCGGAAGTTGGAAAATTCTTGACTTGCAATCGCAGTTGAACCCAAAATTTATGTTACTAAGTGAGACCTGAGGTTAATTTTGCCCCTTTTTTACGACCTTTATTGCCACAGTTGTTAAGTGATTAAATCACTGCAGTTGTAAAGTTAGCAACTTGATCCTTGGGTGAATCTGACTTCCCCGGTGACTTTACTTATTGGACGTTTGCAAAAGGTGACCATCACATGACCCTGGGACACTGCAACCATCATAAGTACGAATCAGTTACCCAGGATCTGGGGATACTCCAATGGTCATAAGTGTAAAAAATGGTCACGTTGCACCCGCTCCCTTTTCGTCAGTCAGTGCTGAAAAGGTTCACCAGCACCGGTATCGGTTCTCCAGCTTGAGCAGGGGGCTGGACTAGAAGACCTCCAAAGTCCCTTCTAGCTCTATTCTATTCTATTTAGCCTTATTGACTTCTCTACTGAGTCAAGCTCTGGAGCTCCACTAGCTGGTAGAACCTGCAACTAGGACAGCTCCAGGAACGCATGGCTCTTTTGTCTGTCCGTTTCACAATTTACGCCTCCCATTGCACCACAACATAAAAAAAGATGTCGAAACTCTAGAAAGAGCACAGAGAAGAGCAACGAAGATGACTGGAGGCTAAAGCGTGTGTAGAACGGTGGCAGGAATTAGGTATGTGAAATACAGGAGTAAAAGGCACAGGTGGTAAATACAAAGAATCAGCCTTCAGAGGAATACATCCCCTGTGCAGAATATCCCATCCTGTTTGATGTAACGGATTCTTAGTCCAACTGCCTTAAGTTATAAACTGAGCAGTTCTGCTCGTAATGCATATTTGAAGAGCCCAGGAGAAAATAGGATGATGTGAAGCAGGGGTCATCAACCTTTTGGACCTCAGGGGTCAGTAAGTTCCTAATTTTAAATCCCAGGGACCGCTAATATGATCTGCCAAATGATCGGCTGGTGGGCGTGGCTAGGAGGGAGGGTCAGGTGACTGGGTGGGTGTGGCCAACTTGATGTCACTCATGTCGAGGGACGCCTCGCCAGCCTCTACTCATCCTTCCACTCCCAGCCACTCCTTGCCTGCCTGCCCAGGCTCCTTAAGGTTCCAACAAAAGCAGTTTTTGGAGCTAAGCAGCCACCATGAAAAAGAGTTGTCAAAACAGCTGGCTCGGTTCAAATTGGATCTGACCGAGAAGGAAGCTCAGCAGAAGCACCTCAATGAGGACTAGGAGCATAGGCTTTCCAAGCACAGGGAAGACTTGCGGGAGTGCAAGGCCAGGTACCCGTGCCTGGAAACTCAGAGGGCTGAGATGATTAGCCACTTCCAGGCCATGATGCAGTCCCACTGGAAAAAGGCCCTTCGGCTCTTCGCCACCAGTGGTGCTTCCCTCCAGCCTTCACCCAAAGCCCCGCACCAGGAGGCTGAAGCAGACCCCCTCCGACCCGCACAAAAAGACCCCAAAGGGGGAGACTCTCTGCGGCAACACAAACGTTCATTGCATGTATCCGGCTCAGGGGGTGTAGTTTGAGGACCCCTGATTTAGTGCAATAAAAATACAAATAATTTTTCTGCGGACCACCAACATTTTCTCACGGACCTCCAGTGGTCCACGGACCAGCAGTTGGTGACCACTGATCTGAAGGGTCCTTGGTGCTCTCTAATAGTAAACAGCCCAACCAAAGAACCTCCCAGACCATTCTCACTAACTACAGCAAATCCTAAGAACAAGGGTGTCACAAGGAACAGGGGCCAGATCCAGCCCGTGGGGTGCTTAGATTTAGACCACAGGGCCGGCCTGGAAGCAGCAAAGGGCCTCTGCCAGCAAAAATGGAGCACAGGGAGGGGCTGCTGGCAAAGGGGTGCAGGAGGCTGTCGCAGCCAATAGTGGGGCCTAGGAGGGCTGCTCACACACACACCCCAGCTCCGTTTTCGCTGGCAAAGGGCTGCAAGAGGCCGTCACGGCTGAAAACGGAGCTCGGGAGCCCTTTTTCGCTGGCAGAGTGCTCAGGCCACCATAGACACCCCCAACATGAGTGACATCAAGCTGGTAATGCCAGGGGTGAAATCCAGCAGGTTCTGACAGGTTGTGGAAAACCGGTAGTGGAAATTTTGAGTAGTTCAGAGAACCAGCAAATGCTACCTCTGGCTGGCCCCAGAGTGGAGTGGGAATGTAGATTTTGCAGTATCCTTCCCATGGAATGGGGAGGGAAAGGAGATTTTGCAGTATCCTTCCCCTGGAGTGGGAGGGAATGGAGAATTTCCACGCCCACCAAGCCACGCCCACCAAGCCACACAATGCCCACCAAGCCACGCCCACAGAACCGGTAGTAAACACATTTGAATTTCACCACTGGGCCACGCCCACCCTGGCCACTCAATTGAAATTGAGTTTGACACTCCTGCCTTAGAATATACAAGGACAGCAAATCTTGCCCTCTAAGACTGATGATGTTACCTAGCTGGGTAATGAAACGTCAGCAGGAAAACAACCACACTTAGAGAATACACAAGGACCTCTCCTTTCAGCCCTGCGCTACAAATATTCTCCTCTATCCATAGAATGACCTGCAATTCAGGTCTCAGTGAGTCGTTCTTTCAAGTAGGGACCTTACGTATCTAAACACAAGGGAGGATAATTTATGAAGAGATCCATTTCAAGCCAACCTCCCTTCCTGCCGTTTTCCTACATTGCAATCTGATTTGCAGCCTTCTGCACCTTGGATTGAAGAGAAAAATATTGGTTCAGCCTTGAGGAGAGAGATCAGGGAACAGACTGGGAAATATGTGAGTTATTTCAAGGCACCATAATGGGGAAAACTAAGCCGGACCAAGGACTTCTGCCAATGATATCAGCCATGGAAAAAACCATTTCTCATGGTGCAATAGAACAGGGGTGGCTTTCTATGGCAACTTTGCGATCCTTGTGGACTTCAACTCCCAGAATTCCTGAGCCAGCTGTGGGACAACTTCCTGAGCCACGATGAGGGACAAAGAGGCAGAGGATTGGCAAAACGCATCCATGAATGCCAATTAGCAGTCGGAAGAAAGGATGAAAAACTCTTTAATTTCACAACATATAGAGAGAGACTTAACCATAGTTTCAGTTGGGAAAATGGGACCGTCCTAGACCAGGCCAAATTGAAAAATGCCAGGGGATTTCTAGAAGCCTGGCACAAATCAGCCACCAATAGACACATAGACATTAACAACATCTATGGACTATGCAAGTCTTTGAGAAAGGCAGGGCTAAATGAATCAAAAGTTGGAATTAAGATTGCCGGGAGAAATATCAACAACCTCAGATATGCAGAGGATGCCACTCTAATGGCAGAAAGTGAAGAGGAAATAAAGAGCCTCGTGATGGAGGTGAAGAAGGAAAGTGCAAAGGTTGGCTTGAAACCAACATTAAGAAAACTAAGATCATGGCATCCGGCCCTCTCAATTCCTGGCAAACAGATGGGGAAGAAATGGAGGTAGTGACAGATTTCATTTTCCTGGGCTCCAAGATCACCACAGGTGGGGACTGCAGCAGAGGAATTTAAAGACTCTTGCTCCTGGAGAGGAAAGCTATGGCAAATCTAGACAGCATGGTAAAAAGCAGAGACGTCACCCTGCCAACAAAAGTGCGTATAATCAAGACTACGGTTTTCCCAGTTGCAATGGATGGCTGTGAAAGTTGGACTATAAGGAAGGCTGAGCGCCAAAGAATTGAGGCCTTTGAACTCTGGTGCTGGAGAAGACTCCTGCGAGTCCCTTGGACTGCAAGGCGATCCAACCGGTCAGTCCTAGAGGAGATCAACCCTGACTGCTCTTTAGAAGGCCAGATCCTGAAGATGAAACTCAAGTGCTTTGGCCACCTCATGAGAAGGAAGGACTCATTGGAGAAGAGCCTAATGCTGGGAATGATTGAGGGCAAATGAAGAAGAAGGGGATGACAGAGAAGGAGGTGGCTGGATGGAGTCACCGAAGCAGTAAGCATGAGCTTGAATGGACTCCAGAGGATGGTAGAGGACAGGAAGGCCTGGAGGAACGTTGTCCATGGGATCGCAATGGGACACGACTTCGCAACTAACAACCACAATAGACTATGCAAAAGAGACAATCAACCAGCCAAAAAGGGAACAAAGAGACCAAAACACCTGTCCATCAGCAATCAATAACCAGATCAGCATCTAATCTGGCCAATAATCAAGTAAACAATACTCCAATCAAGAAACTGCCCAAGAAGTCAACAGTAAACAGCCCAACCCAAAAATCTGTAAGACAACTCTCACCAACACTGACAAGCAAGCCACTAGAACAGGGGTGGCAAACACGATTTCATTGAGGTCCGTCTGAAGGTTGTGTTTGACTTCAGGGGGCCGGGGTGGGTGTGGCCAGCTCCAAGTTACTTGTGTTGGGGATGCCTATGGCGGCCCATGAGCTCTGCCAGTGAAAAAGGGCTCCCGACCTCCGTTTTTGGCTGCGGCGGTGTCCTGCAAACCTCTGCCCGCGAAAACGGAGCTCAGGACGCACAGATGCGGCCCTCCTGAGCTCCATTTTCACTGGCAGAGGCATCCTGGACTGTTCCCTTGCCATTTCCAGAGCAGCCCCACGGGTCAGATCTAAGCATCCTGCAGGCTGGATCCGGCCCCCGGGGCCTTGAGTTTGACATCTCTGCACTAGAATATAAACCGACAACAAACTGCATTCCTTACTGCCACTGATGATGTTACCCAGTTGGATAATGAAATGTCTGCAAGAAAACAAGCAAGCTCAGAGAGCATCAAGGATCCCAAAGCAAAAAGTATCTAACAGCGTCTTTAACTTTTTATAAGCACCTGCTTAAATCATTAGTGATAATATCCATAAAGGAAAATATCTGTGGCTCAGGGTTGAAATGAAGAGGTCCTGGGTGTCCTCTGAGCTTGCTTGTTTCCTTGCAGACATTTGATTACCCAACTAGGGAACATCATCAGTGCTGGTAGGGAGTGGGGTTTAATCTCAGTTTATATTCCAGTGGCTTGCCCTGCCAGTTTACCTGTCAAACACACACATCACCAGCAATCAGCACCCAGGTGAGCAGAGATTAACACCAAGATTAACATGAGACAACAATTGAGAAATAAACAATATTCCAATCAAGGAACTGCTAAACAGCCTAACAGTAAACAGCCTAAACCAAGAACCTGTAAGACCACTTCTATCAACACTGACAGGGCAAGCTGCTAGGATATAAACTGAGAGCAAAGCCCACTCCTAACTAGCATTGATGATGTTACCTAGGCAGGTAATGAAACGTCTGCAAGAAAACAAGCAAGCTCACAAGAGCACCAAGGACCCCTCATTTCAACCCTGAACTACAAATATTCTCCTTTATTGGTAGGTTTACCCAGCTCATTCAAGGTGGTAAGTAGAGCAACTGATGAATTTAAATAACCAGGGTGATTTGCATCTACTTGTCTGTCACTCTAAATCAGGGGTGTCAAACTAAAGATCTGCAAGGTGTATCTGGACCACAGGATGCTCAGATCAGGCCCGTGGGGCTGCCCTGGAAACAGCAAAGCACCGGCCCATGGTGCCTCTGCCAGGAAAAAGGGAGCTCGGGAGGACCGTGCGCAGCCCTCTAGGCCGGTCCAGGGCTAGTAAAACAAACTAAAAACCAAAGGAGAAATTTTCCCCCTTTTGCATTTGAGCATGCAAGAAGGGACAGGAAAGGAGAAAGGGAAAGAGGAAAGAGAAAGAAAAAGAAGGAAAGATGGGAAGGGAGCAAGCACATACACACACACACACACACACCAGCAATCAGCACCCAGATGAGCAGAGATTAACACTAAGATTAACTTCAGACCAACAATAGAGAAATAAACAATATTCCAATCAAGGAACTGCTGAACAGCCTAACAAGAAACGATGCAACCAAAGAAGCTGTAAGACACCAACGCTGACAGGGCAAGCCACTGGGATATAAACTGAGAGTAAACCCTACTCCCTACCAGCACTGATGATGTTACCTAGTTGAGTAATGAAACGTCTGCTAGATCACAAGGACCTCTCCTTTCAACCCTGAGCTACAAATATTTTCCTGGCTCAGGAATTCTGGGGAGTTGAAGTCCACAGGTTGCAAAGTTGTCATCGTTGCTCAGCCCTGCAATAAAATAACACTGAGATTCTCAGAAGACTTCGCTTTCACCTCCAATTTGTGTTTGCCCTACAATTGTCCTTGGTGATGTTTTTTAAGTGGTGAAGGTTAGACACAGAATTTTAGGGAAGCCCTGGGAAACTTTGCACAACTATAACACTCTAGGTCGGGCGTCTCCAATTGGAAAATGTTTGTGGTCTGCAGAAAAATTATTTGCATTTTTAATATTGCACTAATTCAGGGGTCCTCAAACTACGGCCCCTGGGCCACATACGTGCAATGAACGTTGGTGTTGCTGCAGAGAGTCTCCCCCATCGGGGTCTTTTTGTGTGGGTCGGAGGGGGGCAGGAATTCCAATTTGGAATCTGGTTCAGCCTCCTGGTGCGGGGCTTTGGGTGAAGGCTGGAGGGAAGCGCCATTGATGGCAAAGAGCCGGAGGGCCTCTTTCCATGGGACTGCATCATGGCCTGGAACTGACTGACCATCCCAGCCCGCTGAGCCTCCAGGCTCTGGTACCTGGCCTTGCACTCCCACAGATCTTCCGTCTGCTTGGATAGCCTATGCTCGTAGTCCTCATTGAGGTGCTTCTGCTGAGCCTCCTTCTTGGTCAGATCCAATTTGAACCAAGTCAGTTCTTTTGCTAACTCTTTCTCGTGGTGACTGCTTAACTCCAGCAACTGCTTCCTGTTGGGGCCCTAAGGAGCCCAGACAGTCAGGTGAGGAGTGGGTGGGAGGGGAGGGGCGAGTAGAGGCTGGCGAGTCGCCCGACGTGAGTGACATCGAGTTGGCCATGCCCACCCAGTCACATGACCACCTAGCCACGCCCACCCACCCAGTCATTAGGCACATCATATTAGATTTAAAATTAGAATTTAGTCATCCCTGAGGTCCAAAGGATTGGAGACCCCTGCTCTAGGGAAGTCTATGGAGCTCTTGCGCTGTTCACAGGAGTTGGGAGGCTCCCACTACTACAAGAGGGCCCTAACTACTTCCTAAAAAGATTTTCTGTAAACATAAATCAGATCCTTCAAATGGGCCCTGACCACTCATACCATAAAGCGGCTTGGCGGTTATCCAGCTGGCAAGCTGGGAATTCAGACATAAACTTTTAAAACTCCCATTGCATTTTTCATAAATTCATTTCCCAGCCTCGATGGGCGGATGGATGGATTGCCCCTCACTTCAACGCAAAAAATTATTTAGTCATTTCTTCACCCGGGCTGTACATTATGTTCCGGAGGGGATCACAATGTCTCCTTTTGTATAAGCTTAAACCTTATCAGTCTCAAGTGGCAATATAATTAATGAGCAAAATCCTCTTATCTGGACTGTAGAAGAATCTTATCTGGGAAAGTATCCCTTGCGGTGTGTAAGGATTAGGGTGATATGAAGAGAGGGAGGGGGAGTATCTTTTCAGGGACATAGTAGTATTTGCACAAGGGTGTTTTTCCAAAGTAAACTTTTCCAATTATTTCAGGTTCAGGTCATCTTAGAATAACAGAGTTGGAAGGGACTTTGGAGGTCTTCTAGTCCAACCCCCTGCCTAGGCAGGAAACCCTACACCACTTCAGACAAATGGTTACCCAACATCTTCTTAAAAACTTCCAGTGTTAGAGCATTCACAACTTCCAGAGGCAAGTTGTTCTACTGGTTAATTGTTCTAACTGTCAGGAAATTTCTCCTTATTTCTAGGTTGCTTCTCTCCTTCATTAGTTTCCACCCATTGCTTCTTCTCCTACCCTCAGGGGCTTTGGAGAATAGTTTGACTCCCTCTTCTTTGTGGCAGTACCTGAGATATTGGAACACTTCTATTATGTATCCCCTAATCCTTCTTTTCATTAAACTAGACATACCCAGTTCCTGCAACCGTTTTTCATATGTTTTAGCCTCCAGTCCCCTAATCATCTTCGTTGCTCTTCTGTTCTATAGGTACGCCCACCCCTGCCACACCCACCTGGTCCTCCAAGGTAAAATACAAGCATGATGTGGCCCTCAATGAAAACAAGTTTGACACCCCTGATTTAGAGGGTGGCTCAGTGGCTAAGGCACTGAGCTTGTCGATCAGAAAGGTCGGCAGTTCGGTGGTTCGAATCCCTAGCGCCACATAACTGAGTGAGCTCCCGTTACCCATCCCAGCTTCTGCCAACCTAGTAGTTTAAAAGCACATAAAAATGCAAGGAGGAAAAATAGGAACCACCTTTGGTGGGAAGGTAACAGTATTCCATGCGCCTTCGGCGTTTAGTCATGCTGGCCACATGACCACGGAGATGTCTTTGGACAGTGCTGGCTCTTCAGCTTTGAAACGGAGATGAGCGCCGCCCCCTAGAGTTGGAAACAGCTAGCACATTTGTGCGAGGGGAACCTTTATCTTTTTTACCTTTGTGTACTTTTGTTATTTGATTTTGATTAGTTTGTCTCACAAAGGCCGGCAATAAAGACTAAAGTGCCGGCTTCCTTGGATTTTTTAATTTTTTGTTCAACAAATGTAATTAATCCTAAATACTAACTTCCTTTGGGGTTTTAATCCTGTCTAACAAATGTAATTAATCCTACGCCCTTATCTTCAGTTTGTCTATTATCTCTAGTGAGCTGACTTTGTGAATATACGGGCTAAATTCAATGTATTTGCTTCCGCAACAGCCAGGGTTATTTGAGTTTCTGATTGCAACATGTTTCTTTTCTTGGCTTCTCTGTTTCTTAAGATTTTTGGGGGGTGCAAAGAAGGATTTTTTTTGGAATGGGGTGCTTCATTTGTTTGCTACACATCAAAGCATTCAATCAGTTAAGCTACTGTGTTTCTCAACCTTATAACAACTTTAAAAATGCCCGGATTTTAACTTCCGGAATATCCAGCTAGCATGCTGGAAAATTGGAATAAAAGACTGGCTGAGGAATTCTGGGAGTTGAAGTCCAGACACCTTAGAGTTGCTAAGGTTGTGAAACCCCGAGTTATGTCCACAATGAAGCCCAAGGTTTCTGCTGTTAAGTGAGTTTTGCCCCATTTTATGATCTTTCTGGTTGCTCAGTGTATCACTGCAGTTGATAAGTTAGTGACCCGGTTGTAAAACGAATCTGGCTTCCCCATTGACTTTGCCCGTCAGAAAGCCGCAAAAGGGGATGGCATGACCACAAGGACACTGCAACCGTCCTAAGTATGAAGCAGTTGCCAAGCACCTGAGTTTTGAGCAGGTAATCACGGGGATGCTGCACCATTACGGGGATGTCGTAATGGTGAAAAAACGGTCATAAGTCACTTTTTTCCAGTGCCGTAGTAACTTTGAGCGGTCACTAAATGAACCATTTTAAGTCAAGGACTAACTGTACTCCAAGTCGGAATGGGACAATTTCCTGCAGCCAACTCGCCACAGTCAACTCACCATAGCCAAGTCACCACGGCCAACACCCGGCAATATAAGTGACTACGGGGACAATTTAACAATCCTATTTAAAAATTTTAAAAGAATATTTTAATTTTTGCGATTCCCATTTCATTCTGTCCTTCCTTTTGCATCTTTTCATTAATGATTCTATGCCATTGTTTCTTTGATATTAGTGTAACCCTTGTCCCACAGCGAGTTCTCCTGCACCGAGTTGGCCATGGCAAGTTAGCTGCGGTGAGTTGGTTGTGGCAAGTTGGCCATGGTGAGTTGCCCCTGGCAAATTAGCTGTGGTGAGTTGCCCATGGCAAGTTAGCTGTGGTGAGTTGCCCATGGCGAGTTAGCTGTGGTGAGTTGGTTGTGGCAAGTTGGCCATGTTGAGTTGCCCCTGGCAAATTAGCTGTGGTGAGTTGGTTGTGGCAAGTTGGCCATGGTGAGTTGCCCCTGGCAAATTAGCTGTGGTGAGTTGGTTGTGGCAAGTTGGCCATGGTGAGTTGCCCATGGCAAGTTAGCTGTGATGAGTTGGTTGTGGCAAGTTGGCCATGGTGAGTTAGCTGTGGTGAGTTGCCTGTGGCAAATTAGCTGTGGTGAGTTGCCCATGGCAAGTTAGTTGTGGTGAGTTGGTTGTGGCAAGTTGGCCATGGTGAGTTGCCCATGGCAAGTTAGTTATGGTGAGTTGGTTGTGGCAAGTTGGCCATGGTGAGTTGCCCATGGCAAGTTGGTTGTGGCAAGTTGCCCATGGTGAGTTGCCCATGGCAAGTTAGCTGCGGTAAGTTTGTTGTGGCAACTTGGCCATGGTGAGTTAGCTGTGGTGAGTTGGTCATAGCAATCTGCTTTTGTTGAGTTGACCCTGGTGAGTTGGCTGTGATGAGTTGGTTGTGACAAGTTGCCTGTGTGCAAATTGTCCCAGAACCACTCCACTCGTGGCCTTACCAAGGCACTATAACGTGGCATTAACCCTTCCCGTGGTCTCTACTCTATCCCGCGCGCTTTCCCTTCCAGGGCAGTCATCGGTGTCCTTCTCTCCGCGGCTGCAACCCTTTCTCGGCCGGCGTCGGAGGCCGCGGGCGGCGGGTGGGCGGGCCGAAGCAGCGAGGCCTCCCCTCCCCTGGGCAGGTTGCTGGCTCGCCCGCCCTCTCGCCCTTCCTCGCCGGCAGCCCCGGCGCCGCCCTCTCGCCCAGCCAGCACCGCCTCGCCTGGTGTCACAGCGCGCTGCGCCGGCGGCGGAGCCAGAAGCGCGCTCGGCGGGGCGCTCGGCGCAAGCAAGGCGGGCGGCCGGGCGGCGATCGGGGCGAAAGGAGTGGCTGCGGCGGCGCTCTCGGTTCCTGCTCCGGCAGGGCTGGAGCCGGGCAGGGTTGGCGGACGATGTGCCCGGCGGCGGGGCACAGAGGTGCCCGGCGGCGGCGGTTGCTGCTCTTGCTGCTGCTGGCGGCGCTGGAGGCGGCGGGCGCTTTCGGCGACGAAGAGGAGCGCCGCTGCGATGCCATCCGCATCTCCATGTGCCAGAACCTGGGCTACAACGTCACCAAGATGCCCAACCTGGTGGGCAGCCAGTTCCAGACCGACGCCGAGCTCCAGCTGACCACGTTCACCCCGCTCATCCAGTACGGCTGCTCCAGCCAGCTGCAGGTGGGTTCCTCCCGTGGCGGCGGGGGTGACTTTCCCTTTGTCCCTCCCGGAGGTCATTTTCCCCTTCTCCCTGGGGGGGGGGGTGACTTTCACTTTCCCCATGTCCCGGGGGTCACTATCCCCTTCTCCCTCCACTTCTTCCTTGCCGGGTCGCTTTTTACTTTCTGCACGGGCCGGGCTGACTTTCCCTGGGATGCGAAAGGGAATTCTGCAGAATTGGGGTTGGGAGTTGCCTGCCTTAACTCCGAGGTGAGCCGCGTGGAGATCTCAGCCTTTGGACTTTTAAGATCGAGGTCGTTAAAAAAGAAGGCTCGGAATCCAGCGTGATCTTCCTGTAGTTTCGCTTCTCTTCCCTCCGGAGTTTGGCAAAATTGAGGGTGTTTTTTTCTTTTCTTTTAAAGAAGGGGTAGATGGGTTGAGAGGCGCCACTTGAATGAAAGAGCACCAAAAGAGCTCCCCGGGCCATGTGCTGAGTGCCTTATCAGAGGTCCGGTTGAGATCCTGTGTAAGGCTTGCCCATATCCAAGACTTTGTGCCTTTCTTTGCCCAACTTAAACCCTGCACGTTTTGGCACGTGGTATAAAGTCATCTTGCTTGATCAATGTAGGCTAAAGATAAAGGTTCCCCTCGCACATCTGTGCTAGCCGTTCCTGACTCTAGGGGGCGGTGCTGATCTCCGTTTCAAAGCCGAAGAGCCAGCCCTGACTGCACGGAGCGCTGTTCCCTTCCCACCAAAGGTGGTTCTTATTTTTCTACTTGCATTTTTACATACCTTCGAACTGCTGAGTTAGCAGAAACTGGGACAAATAATGGGAGCTCACTCCATTATGCCTTGCTAGGGATTCGAACCACCGAACTGCCGACCTTTCTGATCGCCACGCTCAGCGTCTTAGCCACTGAGCTACCGCATCCCAAGCTACTAACCCAGAAAAGTCCCGTTAGCCAACCTGGTCAAACAGGTTGTGGGAATTGTCATCAAAGTTGAGTCTAGCTGGGAATTACAGATAGTCCTCGACTTAACAACAGTTCATTGAGTGACCGTTCGAAGCTACAACGGCACTGCAAAAAGTGACTTGTGACCGTTTCTCAGACTTACGACTGTCGCATGGAG
The DNA here is from genome assembly GCF_964273705.1 of Natrix helvetica. Taxonomy (NCBI): domain Eukaryota; kingdom Metazoa; phylum Chordata; class Lepidosauria; order Squamata; family Natricidae; genus Natrix; species Natrix helvetica. The sequence continues at coordinate 8,713,708 of NC_138550.1, read as the reverse complement.
CCCCCACGGTTGTGTGATCAAAATGCAGGCACTTGGGAACTTGACTCACCTTGGTGACCGTTGTTGGGTCACTGGCGGTCATGGGATCCCCTTATGGCCACCCTCTGACCCGCAGAGTCAATGGGAGAACCAGATTCATTTAACAACTGCGTTGCTAAGTGAACAACTTAACAAGTGCAGGCATTTCAGCTCCACTGCTGCGGCAAGAAAAGTCGCAAGGGGGAGCAAAATTCACTGAATAGACGTCTCGCTTTGTGACCGAAATTTGGTGTGTGTGTGTGTGTCGAACTGTGGTCGTAAGTCAAGGACTGCCTCTATACACAGTCACAAGAAAGCTGCTTTGGAAAGTTCATCCTCTGGATAGGGGCATGCACCCTTCTCTGAGATCTGGCGAGGCTGTGACCATCCCTGGTTGATAAGAAAGGCTCCCTTTTTGCAAGTATTTTTCAGATCCGGCTGTGTTTCTGCTGGTGGGTGGATGGGGTGTTTCCAAAGGCTGGAAGGGGGGGTTTCACAGGGGAGGCTGGGCAGAGCAGAGACAGACAACTGTAAAACTTTGCAAGAAAAAGCCCATCCAACCCTATTCATAGCGGGCATGAAAGAACGATGACTCGTCCTGCACTTTTCAAAACATGCTTTTCTCTTCGGAGTATTGGAGAGATTAATCCACTCCTGGGTGTTTCCCAGACAGGAGGCTTTGGGGGAGATCAGGTGTGCCGAGAGGAAACAGGTACTTGGCAAAAGACTGGAGGACGGTTGGGTTGCCCACCTGGGAGGGGGTGGGGGACGGCACCCAGCTGAGGTTGAAGCAGTAGAGATGTCCCCCTACATGGCTGGAAGATCAGAATTACAATGGGGATCAGGATTGTGCTAAGTTAAGTAGTTAACAGTGTGTTTCCGCAGCTGAGAAGGGGGGGGGGAACCAAATTCCAAGCTTGGAATCATGCCAGAGGGCACTGAAAATAAAGCAAGCAAGGCTTGTAAGGAAACACAGCTTGTAGGACGTAGGACAGAAGGTACGGTGGCTCAGTGGCTAAGACGCTGAGCTTGTTGGTCAGAAAGGTCGGCAGTTTGGCGGTTCGAATCCCTAGCGCCACGTAAGGGGGTGAGTTCCCGTTACTTGCCCCAGCTTCTGCCAACCTAGCATGTAAAAAAGGCAAGTAGAAAAATAGGAGCCACATTTGGTGGGAAGGTAACAGCGTTCTGTGCGCCTTCTTCGTTTAGTCAGGCCGGCCACATGACCACGGAGATGTCTTTGGACAACGCTGGCTCTTCGGCTTTGGAACGGAGGTAAGTACGGCCCCCTAGAGTCGGGAACAACTAGCACATATGTGCGAGGGGAACCTTTACCTTTAACCAGGACTGATTAGGGGACAAGAGAAAATTACACAGAGGAGGAGGAGGAGGAGGAGGAGGAGGAGGAGGAGGAGGAGGAGGAGGAGGAGGAGGAGGAGGAGGAGGAGGAGGGATGGTTTTGTTTTTAGGGCTTGGAGAGAGGGAGGGACACACACGCACACAACACAAGAGAAGGGTATAAAAATTTCACACAATGGACAAAAAGTAGACAAGGAGGGGTCTACTCTAGGGGTCATCAGTGAAAACAAAATGCTGGGAAATTCAGGAAGGATTAAAAAAGAGATATCTGTGGCACTCGTTGCTCAGCCCTGCAATCCGTTCTCCTAAGGTTGGTTGAAGGCCACCAGTTGAAGGTTTTCAAACTGGACTGGATGGAATCCTAGTACAGTCACAGTGGCTATCCAGGGGTCTTGATCAGTGGTGGGTTTCAAAATTTTTTAGAACCTCTTCTGTAGGTGTGGGCTGCTTTGTGGGAGTGGCTTGCCGGCCATGTGACCAGGTGGGAGTGGCTTGCCAGCCATGTGACTGGGTGGGCATGGCCAACTTGTAAAATGTGGTGAAACTCACTTAACAACGCTCTTGCTTAGCAACCAAAATGTTGGCTCAGAAACTCTGGCATTTGAAGCACGCAAGTCGTAAAGCTGACAAGTTACAAGACCCTTGCACCCCTAACTCTTTAGATAAAAAAACCCAGGGGTGTTCAAACGTGACAGCTTTAAGGCTTGTGGACTTCAACTCCCAGAATTCCTCCTCCAGTCATGTTGGCTCAGGAACTCTGGCATTGAAGTGTGCAAGTCTTAAAGCTGTCAAGTTACAATGCCCTTGCACCCCTAACCCTTTAGAAAAAAAAACCCAGGAGTGTTCAAAGTTGACAGCTTTAAGACTTGTGGACTTCAACTCCCAGAATTCCTCCTCTCGCTCTTCATCTTGATGATGTGCGGATGGGCGGGGGGAGGGAGTTGGAACCGGTTCTAAACGGCACTGTAGATTGGTGGAACCTCTTCTATAGAAGAGGTAAGAACTGGCAGGAACCCATCCCTGGTCTTGATATAGAGGTTGTCCTTGACTTACAACCCTTTTGTTTACGGACTCTTCAAAGTGAGACCGGCACTGGGGGGGGGGGGAATGACTTACGACCATTTTTTCATACTTCCAACCATCACATTATCCACGTGAACTAAAATTCAGATGCTCGGCAACTGATTCATATTTATTTATTTATTATTCAATTTTTTAAAAAATTTTATTTTAATACTAACAATCCATCTTCCATTAAACAATGTGGGTACAAATATCTTGTGCGATAACAATTAAAATTTACAATCCAGGCCTAATCCAGGTGAGCATTTCTTAAAATGCTTCCCTTCCATACTTTTCTCTTTTGGATTTTTTCTAGCTTGTTCTTGCACCCTAATGGCCTCTTTTACCCTCAAAATGACACTATGGGGCACTGCACACCAGAATAACTAGACACAAGGACAGTTTCCCCCCGCATGCCATCACTCTGCTAAACAACCAATTCTCACAACACTGTCAAACTAGTTACTAAGACTATATTACTATTATTCTTCTCTTCCTTCCTATTACCTATCTCCTTTTCTACTTATGACTATAACCTTGTTGCTTGTATCTTTACGATTATATTGTTTTATTTAGTTTCCTAGTATGCTATGCTATGCTATTCCATCCCTATTCCCTATTCCCTATTCCCTATTCCCTACTCCCTATCCTATCTTATTCCTATTCCTATTCATTCTTCTCTTCTATTCTATTCCTATTCCTATCCTATCCTATCCTTATTCCTATTCTCTCTTCTCTTCTCTTCTCTTCTCTTCTCTTCTCTTCTCTTCTCTTCTCTTCTCTTCTTTTCTCCTATTCCTATTCCTATTCTATTCCCTATTCCCTATTCCCTATTCCCTATTCTATTCTAAACCAGGGTTGTCAAACTCACATCGCCACAGCAACATCACATGACTTATCGGGACTTTCCCCATCTTCAATAAACTGGGTGTGGCCGGTGCATGGCGCATCCGGCCTATGGGCCAGGAGTTTGACAGCCCTGGCCTAAACCAACATCAACATCCTAGTTTCCACTGGTGGGTTGCAATCCTGGCGTGATGGCGGTTGTACTCAGATATGCCTATCCCCGGAGCAATAGGTGTGCGTTGACATAACAGGTGACATAATTTGGTGGGGCCTGGCTTTGGTGAGATTTTGATGAGAAACGTGACCTTCCAGAAGACCTGTAAATTTCAGTGTATCCCCCACATGTGACGGACAGCCCGCATCTCAGTTCATGGGCCCAGGCTGTCCTAATCCAACATAGAAATGCCTTTGCTTTCCAAGTCTTTAGAGCCGCAGTGGGGCAGTAGTTAGAGTGCAGTACTGCAGTCTACTTCTGCTGATCAACAGCTGCCACCAGTTTGGCAGTTCGAGTCTCACCGGCTCAAGGTTGACTCAGCCTTCCACCCTTCCGAGGTGGGTAAAATGAGGACCCAGATTGTTGTGGACAAGAGGTTGACCATGTAAACCACTTAGAGAGGGCTGTAAAGCCATGTGAAGTGGTATACAAGTCTAGGTGTGGAAGGAAGGAAGGAAGGCACCGTGGTGGTGCAGTAGTTAGAATGCAGTATTGCAAGCTAACTCTGCCGACTGCCAGCAGTCCAATCCTGACCGACCCAAGGTTGACTCAGCCTTCCATCCTTCCGAGGTGGGTAAAATGAGGACCCAGATTGTTGGGGGCAATAGGCTGACTCTGTAAACCACTCAGAGAGGGCTGTAAAAGCACTATGAAGCAGTATATAAGTCTAAGGGCTATTGCTATTGATATCATGTACAGGTAAGTCCTAAATTTACAAACATAAACCTCACATTTCTGTTGCTATAAGCGAGATGGTGAAGCAAGAGTTTTGCCCCATGAACAACTTTTCTTGCCACCGTTGTTAAGTGAATCCATGCAGTTGTTAAGTCAGTAGCACGGTAGTTAATAACACAGCGGGTGAAGTGAATCTGGCGTCTCCATTCACTTGCTTGTCAGAAGGTTGCAAACGTTGATCACACACACACACACACACACACACACACACACACACACACACGGACTCTGCAACCATCATATATAGGAGTCATTTGCGAAAGGGTCTGAATTTTGATTACGTCACCCAGGAGGAAGATGCGACAGTCGCAAGAGTAATAATAAGTCACTTTTTTCAGTGCAGTTGTCACTGTTCCTGTATCTCTGCCAATAGAGAAGAATATGAAACCAGAACACAATAGGTGTATTGGAAGCTCACACAGCATCAGGCAGTGAAGCAGGGGTGAAATTCAGCAGGTTCTGAAAGGTTCTGGAGAATAAGTAGTGGAAATTTTGAGTAGTTCAAAGAACCGGCAAATATCACCTCTGGCTGGCCCCAGAGGGGGGTGGGAATAGAGAATTTGCAGTATCCTTCCCCTGGAGTAGGGTGGGAATGGAGATTTTGCAGTATCCTTCCCCTGGAGTGGGGAGGGAATGGAGAATTTATTTATTTATTTATTTATTACTTGAACTTATTAGTCGCCCCCTCTCCCCACAGGGACTCGGGGCGACGTACAAAGGTATTATATAGCGTATAGAGGAGGTAAGAATAAATAAATAAGTTACAATACTTAAAAAGTTAAAACCCCAGTGAAATTAACCCTTAAAAACTAAAATTACAATTAAAAATGCCCTGGGCTGGGGAGGTTGTAGAGTTATGCCAGGTCAGCTAGTCGAAACAGGTAGGTTTTCAGCTTCATACGGAAGGAGCGAAGGTCGGTTGTAGTTCTGATGTCTGGGGGGAGGTCATTCCAAAGGGTGGGGCCCACTACAGAGAAGGCCCTACTTCTGGGCGCTGCCCTCTGGCACTCTCTGGAGGACGGCACCCGGAGTAGTCCCTCTCTGTGTGAGTGGACGGGTCGCAGGGATGTATGGGGCAGGACGCGATCCCGCAGGTAACTAGGCCCTGTGCCATGGAGCGCTTTGAAGGTGGTAACCAGTACCTTGAAGCGCACCCGGTAGACCACAGGAAGCCAGTGCAGCTCGCGCAGGATAGGTGTTATATGGGAGAACCTCGATCTCCCCATAATTACCCGCGCGGCTGCATTCTGGACCAACTGCAGTCTCCGGGTGCACCTCAAGGGGAGCCCCATGTAGAGAGCATTACAGTAGTCCAGGCGAGACGTCACCAGCGCGTGAGTGACTGTACGCAAGGCCTCCCGGTCCAAAAGGGGCCGCAACTGGCGCACCAGGCGAATCTGGTGGAACGCCCCTCTCGCCACGGCTGTCACATGATCTTCCATAGACAGCCGGGCATCAAGGAGGACGCCCAAATTGCGTGCCCCTTCCACCGGGGCTAATTGATCATCTCCGATGGTCAGCGATGGCATATGCTGGTTGAACCGGGAAGCCGGAAGCCACAGCCACTCTGTCTTGGAGGGGTTGAGCCTGAGCCTGTTGTCATCCATCCAGACCCGTACGGCTTCCAGACATCGGGACATCACTTCAACAGCCTCGTTGGGGTGGTTTGGGGTGGAAATGTACAGCTGAGTGTCATCAGCATACAGATGGTATCCCACCCCAAAACCACGGATGATCTCACCCAGCGGCTTCATATATATGTTGAACAGGAGAGGCGAGAGGATCGAGCCCTGTGGGACCCCACAGATAAGGGGCCTCGCGGTCGACCTCTCCTCTCCTGCCAACACACATTGCGTCCGGCCAGAGAGGTAGGAGCGGAACCATCGTAATACGGTGCCCCCGACCCCCAACCCCTCCAGACGGCGCAATAGGATACCATGGTCGATGGTATCGAAGGCCGCCGAGAGGTCTAATAGGACAAGGATGGAGGAACAACCCCCATCCTTTGCCCTCCAGAGATCATCCACCAAAGCGACCAAGGCTGTCTCCGTGCTGTGACCGGGCCGGAAGCCGGACTGGCGCGGGTCTAGATAATCAGCTTCTTCTAGGTGACGCGGAAACTGCTGAGCCACCACACTCTCAACAACCTTCGCTAAGAAAGGAAGGTTGGAGACAGGACGGTAATTTGCTAGCTCCGTTGAGTCCAGAGAAGGCTTCTTGAGCAGGGGCCTCACCACCGCCTCTTTCAAGGCGGCTGGTAAAAGGCCCTCACCCAGCGAAGCGTTCACCAGCTCCAGTAGCCAGCCTCGTGAGCCCTCCCAGGAGGCCAGTACCAACCAGGAGGGACACGGGTCCAATAAACATGTAGTGGCTCGCAGTCGCCCGCGCAACCTGTCTAAATCTTCGGTGACAACAGGGTCAAACTCCTCCCAGCATGGTCTCTCAAGACTAGCTTCAGACGTCCCCACTGGAGCACTGAGGTGGGTCCATCCCCTTCGGATCCGATCGATTTTATCCTGCAGGAACTCTCCAAATTCCTCTGCCCGGCCCAGTAATGGGGGGTCCCGCTGCCCCTGTGACAAAAGGGAGCGGGTCACCCGAAACAGGGCGGCAGGGCGGTTCTCCGCAGACGCTATAAGGGTGGCACAATACTGACGTTTGGCCACTCTTATTGCCACAAGGTAAGTCCTTACGTAGGCTCTTACTTGTGCTCGGTCGGATTCGGAGCGGGAGGACCTCCACTTGCTCTCTAGGCGTCTCCTAAGGCGTTTCATTGCCCTTAGCTCCCCGTTAAACCAGGGGGCCCGGGTAGATCGTGGCCGTCGAAGAGGCCGCAAAGGCGCCACCCGGTCTAAGGCACCGGCGGCCGCATTATTCCAAGCGGCTACCAGGTCCTCTGCCCGGGGGTGGGGCAGGTCTGCAGGAGGTGGCCCAAGCTCTGCCTGGAACCTATCTGGCTCCATCAGACGCCTGGGGCGGAACCATCTGGGATAGTCTGGTTCCGCCTCCCCGCGGTGGGGAGCAGCGCCAGGGAAGTCCAGCTGGAGAAGTGAGTGATCTGACCATGACAGGGGCGTGATGACTAAATTCCCTCTTCCCAGATCACTCGTCCACTGGTCGGAGACAAACACAAGATCAAGTATATGGCCTCTCTCGTGTGTGGGGTCCTGAACTACTTGAGTCAGATCCATGGCTGTCATGGAGGCCATGAATTCCCGGGCTGCCCCGGATGCCTCTCCCGTCGATGGCAGGTTAAAGTCCCCCATCACTAATAGCTTGGGGGTTTCAACCGCCATCTCCGTGATCCGCTCGAGGAGCCCGGGCAGGGCCGCTGATGTATGGCGGGGAGCCAGGTATACTATCAACAGGCCCAGCTGACTCCCTGGGCCCCATTTCACACCCAGAGACTCACAACCAGAAATCTGCGACACAGTGAATTCCCTCGGTGCCAAATCTTCCCGGATGATTATCGCTACCCCACCACCCCTACCTTGGGCCCGTGGCTGGTGGAATACACGGTAACCTGGAGGGCACATTTCCCTGAGGGGCAACCCCCCCTCTGGGCCCAGCCAGGTTTCCGTTATTCCTGCGAGGTCCGGCTCCCCCTCTGTGATCAATTTGCAGTATCCTTCCCCTGGAGTAGGGTGGGAATGGAGAATTTGCAGTAACTTTCCCCAGGAGTAGGGTGGGCATGGAGAATTTGCAGTATCCTTCCCCTGGAGTAGGGTGGGAATGGAGATTTTGCAGTATCCTTCCCCTGGAGTGGGGAGGGAATGGAGAATTTGCAGTATCCTTCCCCTGGAGTAGGGTGGGAATGGAGAATTTGCAGTAACTTTCCCCAGGAGTAGGGTGGGCATGGAGAATTTGCAGTATCCTTCCCCTGGAGTGGGGAGGGAATGGGGATTTTGCAGTATCCTTCCCCTGGAGTGGGGAGGGAATGGGGATTTTGCAGTATCCTTCCCCTGGAGTGGGGAGGGAATGGGGATTTTGCAGTATCCTTCCCCTGGAGTAGGGTGGGAATGGAGATTTTGCAGTATCCTTCCCCTGGAGTGGGGAGGGAATGGGGATTTTGCAGTATCCTTCCCCTGGAGTGGGGAGGGAATGGAGAATTTGCAGTAACTTTCCCCAGGAGTAGGGTGGGCATGGAGAATTTGCAGTATCCTTCCCCTGGAATAGGGTGGGAATGGAGATTTTGCAGTATCCTTCCCCTGGAGTGGGGAGGGAATGGGGATTTTGCAGTATCCTTCCCCTGGAGTGGGGAGGGAATGGAGAATTTGCAGTAACTTTCCCCAGGAGTAGGGTGGGCATGGAGAATTTGCAGTATCCTTCCCCTGGAATAGGGTGGGAATGGAGAATTTGCAGTATCCTTCCCCTGGAGTAGGGTGGGAATGGAGAATTTGCAGTATCCTTCCCCTGGATTGGGAGGGAATGGAGATTTTGCAGTATCCTTTCCCTGGATTGGGAGGGAATGGAGAATTTGCAGTATCCTTCCCCTGGAGTGGGGAGGGAATGGAGATTTTGCAGTATCCTTCCCCAGGAGTAGGGTGGGCATGGAGAATTTGCAGTATCCTTCCCCTGGAATAGGGTGGGAATGGAGATTTTGCAGTATCCTTCCCCTGGAATAGGGTGGGAATGGAGAATTTGCAGTATCCTTCCCCTGGAGTGGGGAGGGAATGGAGATTTTGCAGTATCCTTCCCCAGGAGTAGGGTGGGCATGGAGAATTTGCAGTATCCTTCCCCTGGAGTAGGGTGGGCATGGAGAATTTGCAGTATCCTTCCCCTGGAATAGGGTGGGAATGGAGAATTTGCAGTATCCTTCCCCTGGAGTGGGGAGGGAATGGAGATTTTTCAGTATCCTTCCCCTGGCGTAGGGTGGGCATGGAGAATTTGCAGTATCCTTCCCCTGGAATAGGGTGGGAATGGAGATTTTGCAGTATCCTTCCCCTGGAGTGGGGAGGGAATGGAGATTTTGCAGTATCCTTCCCCAGGAGTAGGGTGGGCATGGAGAATTTGCAGTATCCTTCCCCTGGAATAGGGTGGGAATGGAGAATTTGCAGTATCCTTCCCCTGGATTGGGAGGGAATGGAGATTTTGCAGTATCCTTCCCCTTGAGTAGGGTGGGAATGGAGAATTTGCAGTATCCTTTCCCTGGAATAGGGTGGGAATGGAGATTTTGCAGTATCCTTCCCCAGGAGTAGGGTGGGAATGGAGAATTTGCAGTATCCTTCCCCTGGATTGGGAGGGAATGGAGATTTTGCAGTATCCTTCCCCAGGAGTAGGGTGGGCATGGAGAATTTGCAGTATCCTTCCCCTGGAATAGGGTGGGAATGGAGATTTTGCAGTATCCTTCCCCTGGAGTGGGGAGGGAATGGGGATTTTGCAGTATCCTTCCCCTGGAGTGGGGAGGGAATGGAGAATTTGCAGTAACTTTCCCCAGGAGTAGGGTGGGCATGGAGAATTTGCAGTATCCTTCCCCTGGAATAGGGTGGGAATGGAGAATTTGCAGTATCCTTCCCCTGGAGTAGGGTGGGAATGGAGAATTTGCAGTATCCTTCCCCTGGATTGGGAGGGAATGGAGATTTTGCAGTATCCTTTCCCTGGATTGGGAGGGAATGGAGATTTTGCAGTATCCTTCCTCTGCCATGCCTACCAAGCCACACCCACAGAACCGGTAATTAAAAAAATGAATTTCACCACTGCAATGAAGTCCTTGCTTAGAGCAAACATAGAGGTTCTCCTGTCTTGGGATTTGCTCTATGTCTCTACATTATTTTTAGAAGAGTTTTTTTTTAAAGTCATCTTAGGTCACTTCATAGACTTTCCTGTTAACCAGCAAATAGCATATCTTGGTTCTCCACTATTGTTTTGCAATCACGATCAGCATATTGTGTAAGTCTCTTTCTTACTCATGTCATGGCAGTTTGGAAGCTAAAGCCAAGAGGATGGTGAGGACCTTTCAGAATGAAGCAGCATCAGCATAAAGCTGGAAGGGACCTTAGAGATCTTCTAGTCCAAGCCCCTGCTGAAGCAGGAGATCCTATACCGTTTCAGACAAGGGACTGTCTAGTCTCTTCTTAAAAACCTCCAGTGATGAAACACCCACAATTTCTGGAGGCAAGTCGTTCTGGAGGCAACCTTCTGCCCAAGTAGGAGAGAGGCCTATACCATCTCTAATAGATGGCAGTCCAGTCTCTTCTTGAAAGCCTCCAGGGATGAAGCTCCCACAACTTCTGAAGGCAACTTCTGTTCCATGGGTTGATTGTTCTCCCTGTCAGGAAATTCCTCCTTATTTCCAGGTTAAATCTCTCCTGGATCAGTTTCCATCCATTATTCCTTGTCTGGACTTTCAGGTGCTTTGGAAAATAGCTTGACCCCCTTCCTCTCTGTGGCAGCCCCTCAAATATTGGAAGACTGCTATCATGTCTCCTCTGGTCTTTCTCTTCACTAGATGAGTAGTAGCAAAGTTTTTCACTGGGTGTGAATCTGCCAAGATAAGAAACAGACTTACAATAACATCTAAATCCACAAAGGATCTGGTGGTTTGTTTGTTTTTTTGCAAAGCTGTAATGCAATCTTTCTTAAGTTTTTCTCCTTTTCCTTCTCTCTCTCTCTCTATCTGTCTGTGTGTGTGTGTTTGTCTGTCTCTCTTTCTCTCTGTCTGTCTCTCTGTGTTTCTCTCTGTCTCTGTCTCTCTCTGTGTGTTGCTTTCTCTGTCTCTCTTTCTCCCTCTGTTTCTCTCTGTGTTGCTTTCTGTCTCTGTCTCTCTCTCTCTGTCTCTCTTTCTCTCTGTCTGTCTCTCTGTGTGTCTCTCTCTCTGTGTCTCTCTCTCTGTGTCTCTCTCTTTCTCTCTGTCTGTCTCTCTCTCTCTGTTTCTCTGTCTCTCTCTCTCTGTTGCTCTGTCTGTCTCTCTCTGTCTCTCTCATTCTCTCTGTCTCTCTCTCTTTCTCTCTGTTGCTCTGTCTCTCTCTCTCTGTCTCTCTCTTTCTGTCTCTCTCTCCCTCTCCCTCTCTGTCTCTCTCTCTCTCCCTGCGTGTGTGTGTGTGTGTGTGTGTGTGTGTGTGTCTCCCTACCTCCCTCTCTGCCAGCCCTCCCCCCTCCCCCCCTCTTTCCCCCTCCAACGTTAATTTGCACACCGAGGCCAAAAAAAAGCTGTTTGTCTTGAAAAGAAAATCTCAGGTTTGTCTGAGGAGATTGGCAGGTGATTCTTGCACAGAGTGTGTGTGTTTGCTCAGGTAGCTGAGGAATTTACACAACCGCACTCAGCGCTGACACCAGAGTGGGTGCTCCGAATTGACATTAATAAACAAAAGACAAAACCAACAGTTGCCTTAAAGTATGTCAGATATGTTCACCTTAATGGAGGCGAAAATCCCTCCATTTAACATGCACGAAAAGGAAACTGCAGCGGAGAATCAGGCAGTGACTCAGCTTGGGCCACGCTAAATGACCCCCGGCTTTTAAAAACACATTTGAAACAGCTTCGTAGGTCAAATGCATTCAGGCATGTTTCTAGCCCACATTAATAATTAGCGATTCAAAACTGCAATAAAGCTTTCCATTTCCTTGGATCGGTAAATGGTTTATTTGCTTGTTGCTAGAGGCTAGAATGGACCAGTTTGGGGTGGCTTTTTCAGGGAGGTGGTAAGATGTTAGCAGGTTTTCCAGTTTACATAAAACGGGGGTGGAAAAAAACCAATTTATATCTCCTTTTGGATGCAGAGATTGAGAGCGTGGCCTGAATCAGGAGACTTCTGTGTTCAGATCTAACCTCTATCTTTTTCCATTCAGCCCTCTGAATTTCTTAGTGTCTCCTACCAAAGTACAGGTAGTCTTCCACTTACAACAGTTCATTTAGTAATCATTTAAAGTTTTAGCCCTGAAAAAAGTGAATGATGGCCGTTTCCCACACTTACGACTGTTGCAGCATTCCCCAAGGTCACACAAGCAAAATTCAGCTTCTTGGCAATTGGCTCGTAGTTATGACGGTTGCAGCGTCCTCGGGTGATCCCCCTTTGCGACTTTCCGACAAGCACAGATCAACCAGATTCACTTAACAACCATGTTACTGACTTAAACAACGGCAGGGATTCGCTTAACCACTGGAGCAAAGAAAGTCATAAAATGGGGCAAAGCTCACTTAAGAAATGTTTCGCTTAGCAATGGAGATTCTGGGCTCAATTGTAGTCATACATTTGGCTTGATTGTGATTGTAAGTTGTGGACAATCTGTATTAATCATTTGGAGTGGAATGATATTGGCTTAAGAGCCATTCTCTAGGCCGATAATGGTGAAGGGCAAACACAACTTTGGTAGGACCATAAATATTTATATTAAATTCAGTAGGTGTTTCTTGCTGCTGCTGCTGCTGCTGCTGCTGCTTCTTCTTCTTCTTCTTCTTCTTCTTCTTCTTCTTCTTCTTCTTCTTCTTCTTCTTCTTCTTCTTCTTCTTCTTCTTCTTCTTCTTCTTCTTCTTCTTCTTCTTCTTCTTCTTCTCCTCCTCCTCCTCCTCCTCCTCCTCCTCCTCCTCCTCCTCCTCCTCCTCCTCCTCCTCCTCCTCCTCCTCCTCCTCCTCCTCCTCCTCCTCCTCCTCCTCCTCCTCCTCCTCCTCCTCCTCCTTTTAAGACCATACTCATATTTCCAAAAATCCAGTTTGGTGTAGTTACTGGTAGTTAAAGCATCAGGCTAGAAATTAGGTTATTGGGAGTTCTAGTCCTGCCTTAAACCTAAAGCCAGATGGATGACCTTGGGCCGGTCACTTTCTCGGAGCTCTAAGAAGGAGACAATAAGAAATGACTGTTGGAAGAAAAGTCCATCTGGGTTCAGTTCCAAGTGGGGAAAAAGACACTGGAACCATGGAGGCTGTTTGGAAAGATGGATTTTAATGATGGAAATGGTTTGAGGTCCGGGGGAAAGGGGGGGAAGGGGGGCAAGGGGGGGACGGGGAGAGATGCTGAGAGTGCCCTGGTTTTATGTCCTCTCGGGGGCCCACCTTAGACCTTCCTATTCCTGTGTAAGAAATGTGCTTTGATTCGCGGTCAGACTCCCAGGGGGCGGGGGTCTTAGCTAACATTGTAGGCTGTCTGTCTCCCAGGCTTGGTTGAGCCTTGTCGGGTGATGTAATCTTCCCAAGTGCCATGTGGTGAGATGGGTAGAGGGCTAATCCTATCACGTCCTGAGGGCCATCTCTTAATCCCATCACCCTGGAGCTGAAGGGGGAGATCTTTGTTATGTAGAATAGACCGGCTCAGGCCTTGAGCCAGTCTATTCTACATAGCAAAGATACCCCCTTAATGGCCCATTGACAAAGGTGGGGGGGAGGGGATGAGTTTCCTCCTCCCGTTTAGGGGAAATAGTCTGCCCTTTTAAATATTTCCCAAAATATTTCATTTTTCTAGGAGAGGGATGGGTGCTAACTTCCTACACTACTGTTGAAATCTTGCCAAGAAAACTGCACACACACTCACACATCAAAGTCCTGGCTTTTTCCGTGACTGAGTTTGTGATCCTAAGGTAAATATGTCTACTTGGAGGCAACCGTCTAGGGCAGGGGTGTCCAAATTTGGGAACTTTAAGACTTGTGGACTTCAACTCCCAGAATTCCCCAGCCAGCCTGGCTGGGGAATTCTGGGAGTTGAAGTCCACAAGTCTTAAAGTTCCCAAGTTTGGACACCCCTGGTCTAGGGTGACACCGAGGCTGATGTTCAAGTAAACAGGCACACAGTTGTATTGCAAGGTAAATAGATGAGAAGATGTTGAACAAGAACCTGTCTGTATCTATTACTCTGGGACAGGAATTTTCAAACTTGGCAACTTTGTGGACTTCAACTCCCAGAATTCCTCAGCCACCCATGCTGGGAGTTGAAGTCCCTAAACCGTAAAGTTGGCAAGTTTGGGCACCCTTGTGCTATGAGCATACACAGTGATCCTTGAATTATGACCAGTTGGTCGAAGTTAAAAGCTACTTAGCATCCAGATTCAAAGCTCTCCCTGTCTATCTCTAAAAGGGACGCGGTGGTTCGGGGGCTAAGATGCTGAGCTTGTCGATTAGAAAGGTCGGCAGTTCGGCGGTTCGAATCCCTAGCGCCGCGTAACGGAGTGAGCTCCCGTTACTTGCCCCACCTTCTGCCAACCTAGCAGTTCGAAAGCAGGTAAAAATGCAAGTAGAAAAATAGGGACCACCTTTGGTGGGAAGGGAACAGCGTCCCATGAGCCTTCAGCATTGAGTCATGCTGGCCACATGACCACGGAGACATCTTCGGACAGCGCTGGCTCTTCGGCTTTGAATCTGAGATGAGCACCACCCCCTAGCACATATGTCTGAGGGGAACCTTTACCTTTTTATCTATCTCTCCCACACACACACATACATGCCACATTACATGACCATAATTTGGAAGCTCAGCAACTGGCCTGCATTTTGCGGCCATTCATACGACCGCAATTAACTATGTTTTTGCAAGAAACCAGCATTCCAGGTTTCCAGAAAAAATCGGTCGGCTTCATTTGTTACACCTGTTAGCGTGTTTCGCTAACAGCAGCAGCAAAAAAAAGTCATAAATTCAGGTGTGGTCATTTGGTAGCCCGCTTTATGACTGCCGTGACTAACAACCTAAATTGGGGGCTCAGCTACCATCGTACGTTGAGGACAATCTGTATAAAGCCTGAAAAACAATGGTTCCAAATTCTTTCTGGCTCTTATTTATTTTATTTATTTATTTATTATTAGCGTTTATATACCGCCCCCTCTCCCGAAAGGGACTCGGGGCGGTGTACAGTCCGTACCAAAATATTAATTAATATTATATTAATCCCAGTTATTTCTGGCCTCATTTGGCCTCATTTTACGACCTTTTTGGCTACGGCTGTTAAAGTGAATCACTTTAAGTTAGTAACATGGCGGTTAAGTGAATCTGGCTTTTATTGTTGTCCGCCAGTGGCCAGCGGAGCTGGCAACAGATTCAGACAGTGAGGAGGTTGAGAAGGAACATGGGCCAGTCCTGGAGCCTGGGAAGACTCTACATTGGAGGCAGAGATGGGGCCAAGGCTGTCTGACAGTTATCAGCTGCCTTCGGAGTCAGACATCAGTGAGGCAGACAAACAGCTGGAGCCTGTTCCCAGTGTGCGCATACTCAGAGTTGCCAGACGAAGGGAACAGCTAAAGAACAGGGGGCAACTTGGGAGTAAGGCCACAGGTGGACAGTGAATGGCCCCTCCCATAGGGAATAAAAGAGGAGCGAATAGGGAGTGGAGTTTGCAGGAGACAATGAGTTCATTCCTGCAATCTTGCCAAGTATTGCAGCATCTGAAAGATATCAGCCTGGCCGCTCTCCAAGCCTGATAAAGGTCGGTAATTGTGAACTATTTTGAAAGACCGTGGGAGAGGAAAGACTTTGCTGGAGAGGAATTCACTGCAAATTGAATAAAAGGGGTTTATCAGGATTCGGATTCGTGCTGCTGGGGAAGCCTAGGTCAGAATGAATCAATTTCGATTCATGTGGCCTTCAATTCCCAGAATTCTCCAGCCAGCCATGCTGGCTGGAGAATTCTGGGAATTGAAGTCCACCCTTCTTAAAGTACCCGAGGTTGGGAAACACAGAGAAGTCTAGGATGCAGGAACATTGGGAAGACAACACCGTGTGCGCTTTTCTGAAGTTGCTTTGTCCTTTTTTTGTCCCCTCCTCCAGTTCTTCCTGTGCTCCGTCTACGTCCCCATGTGCACCGAGCAAATCAACATCCCGATCGGCCCCTGCAGCGGCATGTGCCTTTCCGTCAAAAGGCGATGCGAGCCGGTCCTGAAAGAATTTGGCTTCTCCTGGCCAGAAAACCTGAACTGCAGCAAATTCCCCCCACACAACGACCACAATCACATGTGCATGGAGGGCCCGGGAGACGAAGACGTCCCCCTTCACAGCAAGGCCCCCTTGCACCCCGGGGAGGAATGCCAGAGCGTCGGGTCAAATTCGGACCAGTACATTTGGGTCCGGAGAAGCTTGACCTGCGTCCTCAAGTGCGGCTACGACGCTGGCCTCTACAGCCGGTCCGCCAAGGCATTCACCGACATCTGGATGGCCGTGTGGGCGAGCCTGTGTTTCATTTCCACCGCCTTCACAGTCTTGACCTTCCTGATTGATTCCACTCGGTTTTCCTATCCGGAGCGGCCCATCATATTCCTGAGCATGTGCTACAATATTTATAGCATCGCTTATATTGTCCGGCTGACCGTAGGACGAGAAAGGATTTCCTGTGACTTCGACGAGGCCGTAGAACCTGTTCTCATCCAGGAGGGGCTGAAGAACACCGGATGTGCCATCATTTTTTTGCTGATGTACTTTTTCGGCATGGCCAGCTCCATCTGGTGGGTGATCCTCACCCTCACGTGGTTCCTGGCCGCCGGGCTCAAGTGGGGCCACGAGGCCATCGAGATGCACAGCTCGTATTTCCACATTGCCGCCTGGGCTATCCCCGCCGTGAAGACCATCGTCATCCTCATCATGAGGTTGGTCGATGCCGACGAGCTGACGGGACTGTGCTACGTGGGCAATCAGAACCTCGACGCCTTGACGGGCTTTGTGGTGGCCCCCCTTTTCACCTACTTGGTCATCGGCACCCTCTTCATCGCGGCGGGCTTGGTGGCTTTGTTTAAGATCCGGTCCAACCTCCAAAAGGACGGGACCAAAACGGACAAGCTGGAGAGGTTGATGGTGAAGATTGGGGTGTTTTCCGTGCTTTACACGGTGCCGGCGACTTGCGTCATCGCCTGTTACTTCTACGAGATCTCCAACTGGGGAATCTTCCGCTACTCCGCCGACGCCTCCAACATGGCCGTGGAGATGCTCAAGATTTTCATGTCCCTCCTTGTGGGCATCACGTCTGGCATGTGGATTTGGTCGGCCAAGACGCTGCACACTTGGCAAAAGTGCTCCAACAGACTGGTGAATTCGGGGAGGGTAAAGCGGGGAGCGAAGAGGGCGGCGGACGGGTGGATGAAGCCCGGGAAAGGGAACGAGACCGTGGTATAAAGAAAGGACAGGGACCAGCAAATTCTATTTCCTTCACCTCCCCAGTGCAGGAGGAGTTGGTGGGATAGCAGCACCTGGAGAAGGAGCATTGGAACGAATCCTTTATTGAGAAATATTTGAGTTTTTGCAGAATTTTGAAGGAGGAGAGGAGGGCAGCAAGGGAATTCAACCAGGCTTGGAGGTGGGGGGGGGGGGAAGGAAGGCTTCACGAAGTTGTGAAGATAAAGAGAAGAGGTGTCTATCAACAAGCAGTGATTTTAGGATTTGTGGAATTGGAACAATTCCTTTATTGGGAAATATTTGAGTTTTTGCAGAATTTTGAAGGAGGAGAGGAGAGCAGCAAGAGAATTCAAGCCTGGGGTGGGAAGGTTTCACGAAGTTGAGAAGGTAAAGAGCAGAAGTGTCTATCAAGAAGCAGTGATTTTAGGATTTGTGGGCCTTTGCGCCTCCTGATAACGCACAATGTGCTTTCTCTCACTCCCTTCCTTCTTCCCCTTATCCCGTTCTGACTCACATCAATCACTGTCTTGTATAAAGTAGTACAAGAGAACAAAATGGCGAGAGGGAGGAATTCCTAGTAACCCCTTGCAAGGTTTGGGGAGAATTGCTGGTGTCCAGGAATTCTGAATCCAAGGTCTCTCAACTTGGATAAGGGATGATGTCCAGGGCTTGGAGAGCTGCAGAAAGTTGCAGCTTAGGGTGCAAACTTTGGAATTCTTCAGGATTCCCTCAAACACAAACCAGAGAAAGGTCTGCATTTCAAGCGAAGAAGTCAATTTGCCTTTAGCCTCCTCAGACTAAAAAAACGATGAAGGTTTCAGGCTGCATTTGGGGTGAGGAAACAAACATGGAATGGAAACAGGATGTATTTCTAATCAGGATGAGTCCCAAATGACATCAAGATGTCACAGTGCAAGAGATAAGATCATCAAATCCAGGAAACCCTTGCCTTGATAGATTTCAAATAAACTTTAAAACACAATAGTTCCAAGAAACTTTTAACCACAATAGCTGCAGGATTTCTTTTCGTATTTAGTAGCAGTAGTTACTAAACAAGATTTAACCTTCAAACATCACAGGAGGATAATAGTGATAAGTGAAGCCCCTGCAATGGCAACGGCTGGTTTTTTAAGTTCTGGGGGAAATTTTGAGAGATGAGGAAGTTCTTTCCTTTAAAAAAAAAAACACCTATAATGCATCTATTTTCCTTCTTAATTTAACTTTCTCACTAAGAAGTTGCTGGCGGAAGTTTGGCTCAGGAATTAAACTTTTAGCCTCCACTATCGAGGCGGGAGTTTAACATTTTCCAAGAAATGGAACAATTCTTCCTTTTTTTTTTCGTACTAAATCCCCACTTTTAACAAATGTCTGGCAGCTTTTTCCAAATTGGAGGCCTGAAGGCATCCGATATGTGGCGTTTCCTTTGTAGAGCTTAGGGCTTAACATGTTTAGCTGGTTTTTATTCTCAAAAAGGCTAAGGGGTAGAGGCGGGGACTTCTCAATACCCAGTGCCATGCTTTAAATAGCATCTTCAAAATTAAGCTTTTGGGGCCCTGTTTTCGTGTTTGTCAACCTTGGTCCCCTTTAAGATGTGTGGACCTCAATTCCCGGACTATCTCAGCCAGCATGTTGGCTAGGGAATTCTGGGAGTCGAAGTCCGCACATCTTAGGGCAGAGGTGTAAAACTCGATTCCATTCAAGGTTGCATCAGGGTTGTGTTTGACCTTGTGGGGCCAGGGGTGTGGGCGTGTCTGGGCTGGGCATGGCCAGCTCAATGTCATGTGTGTCGGGGGCCACCTGTGGTGGTCCGGACTGGGCTCGGGTGATCCATTATCTCCAGCGGAGGAATTTCTCAATGCCTCCTTGCCTTGTGATCAAATGCCACTTTTGCTAGCAGTTTGTTTTTGCCAGCCCTCTGCCAGCGAAATCGGAGCTCCGGAGGGGCGCGTGTGGGCCCCTCGGGCTCTGTTTTTGGCCGTGCAGCCTCCTGTAGCCCTCTGACAGCGAAAATGGAGTATGCGCCGCCCCTGAGCTCTTTTTCCACTGTCAGAGGGCTGCAGGAAGACATCATGGCTGAAAACTGAGCCTGGGAGGGCTGTGCATGGCCCTCCCGAGCTCCATTTTCACCGGCAGAGGCACCATGGACTGATCCTTAGCGTCTTCCAATCTGTATAGATAATCTTTGACTGACAACCATTTGTTTAGTGGTTGTTCGAAATCTCAACAGCACTGAAGTGACTTACGATCGTTTGTCACACTTACAACCACTGCAGTATCCCCCGTGATCAAAATTCAAACGTTTGGCAACCGGTTCATATTTATGATGGTTGTAGTGTCCCAGGGGTCACATGATCAGCTTTGGTGATCTTCTGGCCAGCAAAGTCCACGGGGGAAGCCAAATTCCCTTAACAACCCAGTGACTGATTTAACAACTGCCGTGCTTCACTTCACCACGGTCACAAGAAAGGTGGTAAAACGGGGCAAAACTCACTCAGCGAGTGACGTGCTCACCGATGGAAATTTAGGGCTCAATGGTAATTGTAAGACGAGGACTACCTATGCCAAATTCCTGATTTTTCGCACATGCATGTGGAGAGGTTGGAAGTGGCAAAGTCATGTCCGACTCTTGTTGCAAAGTCATATCCGACTCTTCGCAACCCCATGGACAATGTTCCTCCAGGCCTTCCTGTCCTCTACCATCCTCTGGAGTCCATTTAAGCTCACGCCTACTGCTTTGGTGACTCCATCCAGCCACCTCATTCTCTCCCGTCCTCTTCTTCTTTTGCCCTCCATCGTTCCCAGCATGAGGCTCTTCTCCAGGGAGTCCTTCCTTCTCATTAGGTGGCCAAAGTATTTGAGTTTCATCTTCAGGATCTGGCCTTCTAAAGAGCAGTCAGGGTTGATCTCCTCTAGGACTGACCGGTTGGATCGCCTTGCAGTCCAAGGGACTCACAGGAGTCTTCTCCAGCACCAGAGTCCAAAGGCTTCCATTCTTTGGTGCTCAGCCTTTCTTGCGGTCCAGCTTTCACAGCCATTCATTGCAACTGGGAATGGCTTGTTATTGCCACCTAACGGGTTTTTTAAAAAAATGACTTCCCAGGATAAGTGATAGCCCTGGGATCTGTCCATCTCTGAATCTTCCTCTCCTCTCCTCTTTGCAAAGTCATCTAGCTAGGATTTCAGGCACCGCTCGCTTATTTTCGAGATCCTTTCTACCGTCTCCAAAATCGGAAAGCCTTTATCTAAAGAAGGCCTGTATGCAGCAGGGAGTGAATGAACAAAAAAAGGGGGGAATGGAAAGCCACTTCTGACCATTGTCTGCCTTCAAAGCCAGTTTTGTTCTGCATTCGTACCTCTCTTTTTCTCTCTCTCTTTCCCTCTCTTCCTCCCCCTCTCACCCCTCCACCCGGTAAGCTAATCTGGCCCACAACTGGAGACCCCTTGCATTAAAGCAATTAAGGCTTAATATGTTTCACCCCGCACCGATTGTATCTGTGTTGACGCCAGTCTGGGCAAACTGAAATGTTACGTTACTTGGCAGCTTTGCATTCACACGGATCGGTTGCATAATTTGTGTGTCGGTTACAATTAAGGGGACATTCCCCAGGCCCCCCGGGAGAGGGAAGGGCCGCTGACTCCCCTTCGAACCTAAAAATTTGGGAAAGGTTCGCGTCGAGTGTCAAGGAATATCAGGGTAGCTTTATTTAAATAAAAAAATAAAATAAATAAAATAAAATCCCCCCCTTTATCCTTAAAAGAAAAGAAAAAAAAAGCTGCAGAGAGAATTAAATTCAGAAGATGGATGAAGTTTTAAGAATTTGGTGGCTTTGTTAGCGACTCTGCCCTGAAGGGGTTTTGTGTTGAGGAATTTAGCTTCTTGGGAAGCTAGTTTAATTCTTAATTTTTTTCTTTTCTTTTCCATCTGAAGAGGATTTCCTACTTTCTCACACAACACGAGTTCCATCAGCCTTTGAGTCTCTGGTTTAAAATGAGTTTTGCAGGGCAGGGCAGTGAATATTTTTGTACTCAAAGAGTTACGGTGTGATAAGATGGGCGGCCAATAATTTTTACAAACAAACAAATGAAGAAGAAGATGTTGGATAGCCATCTGTCTGAAGCGGTACAGGGTTTCCTGCCTAGGCAGGGGGTTGGACTAGAAGACCTCCAAGGTCCCTTCCAACTCTGCTATTGTATTGTAAATAAAATCTCCAAATAGTCCTCAACTTAAGCACAAACTGGGACTTCCAAGGAGGCAGTCGTTAAGCGGACTGCGCCCAGGAACGTATTCGCCATGTTTGCTAAGCGAATCATCCTGATTGTTAAGTGAATCCGCCTTCCACCATTGACTTCGCTTGTGGGTAGGTCACAAACGGCAATCACTTGACTCACACACACACACACACACCCCGGGATGCTGCAACTATTATAAATACACGCCGGTTGCCAAGCAACCCAAATTTTGATCACATGATCTTGGAGGTGTGTGTGTGCAATGGTTGTAAAAGTGAGGACCTGTCTGAAATTAAAAAAAATTTGCAGTGCTATCGTAACTTTGAACAGTTGCTAAACGAATGGTTATAAATCAAAGTAAAGATGAAGGTTCCCCTCGCACATATGTGCTAGTCATTCCCGACCCTAGGGGGCGCTGCTCATCTCCGTTTCAAAACTGAAGAGCCAGCGCTGTCCGAAGATGTCTCCGTTGTCATGTGGCCGGCATGACTAAATGCCGAAGGCGCATGGAACACTGTTACCTTCCCACCAAAGGTGGTTCCTATTTTTCTACTTGTATTTTTTTACGTGCTTTCGAACTGCTAGGTTGGCAGAAGCTGGGACAAGTAACGGGAGCTCACTCGGTTAACGTGGCGTTGGGATTCGAACCGCCGAACTGCCAACCTTTCTGATCAACAAGCTCAGCGTCTTATGATAGTGGAATGGGGATTTTTCGTTTTTAACCTGCAGAGTTGCCACTTGCTCTGCCATATACAGTTCTCGCTAAAACGCACGGCAGCTTTTAGCATTCCCACTTGGGATTCAGGGTGAAGCAACGCCTCAAATACCTATTTGGTTTTCTGTTTCTCGCAGCTGACAAAACGACCCGTCACAAAACAAAACCTACTTCATTTCTTGACCGGAGGGTCTTCTATTTTCCTTTGATTCAGGGACAGTCCTCGACTTACAACTGGTCGAAGTTACGATGGACCCCAAAAATGGGACTTAACAGCCCGAAATTCAAAGTTATGATGTCCTGTCCTCCCCCACCAGTCATGTGATCACATTTTGGTTGCTTGGCAACAAGCCTCCCTTTATGGCCGTTTACAGTCATGCGACCATGTTTTTTGATGTTTTTGTTGGAAATCGGTGTCGACTTCTGGTTCCCAGCAAAAAAAAAAAAACCCGTCCAGTGGTGGGATTCACTTACCTTCCCTACCGGTTCGCGAATCTGAACCAGCGCATTTCTTCGGGGTGGGGGGTGGGGGGCGGAGCCTCCTGCAATCTCCACTCCCAGTTTGCCCATACCAGAAAGAACCCGCTAAATACCACCTCTGCCCCCGTCTCACTTTGAACATTGGGTTCACTTAAATGTCACCACAAAACATGCTTGTAAAATCAGGTGCGTTACATTATGTAAGTTAAGTTATGACCATCACACCTTACAACCAAATTTACGAGTTCAATTGCGGTCATAAAACGAGGACTACCTGTAGTTAACAAAAGTGCCTGAGCCTTTTTTCCTCCCATTTTTGAAAATCTTCTTTCAAGCAGGGTTGCTGCCTGGAAAGATCGTGCATTATTTTGGCCTTCTAACATTTCGCAGATGTTCCCCCCCCCCATTTATTATCCAATCGGAAATCCTAGCTTGCTGGCTAGGGAATTCTGGGACTTGAAGTCGGCACATCTTAAAAGTTGCAGAGGTTGAAAAATATTGATCTTGAAGAACTATTAAAAAAAGACAAACCTGATCACCAAACTATCTTTTTAGATGGCCGGTGTTGTATATTCATTTCTAAATAGGAATTTATTTCCCTTTATGATCCATTCGGCAATCCTAACTTGCTGGCTGGGGGATTCTGGGAGTTGAATATCTGTGCATCTTAAAGTTGCACAGCTTAGAAAATCCTGGTCTTGCAAGAACCTTTTTTTTTTTTTAAAGGAAAATCTGATTGTTAAATTCCCTTTTTAGGTGCCCCGTGTTTTGTACTCATTTCCAAGTAGGGGGCAAAATGTTATTTGTAATAGAGCAAACCATACCCCGTTGTAAATTTGCTGCCAAGCTCGAAAGTGTGATTTATTTCTTTTTCTTTTGCATCGGCTTCATTTTGCAAATTACAAAATTATGGAGGCGGAGGGGGAAAAGGTATGAAGTGGATGATGTCTTTTCGAAACCTATTATCATCTTAGTGTGAGATGTTTGCACACCAACACTCTAGGGCAGGGGTGTCCAAACTTGGGAACTTTAAGACTTGTGGACTTCAACTCCCAGAATTCCCCAGCCAGCTGGCTGGGGAATTCTGGGAGTTGAAGTCCACAAGTCTTAAAGTTCCCAAGTTTGGACACCCCTGCCCTAGGATGAGATGACCACATTGGGGTAGCCTTGTTCTAAAGATACCTGCCAACATCTAAACCAGGGGTTGGCAACCTGCAGCTCTGGAGCCGCATGTGGCCCTTTGCTGCAGCCCTCTGTTGCCGGTCGGAACCACAAATTTAAGGGGAGCTTCCAGTTGTGGGGGGGAAGCACGGCGCACCAGGAAGAGACTCTATGGCAAGGAGCAGGTCTTCCGATCGGCTCTACAATTGATAGGGCTTTCGGCCTTAGGACAAGCATAGGAAAAAGGATGCCCTGCTAGGAGGAGACTCTATGGTGGGAGAACCGGACTTCCAGAATTGAACCCGGGGGGGGGGGGGGCTTCCGATTAGGACTTTTGTGGCTCTTTGAGTGTTTAAGGTTGCCGAACCCCTGATTTATTTAAATAAACAGTTTTTGGAAATGCAATTCATGAACCTTTGCACAGAAGATAGAATCTGAAAGGTTCAAAGGGGGGGGGGGGGGGGAGAGGGCTTGGAAATACTCAAAGCTCTGGAAGGAGTAAAGTCACCGGAACCTGACCTTAGTAGACTGGATGGTTTAATTCAGATTACAGTTAGGAGCCCCTGTGTCGAAATGTTTCCTGCAATTATTTTTAAGTCACCTGGGAGAGTGACTGAGGACAGCTCATTGACGTCTTTCGTTGGATTCGATGGGAGGGAAGGGGGGGGGCAGTGAGTAGACTGAATGTACAGGAACACTTTTTAAAAAAATGGCCAGCCCTAAAATGACACAATCCATTTGTTGTGTGAGTGTTTCCAACTTTCTTTGGCTGCCGCGCATAACGCGACATGTTGAGCAATTCAGCCCCTGAATCTCCATGATACCTCCTGCTCGCTCTTAAATCACACGCAAATGTTTTAATCCCCTGCCTGCCCAAGTTACAATCTAAGCAATATTTTACGCCGTTCCTCTCCCACCGTTTTCTGTTCTGGAGTGATTTTGGCTATGTGTTTGTTCTATTATAGCATCAGAGACTTTTTTTTTTTAAAAAGAACATGTTAACGCTTGTAAAATAAAGGCGTGGGTGATTTTATGGACACCTAGCTTGAGGTTGGCCCGCACCAGCTGGGATTGTGACACAGAGGTACATGTTTTATGTTACGCGTCTTAAGACAAGAATTGCAGAGAAATTCCCACCCTGGTTTTTTTTAAAGTTAAAATGGACACCACGGGGGTGGGAGGGGGAAGTGGAGGGAACTTGTCACCAATTGTACAGAGGAATAGCTATGTCTACTGTAAATCTCTTAATTTATCGTTGTACAAAAAAAGAAGGCCTTTCCTATTTAATTTTTGTATCGAAATAAATTTTTTCTGTTTTATGAAAGCGTGTGATGTGGTAATGAGTTATCTTGCATCCTAAGTCACAATAAAGAAGAATTGTGGAACTCTGGATACGCTCGGTGCTTCCTTATCACGGAAAAAAAAACCTACTAAAGGTTTACTCTGTAGCCAGGGCTGGGAGAGACTTCAAGGATTATCAGTCCCCTTCTGATGGGATAACATTGGACGTCATTCATAGCCTCCAAGGGGAAAAGTCATCTAATTATTGGTAGGAAGTTAGCACCCACCCCTCTCCTAGAAGAATGAAATATCCTAGGAAATATTGAAAAGGCAGAATATTATATTTCCCTGGTTCAGAAATGGAGAAACACGTTTTTAGGCAGGAAACAGACTCACTCTTAATAGCCCCCACCTTTGTCAATGGGCCATTAAAAGGCCTGAGCCAGTCTATTCTACATAACAAAGATCTCCTCCCTTCGGCTCCAGGGTGATGTGATTAAGGCATGATTGTATGAGCCCTTTACCCATCTCACCACAGGGCACTGCTCAACCAAACTTGGACTGAAAACACAGCCTACAAAGTTGCCTCTGCATGGCCCCATGGGAGTCTCACAACCAATCAGAATGCCTTTCTCACACAGGAACAGGAAACAGAGAGGCGGGGCTGCACAGAGAGTATAAAAACTCAGGAACTCTAAGCAAGTCCCTTCTTTTTCTTCTTCACCCAACATCTGGAAACATGTGGTCCCCTTTTTATGTTCAGGACTCAAGCCATGTGATCCTGTCCACCATTAAACCATTTCTCCAAGAAGCCTCCATGTTTCCAGTGTCTTTTTCCCCACTTGGAACTGAACCCAGAAGGACATTTCTTCCAACATATGCTATAATAAGCCAAAGAAAATTTGGAAAGTTTTCCCATAGCAGAGGGGGGGGGTGGGGGAGTCCAGCAGCCAGAGGTGCTTGACTAGGAAGATCATTTAGATAATGACAAAGGCGTCATGTCATGTCGTAAGCTTTGTTCTTCTAAATGCACATTTTGATATTGTGTGCATGCTTGAATGGGCAATATGTTCCTTGCTCCACTTCCACCTAGCAGTTTAAAAGCATGCAAATGCAAGTATATAAATAGGTACCACTTCAGTGGGAAGTTGCCCCTTGGGTCTCATGATCTGTGTCTTCTGACAGCTTTGGCTCCCTTGGCTAATAGCAATAACACTTAGACTTGTATACCACTTCACAGTGCTTTACAGCCCTCTTCTAAGCGGTTTACAGAGTAGGCCTATTGCCCCCACAACCAGAGGTGGGTTCCTCCCGGTTCGGCGAATTGAAGTTCTTCAGGCTTGAAGTTACCAAGGCTGGAGACCCCTGCTCTAAAAAATAACAATTGTAAGTCAAGGCCTCTGTATGTAACAGCTGCATTAAGAAACCTGGGGACAAGCTTTGTGGAGAGGACAGTTGTGGATCTCAATTTTGTTTCCCCTGCCCTCAAACTGCTTCTTCCATGACTCACGTCCCTCTTCTCATTCCTCTGGCCGTGCTAGAGATAACCCCAAATCTTCGGATTGCAAACCGGTTTCCCCCCCCCAATAGGAATTCCAGTTTGCAGACTCGTCCCCTCTCGGCTGAAATCATATCGTTCCCGAGGGCAAATTTTTGACCGCTAGCCAAAACAGTACTTAAGAATCCAGACTCCTTAAAACACCGATGCATAAAAGTTCACCAGGCCACGGTGAATTTCACGCAAACAAACAGTTTGTACCGTTTGACTTTTCAACACAAGGGCAATTCGGGAATCCGGCTTTAATGTGGAGCCTGTTATGTGGATCCGAAGCCTTTTCTATTTACATTAACCATTAGCTAATTTCCTGAAGTCTACTCCCATTTCCCTGAGGAAGTGACATGTCCCTTCCTGAAATTTAATTGAAAATCTGTCTTGGAATGTCCCTAAATCAGAAAGTGCAGGCGGTTTATTTTAATGCACGCTGATGAAGCGATCGTGCAATTATTCCCCAAGGAAAAATGATTTGTTTGTTTGTTTGCTGGGTTGGTTAGTTAGCTAGTTAAGTTAGTTATGTGTTGTGACCCAGGCTTCCCAAGAGCATGAAACAAACTCCTTGTCCCAGCAAAAATCCCTTTTATTAATTTACAGTGAATTCTGCACATTCACAGCCGGCAAAGTCTTTCAAAGGAGGATTTACGGTCACAGACCTTATTTGGCTTGGAGAGCTGACAGACCGATATCTGCAAAACTTGGCAAGGAGTCTTGGAGTGTCACCAATTAAGCAAACTAATTTTCTCCTGCAAAGTCCACTCCCCTTTCGCTCCTCTTTTATTCCCTCTGGGAGGGGCCATTCACTGTCCACCTGTGGCCTTACTCCCAAGTCGACCCCTGTTCTTTAGCTGTTCCCTTCGTCTGGCAACTCTGCGCATGCGCACACTGGGAACAGGCTCCAGCTGTTCTTCTGCCCCACTGATGTCTGACTCTGAAGGCAGCTGATAACTGGCATACGGCCCTGGCCCCATCTCTGCCTCCAACACAGAGCCCTCATCAGAGCCTTCCCCAGACTCCAGGACTGTCCCATGTTCCTCCCCGACCTCCCCACTGTCCGAATCTGCTGCCAGCTCCACTGGCATTATGTATGTTTCACACGTCTTAATCACCCATCTTCATCAGAGAGGGGCTCTGGGTTATATACAAATGTGCAAGTTCTGCGGTGCTTAAATCCTTGCATGTTCTTGGTTTCCATTCACTGTTTCTTGTCTTGACTTTTGGTTCCATACACCAAAAGGCAAGACAGTGTTAGACGAAATATCCACCTGGTTCAGTTCCAAGCCGGGAGGAAGACACTGGAAACATGGAGACTGATTGGAAAGAGAGTTTAATGAAGCAGAACTACATGGGTTCTGGAGCAGCTGACCATATAGAGTTAAGAGTGAGGGGGTTTTATACCTTCTCTTGGGCTTTGCACTTGAGCTTCCTGTTCCTATGCAAGGGCATGTGTTCTATTGCCTTGTCAGACTCCCATGGGGCCATGTATGGAGCGTGCTCACATTTGCAAACCAGTAGGGCAGGTAAGTAAATCCCACCTCTGTACTGTGCTCTAACCACTGCGCCACCGTGGCTCTTAAGCCTTTTGCTGGCTTCTGCTGATGTTTTAAGGATACATCTTGAGTAGTTAAAGGAGCTAGGTATTTCTAGTCTAATGAAGAGAAGGTTTAGGGGTGACAGGATAGCTGCCTTCCATTACAGGTAGTCCTCAACTTAGAACCACAATGGAGCTCAAAATTTACGTTGGTAAGTGAGAAATTTATTAAGTGAATTTTACAACTTTTCTCGGCACATTTGCTAAGCGAATCACTGCAGTACTTAAAATTAGTAACACGGTTGTTAAGTGAATCTGGTTTCCTCATTGAGTTTCCTTTGTCGGAAAGCCGCAAAAGGAGATCACATGACTCCAGGACGCTACAACCGTCATAAATACGAGTCCATTGTCAACCATCCAAATGTAAATTACGTGACTGTGGGGTTGCTGTAACGGTCATAAATATGAAAAATGGTCATAAGTCACTTTTTTCAGTGCCGTTGTGATTTTCGGTCACTAAATGGACTGTTGTAAGTCGAGGACTACCTGTAGACAGACCAACGCCTTGCCTCCCAGAGTCGTGAGTTCGCTCCATTGCTGGAGGTTTGCCTGGGATGGTATACGATCTCCTGCCTTGTACAGATGATTGGACTAGAAGGCCTCAAAGGTCCCTTCTAATGATTCACCCTAATCTTTGGTTTACTACTGTAATGTAAAATCAGGGATCCAAATCTTTGCTCCCAAATACTTAATTTTCTGCTTTTCTGATGAATTAGTGACATCTAGTGGAAAATTCAGGCATCCATCATCACTTTAAAAATCATCTCAAGGACCATGGCCACAGACCACGGGTGGGTTCCGGCAGCCACTACTACTACTTTGCTCGTGGGTGTGCCCTGCACGCATGCGCAGTACAATAACATTGTTCTGTGCATGTGCAGAACCGAAAAGATGGTGGCACCCGGAGAACCGGTTCCAGTGACCCAGGCCACCAAACCACTACCGATTTGGCCAAAACGGTCCGAATCGGTAGGAACCCACCACGGCCACAGACCCCCAGGAGTTAACTCCAGATTTAATTCATAACATTTGAACAGATTAACAGAGTTGGAAGGGACCTTTTAGGTCATCTAGTCCAACCCCCTGCTCAAGCAGGATACCGTACACCATTTCTGACAAATGGCAGTCCAATCTCTTCTTGAAAGTCTGAAGTGATGAAGCTCCCACAACTTTCGAAGGCAACTTCTGTTCCTTTGGTTGATTGTTCTCACTGTCAGAAAGTTCCTCCTTATTTCTAATTTGAATCTCTCCTTGCTCAGTTTCCATCCATTGTTCCTTGTCTGACCTTCAGATGCTTTGGAGAATAGCTTGATCCCCCTCTTCTCTGTGGCAGCCCCTCAAATATTGGGACTCTCCTATCGTGTCTCCCCTGGTCCTTCTCTTCACTAGACTAGCCATGCCCAGTTCCTGCAACCGTTCATCCTATGATTTAGTCTTCTTTCTTTAAGCCTTCACAGACTTTCTATGATAACATCACACCCTGCCCAGGTGTCGTGAGCTGAGAACCATTGATCTACTGTGGATCAAAAGAAAATAGGAATGAGACGCAAAATATTGCTGGGTTCCAGGCAGTGGTGAAATTCAATTTTTTTTACTACCAGTTCTGTGGGCGTGTCTTGGTGGGTGTGTCTTGGTGGGCATGGCAGGGGAAGGATACTGCAAAATCTCCATTCCCACCCCACTCCTGGCGCCAGCCAGAAGTGGCATTTGCCGGTTCTCCGAACTACTCAAAATTTCCACTACTGGTTTCCAGAATCTGTCAGAACCTGCTGGGTTTCACCCCTGGTTCCAGGGCTCCAATAAAGCCCTACACAACATTAACCCTGAGTTATGGTTGAACCACAAAGTGGCAAATAGAACTGTTTCCTGGACACTCCAGACTTCCATCATTTAATTTCAAGCCAGAATATTTTCTGTTGGGTCTCCTGCTATCTTCTTGAGTCAGAGGGGTTGTGAGAAATCAAAATGGCGGCCCCATCAAAATGTTGGTCATGTCCTGGCCAAGTAAGCTGCCTGGGAGGACGCTGATGTGAGTCCTATCCCAAAGCAATCTTCCAATAGTTAAGGGGCTGCCACAAAGAGGAGTGAGGGGGAGGTCAACCTATTCTCCAAAGCACTTGAAAGCAGGACAAGAAGAAGTGGATGGAAACTAATCAAGGAGACATCCAACCTAAACAAAATAAGGAGACATTTCCTGACTGAGAGAATAATAAGACCACACAATACAATACAATGGTAGAGTTGGAAGGGACCTTGGAGGTCTTCTAGTCCAACCCCCTGCCTAGGCAGGAAACCCTATACCGTTTCAGACAAATGGCTATCCAACATCTTCTTAAAGACTTTCAGTGTTGGGGCATTCACAACTTCTGGAGGCAAATTCTGTTCCACTGATTAATTGTTCTAACTGTCAGGAAGTTTCTCCTCAGTTCTAAGTTGCTTCTCTCCTTGATTAGTTTCCACCCATTGCTTCTTGTTCTGCCCTCAGGTGCCTTGGAGAATAGTTTGACTCCCTCTTTTTCACACCTGGAAGACTGCAAACAATTTTGGTCATCATACTACAAAAAAGATGTTGAGACCTTGGAAAAAGTTCAAAGAAGAGCAACTAAGATGATTAAAGGCCCGGAGACTGAAACATATGAAGAATGGCTGCAGGATTTGGATCTGGCTAGTCTGAAGGAAAGAAGAATTAGGGGTAACACGAGAGCAGAATTCTAGTATTTGAGGGGCTGCCACAAAGAAGAGGGGGGTCAAATTATTTTCCAAAGCACCAGAAGGCAGGACGAGAAACAATGGTTGGAAACTAATCAAAGAGAGAAGCAACCTGGAATTAAGGAGAAACTTCCTAACAATGAGGACAATTAACCAGTGGAACAGCTTGCCTCAAGAAATCATCGGCACTCCATCACTGGATGGAGAAGAGTCTAGACAGCCACTTATCTGAAATAGCATAGGTTCTCCTGCTTGAGCAGGGGGATGGACTAGAAGTCCTCCAAGGTCCCTTCCAACTCTGTTATTCTGTAAATTCTACACCTGCCTTTGGTTTTTCCAATCTATCCAGCAAGCTTGTCTCAACACAATGTCTCACACTTGTCCACCAGATGGCAGTGATGGACAACAGACACAAGGGTGAAGTTTTAAACAGATAACTTTAAAGACAGAAGGGCAAAACTTTCAAGGGCCGTGGGATTTTCTTTCCGAAAGTAAGGAGTATCTCATTTTAAAAACAACGTTCAGTCTTGGAGCACCCACAATTTCTGGAGGCAAGCCGTTCCACTGATAAATTGTTCTGTCAGGAAATTTCTCCTTAGTTCTAGGTTGCTTCTTTCCTTGATTAGTTTCCATCCATTTAGAGTCTGACTCTAAGGTGGGTAGGCAGGCAGGAAGAAAGGCGGGTGGGCTGGTGGGTGGATGGGCAGGCAGGCAGGAATGGAGGGAGGCAGGCAGGAGGGGAGGGAGGCGGGCAGGCAGGCAGACAGGAAGGAAAGAAGGAAAGCAGGCAGGCAGGCAGGAATGGAGGGAGGCAGGCAGGAAGGGAGGGAGGCAGGCAGGCAGGAAGGAAAGAAGGAAAGCAGGCAGGCAGGCAGGAATGGAGGGAGGCGGGCAGGCGGGCAGGCAGGCAGACAGGAAGGAAAGAAGGCAGGCAGGCAGGAAGGAGGTAGAAAGTTAGCACCCAACCATCTCCTAGAACAGTGATGGCGAACCTTTTTTGGCTCGCGTGCCACAAGTGGGGGGAGCACAGGGGGGTCGAGTGCGGGTGTGCCGCACCCATAATGCAACACGCGACCCCCCCAGTGCGCATGCGCGCACAACGTGCGACCCCCCCCATTTTTACATGTTTTTTTCGCCCTCCCCAGGCTCCAGAGGCTTTATAGGAGCCTGGGGAGGGCGAAAAGAGCCTCCCCCAACACCCCGGAGGCCCTCCGGAGGCTTCAGGGACTGTCTGGAGGCTTCCCTGAAGCCTTCGGAGCGCTTAAAACCACCCTCCGAGCAAACCAGAAGTCACTTCCGGTTTGCTTGGAGGGTGGTTTTAAGCGTTCCGAAGACTTCAGGGATGGTCCCTGAAGCCTCCGGGGGGGCGGGGGAGGCTCTTTTCGCCCTCCCCAGGCTCCTATAAAGCCTCTGGAGCCTGGGGAAGGCGAAAAATAGCTTTTAAAAAGGTGAACTCAGCTGGCCAGCGCGCGCATGCGCGCTGGCCAGTTGACAGGGCAGCGCCTCGCGTGCCCTGACAAATGGCTCTGCGTGCCACTTGTGGCACGCGTGCCATAGGTTCGCCATCACGGTCCTAGAAGAATGAAATGTTTTAGGAAATATTTAAAAAGGCAAAATATTATATTTCCCTCGATGAGAATTGGAGAAACGTGTTCTTGGAAAGCAGCCCCCACCTTCCTTAATACCCCCCAGCAGATGTCAGCACTTGAGAAATAAGGAGATAGATAGCTCTATTCATAAGCACACACTCACCCAAGATCCAACAAAGGTAGGATTAGCCCTCAGCCACAATAGGAATTGCCCAACAAGCCCCTTCATTGCATCAGCCAAACTTCAACCTAGTTTAGCTCAGACAAACTCCTAGGATTTCTACATGGCCCCGTGGGAGTCTGACAACAGCCAATAGAACACATGTCCTTGCACAGGAACAGGAAGCTCAAGTGCCCAAGAGAAGGTATAAAAATCCTTCACTCTCAACTCCATGTGGTCAGCTACCCAGAATGACACGTGGCTGGTGGTTCTGCTTCATCATTAAACCCTCTTTCCAATCAGCCTCCTTGTTTCCAGTGTCTTTCTCCCGGCTTGAAACTGAACCAGATGGATCCTTCTTCCAACAGAAGGAAGGAAGGAAGGAAGGAAGGAAGGGCCATTCTGTTTTTTTTTTCCCCTAAAAAACTCACATGAAATCAACAGGAGACTAATTATTTTCAGATACTTGCTTTGCAGAATTGGTATTTTCTGCAGAGGTTGAATGCTGAGCCAAGAACTTATGCTTAACAACATTCTCTATTGGATCTGACCTAAGACTATGATTTCCTGGAAAGAAGAATTTTTGGAAACAGAACGGTTATCTGAGCTTCCATTATCCAACAGGAAGGATTTAACCCTTGGAGCAGATTCCGTTCAACCTCCCTATCCAAGCCGCTAAACGTGGCTCTTTTTTTTTTTTTGGATAGCCCATGAGATCCATAAGTACCAAAACACTTATTATTATTAGTAGTAGTATTATGGATGCTGCAATAAAGATGAATAAAATGACTAATGAAACATGAATGAAATGATCTGTACAATATCAGACATCAACGCGTTGGCTTCATTGGGAAGTAAAGAAACAAGCACAGTTTCCTTATTGATGACATTATTCCTATGATTTCATTATTCATGACATTTCCCCCCCCCTGAAGTTTGAAGCCAGATCCAATTCCAAGAATAATGACCACCAATTCCTTTCGTATCTCAAAATAACTGACTTTCATGGGAATTGTTACATCATTTTTTTCAGAGACAATGGGAGGGAAATTTGCTCCCCCCCCCAAAAAAAGGGACAAAGGGAAGAAAGAAAAGATGGTAGCATCTCTGCAACATGTTTTACATCCAGATGATTGGCCAGAGACAACAGGACAAATGGACATTTAGGAGTCCTGCATGGTTAGGTGTTTATGGAGATTCTCAGTTATCCAGGTCATGGTTGTCCCAAAGCTGCTTTTTCAAAAGGCAACTGGACTTTCTTTGTTTTGCTTGAACGTGTTTTGCTTCTCATCCAAGAAGCTGTTCTGACTTAGTCTTCCCCAAAAAGCACGAAGCAGATTCCTGGTCCCTACAAAACCACTTTTATTAAACGAATGTGAATTCCTCTCATTCACTTTCAGCAAAAGCCTGGTAAACAGTCTCTCAAAGGTGAATTTATGGCCACAGACCTTATCTAGCTTGGAAAGCTGCCATGTAAATATTTTCCAAACACAGTGCTGTGCGAGGAAAGACTGGGCACAGAGTCTCTGAGATTCATGGACAGATCTTCACACTCCTGAAACAAACGAATGAACAAACGAACGAATTGTTTCCTGCAAAAGCCCACTCCCCTTTCGCTCCTCTTTTATTTCCTATGGGAGTGGCCATTCACCGTCCACCTGTGGTTTTACTCCCAAGTCGACCCTAATTTCTTAGCTGTTCTTTTCTTCTGGAAGCTCTGCGCATGCACACACTGGGAACAGATTCAGCTTGTTCCTCTGCCTCACTGCTCTCTAGCTCCAAAGGCAGCTGAGAACTGCTAGACAGCCTTGACCCCATCTCTGCCTCCGACGCAGAGCCCTCATCAGAGCCTTCCCCATACTCCAGGACTGGTCCATATTCCTCCCCAACCTCCTCACTGTCTGAATCTGCTGCCAGCTCTGCTGGCCACTGACGGGCTACAACAGAAGCTTCTTCAGTTCTGACTGAATTGGTGGGAAATGGAAAGATTTCTATTCTTTGCAAAATATACTGTATAACATAAATCCTTCCCTCCTTCACCTTGGAATCAGAACTGAAGAAACTTCCTGGATGAGAAGCGAAATGTCTTCAAGGAAAAACAAAGAAGTCCAGTTGCATTTTGAAATGCATCTTTGGGATTCTACGGTTAGAGTCAGAGGTGGTATTCAGCAGGTTCCGAACAGTTCTGGAGAACCGGTAGCGGAAATTTTGAGTAGTTCGGAGAACCGGTAAATACCACCTCTGACTGGCCCCTCCCCCATCTATTCTCTGCCTCCTGAGTCCCAGCTGATCAGGAGGGAATGGGGATTTTGCAGTATCCTTCCCCTGCCACCAAGCCATGCCCACCAAGCCACACCATGCCCACCAAGCCAAGCCCAAGGAACCGGTAGTAAACAGTTTTGAATCCCACCACTAGTTAGAGTGCTTCAAAATCTGGATAAGATTGTTCTATCCAAAATTTTCTCAATATGGAACCTGTGAATCTGGGTATAAAAACCACCCTTCACCAGAACAACAATAATGAAAATTAATGTAATCCAATATTTTGTTACTAGAGTACTAATAAGCACCTCATAAGAAAGGACCAAGAATATGGCTGCGGATTATAAGATTTTACATCTGAAGAGGAATCTGCTAAAGAAAGATATAAGCGAAGAACATTTTAAAAAGCTTTGTTTGGTACCCCAAATAGAAGAAGATTGAATCAGAGGTCTTCCTGAGAGTAGACACAGAGTATGGTGGTTGTCCCTTATGGTTGCATCTCAGAATGATCAGGCACCCAGAAGGAAAACCTGACAAGATATGAGAATTTTGTGATGGATACTAAAGCTGATCCAATGAAGTTTTGCTAATTAAACTGAGCCTTAGAAATTAAGCCAACACAGATAATCTTGGAGATGATGAAGGATGCAGAAAATGCAACTTTGGCAACAGAATGGTCAGTACAATTTTAGCAGAATATATTAAAAGAGATAAAGAACAGTTGTGGTGGGATCTGGATCTGGTTTATAGGATTAATTCAGCATATGCCAGAACACATAATGTTCCAAGGGAAGTACATGTTAAATTTCTTAGAAAGACCACGAGGGATGAGATTCTAGGGGCTCAGGGGGGGGACACCACTAAAATATAAAGATAAAGAAATTGCCATTCTTAAGCAAATTCCGAAAAAAATAAGAGATAAGAGGAGGAAGTATTCCTCCTTATCAAAGAAATTATATAATAAGGGAATTTGGTTTAGATGGTTATTGCCAGAAGGAATGCTGATCTTCTGGGAGGGAAACAGAATTAGAATTAACACAGTTGTGGAGGCAGAGGCCTTCATTAAAAAACATAGTGCCCTCCTAGAGCAGTGTTTTTCAACCTTGGCAACTTGAAGATGTCTGGACTTCAACTCCCAGAATTCCCCAGCCAGCAAATGCTGGCTGGGGAATTCTGGGAGTTGAAGTCCAGACATCTTCAAGTTGCCAAGGTTGAAAAACACTGTCCTAGAGGATGGAAATATAAGAAGTAGTGAAAAAGGCGACAAAATTTGCAATATAACCAGGGGTGGGATTCAGCCGGTTCAGATTGGTTCGGGCGAATCAGTAGTTCCAGTGAGCAGTTGGCCCCTGCCCTTTCCTATCGTATATTTCCCTGGTTTTTAGCTCAGCTGATTCACGCGGCACAGCAGATTGTCATGGGTCAGCTGTTTCATTCACTGGTGCTGATATAGAAGGTAAGTTTTTAAGCTTAAAATGGGCGGCTTTTGAACACTGCATGCGCAAAGCACACATTAGGCGCATGTGTGTGTAAAGCATGCATAAGTGTGCTCACCGAACCGGTTGTTAAACCGGTTGCATCCCACCCCTGAATATAATGCATCTGAAGAAGAAGAGCTGTGCTTATTTACGGTGACAAAAATTACATCTCATGAAATCAGTTGTAGCTCACAACAATTTATGTCTTTTAATACTACTATTTGCTGGTTGGAAAAGAGCTAAGAGGCTACTCTAAGAGTTCAAGAAAGATTTTCCTAGACCTAAGGGATTGATTGGTTCTGGGGATCATCTCCCAGTGCTGGTCCTTTCCGATATTTTGGTATTCAGGCTTAGTTATTTCTGGCTTCTGGGTTGGAATAGTTGGATTTTGTATATTTGGCAGGGGTCTCCAAATTGGGCAACTTTTAAGATTTGTGGAGTTCAACTGCCAGAATTCCCCAGTTGGACGTGCTGCCTGGAGAATTCTGGGAGTTGAAGTCCACAACAGCAAAGATTCTTTAAAAGAATGAGCCTACCTAACTTCTGTCCATCCTTTAGAGATGACATGGTCTACAACGATGTTTGTGTGTGTGACCAAACTTGACAACTTTAAGACTTGTGGATTCAACTCCCAGCATGGCTGGCTGAGGAATTCTGGGAGTTGAAATCCACAACACCAAAGATTATTTAAAATAATATTCCACAAGGCTTTAAGTTGCCTTGGTGATCCTGATTGCGGGATTTGCTAACCCGCAAAGGGTGGGCTACTCATAATGAAGACGACACACAAGCATTTCCTCTAGATGTGAGTGAGCCCAGAGCGTGTTCTGACCCCCTCTTTTATTAACAGCGTATAAGGAAACAAAAGCATTCTGATATATCATTGGTTACATATAAAGCATTTAGCCTAATATGGTTATATTTAGCTCTACCTGCTTAAGCGGTGTTTTCAATATGGGTATCTTAACGGCTTTACCACGTGTTTCCTAGGCTGCTGGTAACTTCCTCAGTCTGGAAAGTCCCTGTTAAGATCTATGCATTGCTATTGCCTTTGCAAGCACAGCTTTCTAAATTGGGCCCTCCCAGTGGGCATCCGGCTCAACCCGCGTTCAATACTCAATTTATTTCAGTCCCAAATTCCATATATGTGTTCCAATCAGGAAAACTGATCTGCACATATATCATGGCGACCTCATTCCCACACCTGATGTAGAGCATGTCATCTGAAATGGATGGACAGAAGTTACCTGTAGACTTATAATTGATTAAGAAACCTCCGGCATTAAAAAAAAATCCACAGACAGAAACCCAAGCACTTCTCAGCATCTGAATACTTTATCGTTCTAAACATCTGTAAAAAACTAAACCCTGGAGACCCCTTAACATATAAATTGAAGAGAACTTGGTAGGTCTGTCACTATATCGCAGCATTCGGGTATAATCAAATCCTGAAGCATTATTGAGTTACCTTTTGTTTGTAGACAAAAAGGAGCCTTAAATAAATGTTTGTTATGGCCGGGTTGCCAGAATATTTGCAACCTCCCAACTCTCTGCAATGCAGTTTAAAAGTTTTTCTTCCAAGAGATAGAGAGGAAACAGGGTACTACAAGATACGGAATAGGTGGTATAATTGCCTGGAAAAGAGATGTAAAATCAACGCATAATGAATACATAGAAAATATAATAAAAGGAGATGGCATATATTCAGAAAGTAATAGAGATGCAAATATTGTGTGCGTGTGTGCATTGTAAAAATGAGAAATTATGAAACAAAGAGAAATATGTATAAGACAATATGTTGTAGAATGGAGAACCTGACATTAGAAAAAAGAAATACCGATAACAGAAAGCTGTAAAAATGTAATTGCGATTTTAATGTTTGGAAAATGTTGAATAAAAATATTTAATAAAACAAGGTTTTCTTCTAAAAAAACCCCACTGTGCTATTGCAAAGGATTGTAGAACTCATTTTTGGGAAAGTCTACGCCTTTACTGAACCACTTTTAACCAAGGTGAGCTAGGAGTCACAGCATTCTGGTTTGTTCAGTCCATTAGCACCTTTCAAAGAAAAAAAAATTGGGGTTGGTGACAAGAAATTTTGGCCCACGGCCTCATAGCTACTGATTAGGCAAAAGGCAAGCTTGCAGCCTCTTCTAAAAAGCCAGATTGATTGAGTGCATAAAAGCCGTTCGACCAGCCAAATGTCAGCTATTTCGAATCTAATGTTAATTATTGACTATGCAATCATGTTAGCTTTAATGGGATCGTAATTATAAGCATTGTTTTCATGCTCTTTCGGCAGGAACACAGGCGAAGTGTACAAAACTGATGAAGAGAAGTGACTCCGGATGAGAAAGAGAACAGTTCTTATTGATCAGCCGAAGAAAAAAAAGGAGGGTCTTTGAGGGCAGCTCCCTTCGCCGCTTGGTTTATATTCCCACAACAAGGTTAGCCTGATGATTGTGCTTTATTCTGTTGGGAGAAATGTCCTTCTGGGTTCAGTTCCAAGTGGGGAAAAAGACACCGGAAACATGGAGGCTGATTGGAAAGATGGTTTAATGGTGGACAGGATCACCTGGTTTGAGCTCCTGAACAGAAAAGGGGGATCATATGCTTCAAGATGTTGGGTGAAGAAGAAAAAAAAAAAAGGGCAGAGTTGCTGAAAGTCCCTGGTTTTATGCCTTCTCTGGCCTTTGATCCTGATCTTGTATTCTGATTGGTTGTGAGACTCCCATGGAGCCATGCAGGGGCACCTCTGTAGACTGTGCTTTGAGTCCAAGTTTGGTTGTCTTGCTGGCTGATGTAATTTTCCCAAGTGCCTTGTGGTGAGTTTCTGTGGAAGGCTAATCCTACCTTTGCTATGTGGAGTAGACTAGCTCAGGCTTTAATGGCTCATTGACAAAGGTGGGGGTGGGGGGCAGGAAGCTGCAGGGAGCTACTTTGTCTTTAAAATCATCTTTCTCCCTTTTCACATCCTGGGAAATATAATAGTCTGCCTTCTTAATATATCCCAGGATATTTCAGTTTTCTAGCAGAAGGGTGGGTTTTAACTTTCCACAATTCATGTTGTCACATTGTCTGAGTTTTGCAAGACACACCTACAAATCCCACCCCTGGCTGGCCCCGCCTGCCCCTCCTCTCCCCCTCCTCTTCCAGGAGTCTCCACATGGCCCATTTTGGATGCAAGGTAAGTGCAGGGCCCGCATGGAGGCTCGGGGAGGGGGAAAACGGGCCTCCTGGAACACCTCTGGAGCCTGGGGAAGGCAAAACACCCTCACCCCTTCACCGTGGTGCAGGAGGCCGACGAGGCCACGCCCACCACGGCCACGACTGTTAGATTGGGTAATGGATAGGCACACACAGGCTTAACAGTAACAACAGCTCTTTATTAAGTACAACAAGTGAGAACAATCCAGTGAAGGTTGAATCTGACAGCAGCCCTTTTATAGGGAGCTGTCAGACGCTTTGACCAATAGCAGGGGTGTCCAAACTTGGGAACTTTAAGACTTGTGGACTTCAACTTCTAGAATTCCCCAGCCTAATCATCATAACTTTCTTAACTTAACAACCCACCTCACAGGGTTGTGGTTGTGGGGGAAATTGGAAGTGTGTTGGATATTTGCGGCCTTGCATTATTTATAAAAATAATAAAAGTGGGATAGAAACAAATAAATATAATAGAAGTAACTGAATATAGGCAATAGCTAGGGATAACCTAAGATATTTTGCCACCTAGAACTGAGGGCAAAATTTTCAACTAAGTACAGCTTCTTATTGTAGCCAGACAAAGAACAGACCCAAAAACCCCAAAACAACACACCAGCTAGAATTAATTGGGTGTGAAAGTTGGTTTTTTTGTTTTGTCCTTTTGCCAACTGCAGATATAATTAGAATCTTCTTTTCTGAAAATGGAAGCCACATCTTCTCATCTTCTGCTTATGGATTGAAGGAGATCCATATTCACGCAGCTACATGAAAACTATAATTTAATCTATTTTTCCACCCAATGTGATAGCTTCAAATGGTTAGGCTTGCAATTCTTTAGACGTCAACCAGATATGACTCAGGATTCTGAGAACTGTAGCCTCAACTGGCCTGAAGGAATCAGATTGGGGACAATCAATGTTAACCATGTAGCTACAAAATCCTCACTGAAACATTAAAAAAAAAAGCTTTTAGAAAACATGATGCATTCACGACATTCGGTATATAAGAAAAGCAACTACACGGAGCTTAATTCAGTAGAAGAAGAAAAAAGCATCTGCATTTTGCTTTATTTTGCAGGAACTGAGTATGTCTAGTTTAATGAAAAGAAGGACTAGGGGAGACCTGATAGCAGTTTTCTGATATCTCAGGGGCTGCCACAAAGAAGAGGGAGTCAACCTATTCTCCAAAGCATTTGAAGGCAGGACAAGCAATGGGTGGAAATTAATCAAGGAGAGAAGCAACCTAGAAATAAGGAGACCTTTCCTGATAGTGAGAACAATTAATCAGTGGGACATCTTGCCTCCAGAAGTTGTGAATTCTCCAACACTGGAAGTTTTTAAGAAGAGGTTGGGTAACCATTTGTTTGAAGTGGTGTAGGGTTTGCTGCCTAAGCAGGGGGTTGGACTAGAAGACCTCCAAGGTCCCTTCCCACTCTCTTATTCTATTCTATTTGGATGTACTGATTCATTTGAAGGAAAGTTCTAGTTTTAAGAGAATCTTGGAAGCAGGCATTCAGCTACAATTGTCTTTTGAGGAGCTCATACAGGAGCATCACACACTAAGGCTGGACTTCAACTTTATCAGTACAATCAGTAAAAGATACTGGTAGCCTTCTACTTACGACCACAATTAAGCCCAATATCTCTGTTGCTAAGCAGTTGTTCGGTGAGTTTTGCCCCCATTTTACGACCTGTCTTGCTGCAGTTGTTAAGGGAATCACTTCAATTGCTAAGTTAGTCTCACGGTTATAAAGTCAATCTGGCTTTCCCATTGACTTTGCTTGTCAAAAGCCCATAAAAGGTCACATGACCCCGGGACATTGCATCCGTCATAGAGCCGCGGTGGCGCAATGGTGAGAGTGCAGTACTGCAGGCTACTTCTGCTGCCTGCCGGCTGCCTGCAATTTGGCAGTTCAAATCTCACCAAGGCTCAAGGTCGATTCAGCCTTCCATCCTTCCGAGGAGGGTAAAATGAGGACCCAGATTGTTGGGGGGCAAGAGGATGACTCTGTAAACCGCTTAGAAAGGGCTGTAACAAGCAGTGTATAAATCTAAGTGCTATTGCTACTGCTAAATTCTCAAACTGGATGGAAGGCAGAGGCACGGTGGTGCAGTGATTGGAGTGCAGTACTGCAGGCTACTTCTGCTGACTGCCGGTTGCCTGCAATTTGGCAGTTCAAATCTCACCAAGGCTCAAGGTTGACTCAGCCTTCCATCTTTCCGAGGTGGGTAAAATGAGGACCCAGATTGTTGGGGGCAAGAGGCTGACTCTGTAAACCGCTTAGAAAGGGCTGTAAAAGCACCGTGAAGTGGTATATAAGTCTAAGGGCTTTTGCTATAGATATGAACCAGTTGCCAAGTATCTGGATTTTGGTCATGTGACCTTAGGGATTTCATAAATATAGGAGAATTTATCTGACTGTGAGAATAATTAATTAGTTGAATAGTTTATGTCCAGAAGCTGTGGGAGCTCCATCACTGGAGGTTTTCAAGAAGAGATTGCCCAGCCATTTGTCTGAAATGGTATAGAGTCTCCTGCTTGAACAGGGGGTTGGACTAGAAGACCTCCAAGGTCCTTTCCAACTCTGTTAGTCTCTGAATATGTGACTGGGAACACTTGATGTCTTTCAACAGTCTTGGACAGTGAGACCTAACTGCCATGAATAGCGTTAAGCTATATATAAAATCACGTCGAGATATTCTCCTTGCGGACTTTCCGTCCTGTCGTTGAACTCTCATTCTCAAACGCTCGAATGAACTTGGAAGCTGAGCCCAGAACAAAGCAACTGCATTTTTTAAAAAAGAAAATCTGTAAGCCAGCAGTAAATGCTGCAAATTTGTGACTGCGTGAGGTATTCATTATTGGCAAGTAATGTGTTCCTTAATGGCTTCTCTGTTCTGATGGCCCAGTCAATTACTCACAGAAGGTTCACTGGTTAACAAGGAGCTTTTCCAAAATCGCCACAGCCATCCATCACCGGCTCTGAAAATTATATTCATGTGGTTTGCTACTGCAATGTGAAGTTGAGTGCAAGGACTGTTTGGCACAGACTGCAGGAATTTGGCCCAAAATCTAGAATTCCACGAAAAAAGGAAATTTTATCTCTCAAACAAAGGTGGAAAAGACTAATCTAGGC
This sequence comes from Natrix helvetica, assembly GCF_964273705.1. Lineage (NCBI taxonomy): Eukaryota > Metazoa > Chordata > Lepidosauria > Squamata > Natricidae > Natrix > Natrix helvetica. The sequence continues at coordinate 8,670,907 of NC_138550.1, read as the reverse complement.
TAAGACCCAGGTTACCTGGACAAAGGATATATAATTTTATGGTAAGGTAAAGGTAAAGGTTCCCCTTGCACATATGTGCTAGTTGTTCCTGACTCTAGGGGGCACTGCTCATCTCTGTTTCAAAGCTGAAGAGCAAGCGCTGTCCGAAGACGTCTCCATGGTCATTTGGCCGGCATGATTAAATGCCGAAGGCGCACGGAACGCTGTTCCCTTCCCACCAAAGGTGGTTCCTATTTTTCTACTTGCATTTTTTACGTGCATTCGAATTGCTAGGTTGGCAGAAGCTGGGACAAGTAACGGGAGCTCACTCCGTTACATAGTGGTAGGGATTCAAACTGCCGAACTGCCAAACTTTCTGATTGACAAGCTCAGCGTCTTAGCCATTGAGCCACTGTGTACTACTTTCACCCCCATAAAAGGGGAGTTATTAGCCATCAAACCTCAAAAATACAGTACACTTTTCCCAAAAGTTTTCCACAATTTTGGCCACTACTGTAGACATTAATAGTCCGAAGTCACTATCCCAAAGGCCATTACCGAGAAATCTGTAATATGGAAACCATACTTCTTGAGGATACCAAAATTGGAGAAGTTATTTGATGTTTCAGAGGCTGCAACCCAAAATTACCTGCCTTATTTTGGCTTGGCAGATTGGGTTTTACTTCTGTAGCTCTCAACTAGCATTCATATATCTGATTTTTAGAAGAGTAAACTTATAATTTCCAACCTGGTAATTAAGAGGAGTGAAATCTGTTTGTTACTTTCTGGCTAGTATATAGATTACAGGTATGTGGGATGGAATCTATTTTTCCCCCCAACATAACTGTTTCATCTTTTTTAACGACTCTTGGAAAATAGAAAAATGTTCATGTACTCCTTCCCCTAGCATAGCGCGTGCTTTTTTAAAGATTTTTATGCAAATTGCCCAAGAATCTTATACTTATTTCCGAATTTAAAGCATAAAGTTTATCAGTGTACACTATAAAAGGCAGCTTTACTTGGAATATAATATAAAAAATATAAAAAATATAATAAATAAAAAATATAATAAATATAATATAATAAATATAATATAATATAATAAATATAATATAATATAGTAATGCAATGCAATGCAATGCAATGCAATATAATATAATATAATATAATATAATATAATATAATACAATGTAATACAATACAATACAATAATAATATTATAATATATTACAATAAAATAATAAAATAAAATAATAACGTAATGTAACATAACATAACAACACAACAATATAATATATATATACACATCTACAACATCTTGAATCTCCAAAGACCTACGCAATGTTCCTCTGTAGACTTCAGTTCAGCATTCAATAGCATCATACCGGACATTCTTCTAACTAAACTAAATCAGCTAGTGGTACTTGAGCACACTTGTAAGTGGATCACAAGCTTCCTAACAGACAGGAAGCAGCAGGTGAAGCTAGGCAAAATCACACCAGATCACACCAAATTACACCTGTACAATTAGCACAGGAGCCCCCCCAGGCCTGTGGGCTCTCCCACTTCTCTCTCTATACCAATGACTGCATCTCAAACGATCCATCTGTTAAACTACTGAAGTTTGCAGATGATGCAGCAGGGATTGGTCTCATTCGAGACAACAATGAAACTGCATACATACAGGAGGTTGAACCACTAGCTTTGTGGTGCGACCGGAATAATCTGGAACTGAACACACTCAAAACGGTGGTAGACTTTAGGAGAAACCCTCCCATTCTACCACCTCTTGCAATACTAGACAATACGGTCTCAACAGTCGAGACCTTCAAATTTCTAGCTTCATGTTATTTCATGGTGTTTCATTTAAGAAATTGAGGATTGGCTTATCTGAGGAGGGGAGTACATAGGTCTTTGAAGTGCTTGGCTCAACACAACATCAGGGTTTCAGTTAGAAAAAATATTTAACAACTTATATACCTCAACATTTCAGAAGATTTTTTTCCTAGAGCACGTTTCAGACAAGTAAACTCCATGGTACATATCCAGCACGCCTTCATCTTCCGATTTTTCCCACAATAACACGTTAGGCTGAGAAAGAATGACTGGTCCTCCCCTCTCCACTCCACTCCCCTCTCTCCTTCTCTCCTTCCCCTCCCCCCTTCCTTCTACTCTACCCACACTCTCCCCTCCCCTCCCCTCTCCGTTGCCCTTCTCTCCTTCCCCTCCCCTCCCTTCCTCCTACTCTACCCACACTCTCCCCTCCCCTCCTTTCCTCCTCCCCTCTCCTCTCACCCTACTCTTCCCTTCCCTGTCCTATCTTGTCCTGCCCTGTCCTGTACTCATGTAGGACAAATGTTAAGAAGAAAAACAACCACAGCCACACAAATTACTGGCTGGGAAGGACTTAACCATTTACCAAAACGTCAACAATACATAAAATTGTAAATGCGAGTAGAGAGTGACAAAGGCACCCAAGATGTGCAGAATGGTGTCGGCAGGTGGCACGTTTAGAAAGTCTGAACTTACCCATAAGCATAATTGACAAGCTACAGTGGTTCGTAGGTGGCAAAATAATTGTATCAGGTCATAGGGTAATTATTGCTTTCCTCAATAAGCAGACATTTTAACACAGAAATGTTGCACGCTTTCTGGAAAATGTGCAACGTAACATGAAACTTGGGTGGCTTATTTCTAGCCAGTCTGCAAGGGCAACAACCTATACCAGTGATGGCGAACCTTTTTCGCCTCGGGTGCCAAAAGCACATACGTGCGCGCTATCACACGAACTCGAGTGCCGACCCACATAACGTAATGTCCCCACTCACCTGTGTGGACCGTGCATTTTTGCACAAGGCTTCCTCGCCACTCCCTGCTCTGGCTGCTTCCCCTTGGCTAACACCCAGTGAGGGGAGAAGTTGCTCTGCCACTAACGGGCAGAGATTGGGGTGGGGGTGGGGGGATGCTCAAGTGTGCTCCTGTGTCAAAAAACCTTCCCTTATCATTCTCCTGTGTAAAGATTGGGCCCTTTTTACAATGGCAGGTGTGAGTCCAGTTGCTAAATTCTCCCCTTCTATTAAAGAGGATCCTGGGCACTACAGTCAATAGACAAATGAGGAAGGGAGCTGCTGGCACAGGGAAAAGAAAAGCAGCAAGAAAAGAAGAAAAAGCAGCTTTTCCCCCTCAAGGTGGCTGCTCTGTTCCCCCCCCTCCCCCGTGCTAGCACAGAGGATCCTGCCTGGTCCCTGCAATCCAAAGGGAAATGAGGAAGAGACCAATCTGCATGAGGGAAAGACAAGTAGCAAGGAAATAAGGAAAAGCAGCTTTTCCCCCCTCAAGGTAGCTCCTCTGTTGCCCTTTTCTCCATTTCAGCACCACTCCATGGAGCCTGCCCCAACCCCCATCGCCCAGGTCCTCGCTTCTCCCAAGCATTTCTTTGCCTATTTAATTTCCCCTCCGTAGCATTTTTCCATCGTGTTTCTTGCCGTTTTGGACAGGAAAACAAAGTTTGTGGGACTAAAAAAAACTCCTTTCAATCAATCAATTCCAACTTTGCGAGATCTCTTCCCCCTCCCCAAGTTGTAATTGATTGAAGTTTTTTTTAGTCCCACAAACTTTGTTTCTCTGCACACGATGGCAAGAAACGCGATGGAGCTGGAAATCAGGTAGGCAAAGAAATGTTTGGGAGAAGCGAGGACCTGGGCGATGGTGGGTGGGGCAACCTCGATGCCCTAGCACTGAAATGGAGAAAAGGGCAACAGCAGCCACGTTGAATGAAAGAAGCCTCTTTTCTTCTTTCCTTACTAGCAGGGGGGAACACAGCAGGCAGCACGGGGGAAAGAAGCCTCTTTCCTTGCCGCTTGTCTCCCCCGTGCTGGCAGCTCTCTCAGCGATCGGGCAGGATCCTTTTTAGTAGCAGGGGGGAGGGGGGAACACAGCAGGCAGCACGGGGGAAAGAAGCCTCTTTCCTTGCCGCTTGTCTCCCCCGTGCTGGCAGCTCTCTCAGCGATCGGGCAGGATCCTTTTTAGTAGCAGGGGGGAGGGGGGAACAGAACAGCCAGCAGGAGTGAGAGAAGCCTCTTTCCTTGCCGCTTGTCTTTCCCCGTTCCGGCAGCTCTCTTTGCATTGGGCTGTTTTTCGCCCTTTGGAGGCTTCAGGGAATCCTCCGGAGATTTAAAAAAACTATCGAAAATCAGCTGGCCAGCGGGTGCATGCGCACTGGAGCTGACAGGGCAATGCCTCGCGTGCCCTCAGAAATGGCTCCGCGTGCCGCCTGTGGCACGCGTGCCATAGGTTCGCCATCACGGACCTATACAATTCCTTTATATATAAATTGGATTCAAAATCAGTACTACCAATGATTCAGAAACACAGTGTTAAGCCATTATTAAAAAGCTAAAGGTTTCCCTTGGCCAGTTGTGTCCTCTAGGGGGCGTTGCTCATCTCTGTTTCTTAGCTGAGGGAGCTTGCGTTGTCCGCGGTCACGACTACACACCAAGGCACATGGAATGCTGTAACATTTTCCCGCCGAAGTGGTACCTATTTATCTACTCATATTTGCATGTTTTCGAAGAGTGGTGCAGTGTCCTAGAGGTGGAGCTCTCCCCTCACAATCAGGAGGCTTGATCCTAGGTAAAGGCAGATATTTCTCTCTCTGAGCACACTGAGAATATATCTAATGAAAAAAAACAACTCTGCATTGGCAACAGGAAGGGCATCTGGCCAGTAAATACTTAGCGCCCACGCTCCACGCCTAAATGGATTATGTTAATGGAGGAGGATGATCATGAAGATTTGCATGCTCTTGAACTGCTAGGTGGGCAGGACCTGGAGCAAGTGACAGGAACTCACCCCATCACAGGGTGCTCGGGTCTCATACCCAGACTGTCAGCTTTCCAGCTGACAAGCTCAGTGCCTTTAACGCCTGAGCCATCACACCCTTCTATAAACAATTATTAAAGAGAAACAAATACAATATAACCACCAAAGGATTAAAAATGACCATATGGGGTCAGTAGAGTTAAACCTTTAATAACATCCCAATACTATATCATTCTCAAAAGATGCTGGGATCATAACAAAGAAAAGGCCATTTGAAGTAGCTTGCTTTTCAAATCTGTTTGAACTGCTTTGGATTCAGCCCCAGGAATGCTGCTTCTGAAACTGGCTTAGATCAAAACCAGCCCTGTTATTTGTCTGGCCTCAGGGCAGTGATGCTAAGGGGCGACAAAGTATTAAAGGACAAAGCTTCCCCCACTAGCCATAGTGCTAAAACCCACCAAAATTGAAACCTGAAAGAATCAAGACGGGCAAAAGAAAAAAAAAAAGATATAGTTTTTTACACAACATGTACATAAACTTTGCAGTTGGTCACCATGAAATGCGGCGATAGCTACCAGCTTGGTAGGGTTCAAAAAAAAAAAAAAAGGATTGGGCCAATTCATGGAAGATCAGTGAGTCTTGATGGTCTTGGGATGTCCTCTTGAAGCCATCTGCTGTGCAACTGGTGGACTTCCTGGCATAGTTGGTTGACCGCTGGGAAAATAAACTGTTGAAGTAGATGGGCCAGGGGTACAACCCAATAAAGCATTGTTTTCTCTTCTCTTCTCTTCTCTTCTCTTCTCTTCTCTCCTCTCCTCTCCTCTCCTCTCCTCTCCCCTCCCCTTCCCTTCTCCTCTCCCCTTCCTTTCCCTTCCCTTTTCCTCCCTTCCCCCTCGTCTACCCTTCACTCCCCTCCTCTGTCCCCTCTGCCCTCCCCTCCTCCATACCCCCTTCTCTGCTCTTCCAGTTCCTCCCTCCTCCATCCCCCTCTCCCCTTCCTTCCTTTTCCCTCCTCTGCCCTTCCCTCCCTTCTCTTCTCTTACCTTACCTTCCCATCTCCCCTTCTTTTCCCTTCCCTTCTCCTCCCTTCCTCCATGCCCCCTCTCCCCTTTGCTCCTCTCCCCTCCTGCCCTTCCCTTGCTCCTCTCCTCTCACCCCTCCCTTCCTTTGTACTTGCCTCCCCTCCTCTTTTCCACGCCCCTCTCCCCTTCCCTCTCCTCTCACCCCATCTCATCCTCTGCCCTTTCATTTCTTCCCCTCCTCCATGCACCCTCTCCCCTCCCCTCCTTTCCCCTCCTCTGCCTTTTCCTCTCCTCCCATCCTCCATGCTTCCATTTCCTCCCCTCCTCTCCTCCATTCTCCCCTCCCTTCTTCTCTTCTCTTCTCCTCTCCCCTCCCCTTTCCTCCCATCCTCACCTCTCCTCTTCTTATGTACTCTATTGTCCTCAGCAAAGTACTGTACTTTGCTGCAAGTGATACTTTTTGTTATAGATTGTTTAGTCTGTGGCTCTTCCTCCTATCTCCCAAGATCATTCCCACCTTCCATTACAGGCATTTTCCCATCCTTCACAAAAGACGGAAAAATGCCCCTTTGCATTGCATGGCTTACAGGTGCCATCCAAGGGTGGGTTGCTGCCGGTGTTACTGCCAGTTTGGTGGGCGCGTGCTTTGCCCGCTTATGTTTGCTTTGCTTGTCGTGTGCGCAGTTGCCTGTAACTAGGTCTGCGCATGTGCAGAACATTAAAAATGCAAAAAAAAAAATCCATGCCACGGCGACCAGGGAACTGATTCTGGGGCGTGGCCAGCCTGTCATCCCTATCAGTTCGGTGACCCAGTTGCAATTTCCACTACTGGTTTGTCCGAACCGGTGAGAAGTGGTAGCAACCCACTTCTGGACATCAGTAACCAAAGCTGTTTCCAGCTCGTCTCAAACAGATCTCTTGATTGAGAATTGGGAGAAGCTAAAGAAAGCACAGCAAGATGAAGAAGAAACAATCCAGAAAGGAGACGATCACCAAAGGATAACCATTGCCACACAACCCCCCCCCCCCCACTATTATCCAGTTACTTTGGGCATTTTTTAACCTTCTTGTGCTTCTGTAACCACAACTTCATGTAGTGGACCTCCAAGAGGCGAGCCTGCAGGACGGCAATGGGGTCAGAAGGGTGGTTCGCATGCAGATCCAGATGATGAGCTCCTTCCAGGGTCCCGATGGCCACGAGAGTGTCTGTGACGTTCTTTGCCATGCCACCGCCGGACCAAGGATTGAGCCCTCCGTTGCTGGCAGAGAATGGAGAAGAGAGGCGTGAATGGCATGCTTGAAGCTGAACGCAGAGAAACAATAACAGCGCAATAATTCCATCTCGGATTGCAATTTCCACTAGCGGTTCGCCCGAACTGGTGCGAACCGGTAGCAACTCACCTCTGGTGCCATCTCTCCAACTCTATGATTCCTTTGGAGTTGTTTTGAGATAGTGAACTACAATCCCCAGCAGCCCTTACTAGAATGGCGAAATGATTTTTTAAAAAAACCCAGGGTATGTTTTTTCTGGGTTTTGATGCAAATGCAAAAAGGGGCGTTTGAAACAGATATAAGATAGTGCCGTAATGGCGAACCAAGGCTTTGCCCTGCCAGCTGATTTTTGGCCTTGATTTTTGGCTGTTTTTTGGCCCTCTGGAGGAAGAAAAACGTCCCAACGGACAACCCGGAAGTCCATTCCCTAACTTCCTGTTTGCATGTTAGGCCGTTTTTTGCCCTCCCCAGGCTCCTAGAAAGTCTCTGAGGCCTGGGGAGGGTGAAAAATGGACCTACTGTGCACACTGGAAGTTGGAAAATGGGCCATTTCTGTCCTCCAGAGGGCCTCTGGGAGGGGTGGGGAGTCTATTTTCGCCCTCCCCAGGCTCCAAGAAAGCTGTGTGCCCATGTGCAGGGCTGAGGGTGTGTTTGTGTATCTTGTGCATATGCACAGGGCAGGGGGAGCATTAAATTATGGGGGTGGGCACGCAAGAGGTGAAAAAGGTTCACCATCCCTGGAATTACGCACTCCCAGATGTTTACCAGAGACAGAACATCAGTGCCCAAAACGTCTCCATCTGCGCACCAGATGCCATGCCGTTAATTGGGACCAAGTGAAGAAGAGGTTCAACAGAAGAAGAGCAGCCTGTAAGGGAAAGGAGGAGATAATACATCACTGGACTTGAAAACACTTCATCGTAATAAGAGCTAAAAAGAAAAAGTTAGGAGCCTGATAATATCTTAGGATTAAAGAAAAATAGTTCATCAAGGGAAGACAAGCTCATTTCAAATGAATCAAAGAGGATTGATTTCTCCCAGTACTGATTCACCTCTTGAGAAGTTTCATAGATGGGCATTAACCCATTTTCTCGGAAGGGGTAAATCTGGAAACAATGGTGCTAATTTTTTCTTCTGATTATAATTGTCCTTTGCTCTTCCTTCCTTCCTGCCTCTGATAATATTACTGGACACGTCTTTTGAAGTGCAGATTTAAAGCAGATACCAAATTCCGTTCTTTTCTCTGTTAGTTGCTTTTATACCGTAGCTACCACTTCACTCATCCAGGGATGAGAGCAACAGGTGGAAATGAAAATGGACTTAAAGTTAGCTTAAAAGAAAAAAGAAACTTAAGATAGTGGCCACAATAGGTGCAATCAAGACCCTGCCTATTTTATGTGTGTTGCAGATAAACAACAAGCAGAGTTTTGGTCAGACCATCATGGCTACCATTTTGACCACACCCATAAACAACCATAGAGCCAGTTTGATGGATCTTGACAGACTTGAACACTGGGCCCTATCTAACAAAATGAAATTCAGTGAAAAGTAAAGTCCTACATTTAGGTAAGAAAAACCAAGAGTACGCATATGAACTGGGAGAAACCAGGCTTAATAGCAGTGGCTGTGAGAGGGATCTTGGAGTCTTAGTGGACGACCAGCTAAATATGAGCCAGCAGTGCCCAGCGGCAGCCAAAAAAGCCAATGCAATCCCAAGTTGCATTAACAGAGGGTTACAATCAAGTGAGGTACTAATACCACTATAAATAGTAAGACCGCACATAGAGTACTGCATCCAGTTTTGGTCACCACACTATAAAAAAGATGTTGAGACTCTAGAAAAAGTGCAGAGAAGAGCAACCAGGATGATGAGGGGACTGGAGGCTAAAACATATGAAGAACAGTTACAGGAACTGGGCATGGCTAGTCTAGTGAAGAGAAGGACCAGGAGGGACATGGTAGCAGTCTTCCAATATTTGAGGGGCTGCCACAGAGAGGAGGGGGTCAAGCTATTTTCCAAAGCACCTGAAGGTCAGACATGGAATAATGGATGGAAACTGACCAAGGAGAGATTCAACCTAGAAATAAGGAGGAACTTTCTGACAGTGAGAACAATCAACCAATGGAACAGAATTTGCCTTTGGAAATTGTGGGGGGCTTCATCACTTGAGACTTTCAAGAAGAGATTGGACTGCCATTTGTCAGAAATGGTGTATGGTCTCCTGCTTGAGTGGGGGGTTGGACTAGATGACCTATAAGCTCCCTTCCAACTCTGTTAATCTGTCTGAATTCTTGGATGAGAAGTGAAACATTTTCAAGGAAAACAACAACTAGAAAGTCCAGTTGCATTTTGTAAAAGCATCTTTGAAACAATCACAAACCAGATCACTGAGAATCGCCATCAGAGAAGGATGTTTACCAACATATGGGTGACATCCTACTCTAAAATTCCCGATTGTCTTGTTTAGCGGATCTCCTTCTTCTTGTGCCACATCCATCGTCGGACGTTGGCGATCATGTTGGAGATCCTGTTTTTATTAACAGCCACACAAAAAAGTGCTGAAAAGTGTTTTGTCCAAACCAGTCCCTTAGATTTTGAAGCCATGATGTTCTTCCTCTACCTGGACCTCGTTTGCCTTCAATTTTTCCCTGGAGGGTTAAGTGAAGGATGCCGTATTTGGGGGCATTATTGAGGGGTGCTATCCAGTATGGCTTTTATGCTGCAATGGTGGCTTGGAGGGAATCAAATACCTCCTGCGGACCAAGAGTCCTGGCGAATGGCAGCTGGCTCTTCAGGATCGACTGAAGGTGGAGACCACATTGGTCTTTAGCAGATATTTGGAAGCAAGCTGGAACCCTGTGGAACACCACAGATTAAAGACCTGAGTCTTGGTCCTGGCAAAACACCTTTTATTTACACAGCCGTGAATTCCTTTCATTCATAGTCAGCAAACAGTCTTTCAGAGGAATGTTTATCCACACGCACCTTATCTTGTTTAGAGTGCTGCTGCCAGATAACTAGTTTCCAAAGCAAAACTTGGCACAGAGTCTCTTATAAGCACAAACAGAACTTTCCAGACCGAATGAAATGAATTGTTTCCTGCAAAAGCCCACTCCCCGTTCCTTCCTCTTTTGTTTCCTCTGGGAGGAGCCAATCATCTCCAAGGCGTGGCTTTACTCCTAAGTCGACCCCGCTTTCTTAGTTGTTCTTGTCTTCTGGCAGCTCTGTGCATGCGCGCACTGGGAACAGGCTCCAGCTGTTCCTCTGCCTCACTGCTGTCTAGCTCCCTCTCTGCCTCCGACGCAGAGCCCTCGTCTGAGCTTTCCTCAGCCCCCCAGGACTGGCCCAGGTTCCTCCCCAACCTCCTCACTGTCCGATTCTGCTGCCAGCTCCACTGGCCACCGGCAAGCCACAACAAGTTGACTCTATGCCATTCTGGACAAATGGCCATCCAATCCCTTCTTGGAAACCTCCAGTGATGGAACACTCACAACTTCTGAAGGCAAGCTGTTCTTCTGGTTAATTGTTCTCCCAGTCAAGAAAACCCTCCTTACTTCTAGGCTGCTTCTCTCCTTGGTGAGTTTCCATCCGTTGTTTCTTGTTCTGCCCTCCGGTGCTTTGCAAACGGTTGGGCTCATTCCATCCTTATCAGGCAAATGGATGACAAGATACCCCTCGTAAGAAGAGACCTAAAGGAATTAAATAAGACCTGCCTTAAAGGTCTAAAGCGGGGTGGTGGGGGGTTTCAAGCTGGTGGCCCTTGGGCTGGAGGTGTCACATGCAGACCATGACCACCCCAGATCCGCGAAGGGGAAAAACGTCGTGCTATGTTATTTGACGGCAACGTGACCCGGCAAGTTTGACACCCGTCAACGCTGAGCTAAAATATCCGCAGTCCTCAACTTACGTTCGTTTAGTTACAATGGCACTGAAAAAAGTGAGCTAGACCTGTTTTTCCCAGAATTACATAGTTAGTAGCATCTATACTTACCGTATTTTTCAGAGTATAAAACGCAACTTTCCCCCCCCAAAAAAGAGGGTGACAATCTGGGTGTGTCTTATACACTGAATACATCATTTTTTGCCTCCTTAAACCCTGCCCCCTTCACAAAAATGCATATGCAGAGGCTGTGCGGGGCTACAGAGCGCCCCTGGGGGCTGGGGGGGGGGCAAAAACGAGCAAAAAATGCAACATTTTGGCTCGTTTTTGGTCCCTCCCCCCAGCTCCAAGGAGCATTCTACAAGCCTCCTAAAGGCTATGCACGCCCTGTTTTTGACAAAAACCAGGGCTGTTTTTGCAAATAAATGGACCGTTTTTTTCTCATTTTGGGGACCCCCTGTCCCTGGGAGCACTTTGCAGCCCTCTCAAACTTTCTGCATGCCCCATTTTTCACAAAAAATGAGGCATGCAGAGGGTTTGGGAGGCCTGCAGAGTGCAAAAACGTTTTTTTTAAATTTACCTCTTCAAAATCTTGATGCGTCTTATACTCCAGTGCGTCTTATACTCCGAAAAATACAGTATTTAGGATTACACTTAGTTAGTAGCATCTATAGTTAATTAGCATCTATAGTCTATTGGTTTCCATATTATAGTAGTTATGAGGCAGATTTCACCAGCAAGGAAAGACATTTGAAGCTAAAAAAAAAAGCAAGAGAACTGCAAACTTTACTTTTCCTAACTATTCACATTTCGAAGACTAAGAAATCAATGTTGAAACTGATCTAAAATACTGCACATCAAACTCCTGTGCTGTTTCTTGTACTGATAAAAGCAAAAGCCTGAAGCTACCAAAATCTCTTTTATCATTGTTGATTTAACTATAGAGCAATCATGTCTACATGTATTGAAGCTAATTCCAGCTCTGCTAACCGGTCTCAGCCTGTTCTCTAGTATGAGCTCCAAAGGATTCATAAAGTATTGGTGTTACCCTTCACGTCTCTGAATATCTTCTTCTGCTCTTCTCCGCTGTTCTGACCTAGGCTTCCCCAAAAAGCATGAAGCAGATTCCTGGTCCCACAAAATCCTTTTTATTAACCGAATGTGAATTCCTCTCATTCACTTTCAGCAAAGGCCTGGTAAACAGTCTTTCAAAGGTGAATTTATGACCACAGACCTTATCTAGCTTGGAAAGCTGCCATGTAAATATTTTCCAAGTGCAGTGCAGTGCTGTGCGAGGAAAGACTTGGCACAGAGTCTCTGAGATTCATGGACAGATCTTCACACTCCTGAAACGAACGAACGAACAAATTGTTTCCTGCAAAAGCCCATTCCTCTTTCGCGCCTCTTTTATTTCCTAGGGGAGGGACCATTCACCGTCCAACTGTGGCTTTACTCCCAAGTCAACCCTGATTTCTTAGCTGTTCTTTCCTTCTGGCAGCTCTGCGCATGCGCATACTGGGAACAGGCTCCAGCTGTTCCTCTGCCTCACTGCTGTCTAGCTTCGAAGGCAGCTGAGAACTGCCAGACGGCCTTGGCGCCATCTCTGCCTCTGATGCAGCCCCCCTCTTCTGACCCTTCCCCAATCTCCAGGACTGGCCCATATCCCTCTCCTACCTTTTCACTGGCCAACTCTGTTGCCAGCTCCACTGGTGGGCCACAACACCCCCATAAAGTAAGAGACAATTTCCAGCAATAATAAATAAACTGGAAGCAGTTAAGGAAGCGAAACGAGAAAAAACAGAGGCACAAGTACAGATTAGGTGGGCCCAGTCATGTCGCTACATAAGCACACGGGACTATGCATGTAGCTTGTGTCTGCAACTCTTTAAAGCAAGCTCACTATAGAGAGTATTTTAACTTACTGCATCTGTGTATGGTTTGCCAATTGCACAGTGGCAGATAGGACAGCACTCCAGAGGGCCAATGTCATTGCCCAGAGGGTCATTGGTTGCCCTCCCTGCACTGCCTTAAGAAAGTTCAAAACATCCTTAAAGATCCATCTCATCCTGGGCACCCCTTTTTTTAAAACTATTACCATCTGGCAGACGGTACAGGATAATGAAAACAAGGACAAATAGGCTGAAAAACAGCTTCCATCCAAGAGCAGTAACTCTATTGAATTCTACAGTATAGTGCAATATTAATGCAGTATCAAGGGTTTTCAATTCAATTGTATAGAATGGGGAGGATGTGTGTTTTTGTTCTATTTTTATAGTTTTCTTATGTATGATATACACTGAAGGTGGCATTTAATTTCGGCGCACGAGGTGCAAGGACAATAAAGTAAACTCAACTTTCCCCAAGATAGCCTCTGTAAAGGGCATGTGGTCCAGGAACTGACATAGCTGCTTTAATAAGTTAGACCTCTGCTTGTGTCCAAAGTCCCTTTCTGGAATTGTATTTCAACATATGTAGGGGCCCAACTTTTCAACAAGGGGATGATGGAAGTTCTGCTCATAGGCGTATGTGTGAGAGAGAGTGGGGGAGGGAGGGAAGGAGGGAAGGGGGGAGAGGAAGTGAGTATAATAAAGAAGAAAATAAACCTTATGAATTGGCTGGTTTAGCTGGAAGGGAGGAGCAGAGGGGAAAAATAGTTGATCCAGTCACTGAATTGAATGCTGGAAAGGTGACAAAAAATTACAGGTTGTATAAGATAGACTGAAAGAGTAGATTACATCTGCATGGCTCAATTACAAAAAGATGCGAAATCTATCTCGGTTTGTGAAAGATAGATGGGGAAAGTACATATTATGTATGCATGGCTGAATTACAGAAAGATGTGCGAAGTCTGTCTCAATTTGTATAACATAAATTGAGGGAGTTTATTACACACACACACACACACACACACACACACACACACACACACGGCTGAATTACCAAAAGATGTGGGATCTATTTGTGTTCTTTAATATTAGACATATTTGAATTTTTGTCTTTATATTTTCGAATACCACTTCAGATATGGACCATGGCTTCTATTGCTTTGGAACAAAATATCCCCTCCCTCCCTCCCCCTCCCCTTCCCCCTCTCTCTATATCTCTGTCTGTCTGTCTATATCTATCTCCCTATCTGTCTGTCTGTCTATCTGTCTGTCTGTCTGTCTATCTCTCTCTGTCTGTCTCTATCTATCTATCTATCTATCTATCTATCTATCTATCTATCTAATCTATCTATCTATCTATCTATCTATCTATCTATCTAATCTATCTATCTATCTATCTATCTATCTATCTATCTATCTATCTATCATCTATCTATCTATCATCTCTATCTATTTATATCTATCTATTTATCTATCTATCTCTGTCTATTTCTATCTATCTATCTCTATGTCTGTCTATCTGTCAGTCTATCTATCTATCTATCTATCTATCTATCTATCTATCTATCATCTATCTATCTATCTATCTATCTATCTATCTATCTATCATCTCTATCTATTTATATCTATCTATTTATCTATCTATCTCTGTCTATTTCTATCTATCTGTCTCTCTCTCTCTCTGTGTGTGTGTCTGTCTGTCTGTCTGTCTATCTATCTATCTCTATGTCTGTCTATCTGTCAGTCTATCTATCTATCTATCTATCTATCATCTATCTATCTATCTATCTATCTATCTATCTATCTATCATCTCTATCTATTTATATCTATCTATTTATCTATCTATCTCTGTCTATTTCTATCTATCTGTCTGTGTGTGTGTGTGTGTGTGTCTGTCTGTCTGTCTGTCTATCTATCTATCTCTATGTCTGTCTATCTGTCAGTCTATCTATCTATCTATCTATCTATCTATCTATCTATCTATCTATCTGTCATCCATCCATCCATCTATCATCTATCTATCTATCTATCTATCTATCTATCTATCTATCCATCCATCCATCCATCCATCCATCCATCCATCCATCCATCCATCCATGTCTTGCTGTCTGTCTATCTAAAATATAGATTGTGCTGAATATTTTAGCCTCCACCGCAAGCTCTCTGCGATGGTAAGCCACAACTTAGAAGAGGGTTGAATTTCTCAATGTATTTTTATATCTTGAAGAAGCTCCTTCCTCCCACTGTGATCTCTCCTTGAGTCAATAGAGTTTAGACCTGACTGTGAAACAGGAAATTGGAATTTAGTGAAGATCATCTACCATAATCAGCTCAGAGGGGAATTTACCTTGACAGAAGACATTTAGCTGTAATTGGAGGAAGATGTTGAGTTGTAATTGTATGATATGGTTGGTCAACTTTGCAGCATTAACCAAGCAAAGGCAGAGAGGCCAGCTGTCTGTATGTGGGATGGGGCGGTGGGAGAACAGGCTGCCTACAGGTGGCCAGCACCTGTTCTGCTGGTGATCTATCCTTTTAAGACTCCCCCCATCAGCTAGCACAGCAACTGGGGGCTATAAAAGAGAGATAGGCAAACATGGAGGGGAGGGGGAAAGAAAGAAAAGACAGAAAAGAAAAGAAAGAAAAGAAAGAAGAGGGAGGGAGGCCAGAAAAAAGGAAGGAAGGAAATGTGAGATGAACAGGTGCAACAGAGAGGCAATGAAAGAAGAACGAAAAAAAGAAAGAAAGAAAGAAAGAAAGAAAGAAAGAGGGAGGTAGAGAAAGAGAAAGAAAGAGAAAGAGAAGAGAGGTGGAACAGGAAGGGAGGAAGGAAAGAAGAAAGGAGGAGGTGGAACAGGATAGAGAAAGGAAGGAAGGAAAGATGGAAGGGAGGGTGGGAGGGAGGAGGGAAGAAGGAAGCAATGCTTTGTTTGTGAAAATAAAGCAGCCAAAACAGCCTAAAGCAGATAGAAAAAAATACTGTTCTCAAGCAGTAGGACTTACAAGGAGTAGTAAGTGGGGGAGCAATTCGTGTAGTAGCAGTGGGGAAGAATTGAGTAGTGAGCATTAACTTGTGTTTGTTTGCTGCCCATCTCACCATGAGGTAACTCTGCTTGTGTGTGTGTGTGTTGTGTACGGTCCTGTGTTACTGTGTTGGCTCTCTTGTGCTATGGAGCTCAATGATTAAAGTATACATAAAAAAAAAACAGTACCTGCAGCAGGTAAGATGACGTTAATAAAAAGCCGGGCATTAATTTCTAAATACATTAAACGCATTAACTCATTTTACCACTAACTGTTAAATCCCGAGACTTGTCAAATAAGGTTCTTCCACCTAATGACCCTCTGATTATTAGAGGATAATTGGATTAAGGTGGAGAGAGAAAATTAAGAGTTTTAGACAGAATGGAGTCTCTTAGAAGACAAAATTGCTACCCAACCTACCGGACGTAGTGGAAATCCTCTAAAAACCATCATGAAAATCATTAAAAGCAACAGTCTTGCAATCCTTCAAAGCTGATCCATTTAGTCTAACACAATGACCCACCGAGCAAAGCTGCCCTCCTCAATTTGACTGCCTTCCTGATAAAGCCCTATTTTTAGGTTTTGAAGGACTGACACAACACTACATCACGCAAGCGTCGAAATGTCTCCTCTTTTGCCCTTAACTGACAGTTGCAATTTAGGTATGTTGTCCTACCTCGGCTAAGCGACAATTCTCAGTACACTAATGGACATGGGCAAAAAACACAAAAGGTACAATAAAGAAAAATTACCAGACATTACCGCAACAGGTAGAAAGCTCTTTAACTAAGAGAAATGACTAGCATGTTTCCCCGAAAATAAAACAGGGTCTTATTTTCTTTTTACCTCCGAAATAAGCACTTGGCCTTATTTTCGGGGAGGTCTTATTATTTTTGAGGTGCAGGAGGCGGCGAACGTGGTCACCTCATGGCTGCTGCTGTATTGCAATATTTTTGGGGAGGGCTTATTTTAGCCATAATCATCACAATTATGACAAATCACAATTTGAACTATCTTGCTTTGCATGCAATGAGTCTATCTCATATATTAGTTTCACCTTTTAAGTTGCATTACTGAAATAAATGAACTTTTGCACGATATTCTAATATTTTCATGTTTCACACCATGCTTATTTACAATTGGTCTTATTCGGTATTTACAAATATAAGGGTATCGTATTTTCCTGCTTTGTTCTTGTCTTATACATATTCACTGTTATGATTTCAAACATAATTCTAAATCTTAATTCTATAACTCTTAATCATTGCTTATTTTGGGTCTTTCCTTTTTTGTTCCAACCATTGATAAAATTTATCCCAGATCTTATAATATTTTGATCCATCTTTGTTCTTCAATTCCCACGTCAATTTATCCGTTTCAGCACAAATCAGAATTTTTCTAATTACTTCCTCTTCTTGTGGAATTTCCCTGTTTTTCCAGTTTTGGGCAAAGACCATTCTTGCTGCCGTAATAATGTGTATTATTAAGTAGATTACCCCCTTGTTATGTTTATCATTTATGATTCCCAAAAGAAATAGTTCTTAAAACCAGAAATATTTCTGTTGGGTATCCTACCAGAAAAATATAAGAAAGGGACTATGTATTTAATATTACATGTGTTAAGAGCAGCTAGAATTATATATGCACAACATTGAAAAAGTGTGGAGGTAAGATAATAATTTAAAAAATTATCTTAAGAAGAGAAGATAATAATTAAAAAATACTAGAACGTGCAGAAATGGCTAGATTAATGCTTGAAATTAAAGAGAAGGAAGATGCTGAATATTTTGAAATATGGGATTTGTTTTATCAATGGTTAACTAATAGAAACAGAAGGTAGAACTTTTAAAACTATAAGGGGTTAATTTTACTATGATGGCTTATTATTATATGTTTATTATTAATATTAATTTGGTATCAATAATTAAGAAGTATTAACATTATGATGAGAAAGCACTGTTATTATATGATTACTATTAATGAATATGATGAATATGATGATGATGATTGCTCAAACTAACTGTAACTGGACAACACACTGGTTACACAGACCAGTGATGGCTAACATTTTTGTCCTCATGTGCCAAAATCATGCGCGTGTACACAACAGCGCTTGTTAAGGTTGCCAGGTGTCCACTATTTGAGCGGACAGTCCGCTTTTTTCACATTATGTTCACTATTTTTTTTC
Organism: Natrix helvetica; assembly: GCF_964273705.1. Classification (NCBI taxonomy): domain Eukaryota; kingdom Metazoa; phylum Chordata; class Lepidosauria; order Squamata; family Natricidae; genus Natrix; species Natrix helvetica. The sequence goes on along the minus strand of NC_138550.1, from coordinate 8,652,833 downwards.
CACAAAATAGTGGACATTTTTTTTTATTCAAAAGCTTTATGATGAAATGGTACGTAATCTAAAGCTGTACAGTCTAAGAGAATAAGGATAGGAGAATCGCGTTTTGTCTTTTTTTTTTTTTCATAAGTTAGAATGAGACAAAGATCGAATATCCACTGAACTCGATTCTCCGAAAAAATTATTAATCATACTCAATTGCTTCACAAGACATTTAATAAAAGCATATAAAATACGCACGACAGCAAAGTAAAATGTAATTTAATATTTTACATATTATTATAATATATTTGATGTTTTGAATTTTAAGTAAAGTTTTGAAGTGATTATTTTAATACGTGTTAAAATGTTTGTAAGAAAATATATAATTTAATTGTAAAAAAAAATTTTTTTTTACTACTTAACCCCCCCCCCCGCTTGTCCGCTATTTTTTGGAAGCAGACCTCACAATGCACTATGTCCCAACCCTCTGCGCAAGTACGCATGATCCCCTGTGCTCCTTCCACCTCCCAACGCATGTGTGCGACTCCCCCCATGCTCCATCTGTGCATGTATGTGACCCTCTCCTCTCGTGACCCATTTTGGGCCTAGCAGGCGTCCCTGAAGCCTCCTAGAACAAAAAACGGGGCGTGCTCCCCCCCCCATGCATGGACAACAAAGACCCCAAAATCAGCTGGCCGGCAAGAGGCGCGTGCACATGCGTGGTGGAGCTGAGCTGGGCAATGGCTTGCGTGCCCACAGAGTGGGCTCCGCATGCCACCTCTGGTACGCGTGTCATAGGTTCGCGATCACGGATATAGACGTTGAAGTTGTTGCTCTTTCGGTATATAGCAAACACATTTTTGGGGGGTGGGCTGCCCAAAGAAGAGGCACCTTTGAGACAATTATGCGAAGACCCCGCTTTTTGGAGAAGGCCCAAATCGCGTGACAAGCATAACAACTGCAGTGATTCACTTAACAACTGTGCCCGCTGTTGTTGTGAGATGGGACCAAGCTCCTTTAATAACTGTCTCGCTTAGCAATTTTAGGCTCACTTATGGTTGTAAGTCAAGACTAGTTGTATCTTTGTAGAATTGATTTGTGGCTCGGGGGTTGACATGATGAGGGGTCCTTGGTGCTCTCGGAGTTTGGTGTGGTTTTCTTCCAGGCGTTTCATGACCGAAGCTTGGTTAACATCAACCGCACTGACTGTGTTGCCTGATGAAACATCTGCAAGAAATGCACGGTAAAAGCACCAAGCCGGCCTCAAAAATTACAATCTGATGCTCTTGAAAGCCTCATCTTTTGAGCCAACTCTCCCAGGACTGGAAAGCAGACTATCTCACGATTTTCAAATCAATTCGGATTTTAGCTTTGGGGGACAGATTCCTGTTCAAAAACTACTGACATGTCACGTGTACAGGGAATCCATGAGTAAAGTGACCACAGAGCCAGAGATTTTTCATGAATTAGCCTATACCCTTTTTTTTTAATGGACAGGGAAGCAAGGGGCAAACTGCAAATCTGGTGGGTTTTCTACTGTATCTTTCACCCCTCCTCCAGGTTTACTGGAGTCCCCCTCCCCAAACAGGCTTTTGGACTCCGTTCTTCCATAATTCAGCAAAACTGCATCAAGCCATCACTCCCCCCCTCACTCCCCTCTCCCCCAGCTGCTTCAATTGATGTGAGTGACACACGTCGGAAAGAAGCCTTGATTTTTTAAAAAAGTGTATTGTCTTTACTCTTCCATTTTTATCTGATTTGGGTTTTTCAAGGCCGGTATTTGCCTTGAGTGAGAGTGTATATGTATATGTATATATATATGTGTATGTATATGTATATCTGTATGTATATGTATATGTACATGTACATGTACATGTGTATGTATGTATATGTATATGTGTATGTATGTATATGTATATGTATATGTATATGTATATGTATATGTATATGTATATGTATATGTATATGTATGCATATATATATATGTATGTGTGTGTGTGTGTGTGTGTGTGTGTATACATATATATGATCTCCAAGGGAGGGAGAGAGATATGAATAGATGATAGATAGATAGATAGATAGATAGATAGATAGATAGATAGATAGACAGACAGACAGACAGACAGACAGACAAATTATAGATAGCTAGAGAGAGAGAGTAGATAGGATGGATAGGTAGATAGATATAGATGGATGGATGGATGGATGAATGGATGGATGGATGGGTGGAAGGATGGACAGACACAGACAGATTATAGATAGCGAGCGAGAGAGTGAGTAGATAGGATGGATGGATAGATAAATAGATTATAGATATAGACACAGATTTGAGAGAGAGAGAGAGAGAGAGAGAGAGAGAGAGAGAGAGAATTAATCAATCTTTCTTTCTTTCTTTCTTTCTTTCTATCTATCTTTCTATCTTTCTATCTTTCTATCTTCCTTTCTTTCTCTATCATCTATCTATCATCTATCTATCTATCTATCTATCTATCTATCTATCTATCATCTATCTTTCTATCTTTCTATCTTTCTATCTATCTTTCTATCATATTTTAATTTCCAAGGTCTGGAGGGAGAGGGAGAGAGAGAGAGAGAGAGAGAGAGAGAGAGAGTATCCTGCTTTTATATACAGTACAACACCGCCAAGGTCCGTGTGCTTTGCGTGGAAGCCAGCAAGCCCGTGCGGGTGAAGTTAACAAAGGGGCACCGCCGGAGCTCTCCTCGCAGTGGGCGTGCACGGGAGCCCATTCTCTCTTCCTCAAGGGGGGGAGAAATGAGGAGGCGGTGCCAACAACAAGACCCCCCTTCCTTCCTTTTAACACCCGTTGGCTAGAAGGGGGACAGGCGGGTCTTTCACAGGTAGAGCGAGCGAGGCGACGGCTCTGCACCGTTTTCGGCTCGTTGCTCGCCCTTCTCCACCTCCAGGCTCGCTGAAGCTTGAGCCGCGCCTCCGCCTGCCGGGTGCAAATACCAGTCAGCTGCGTGGCCCGTCCGTCTCTGCTTCCCCGGGTCCCTTCTTTGGAAGAGCGGAGACCCATTGCCGATGGAGCCGGGCCGCCGGGAAGGCGCTCCAGCTTGGCTGGTGTTGCTTCTGCTTGCAATAACCCCGGCTGCGTTGCGCGGTAAGTAACGGTGGGGAAGGCTCGGCGTGGAATAACGGAGTTAGAAAGGGACCTTGGAGGTCATCTAGTCCAATCCCCAACCCCTCGCTGCCCGTGGCAGGAGATCTGAGTCTGGATTATCTTTAAGGCAAGAGGCAGACAGTGTAAACATCTTAGAGAGGGCTGTGCAGCGGCGTATAAATCTAAACGCTATAACAGGACAGAATAAGAGAGTTGGAAGGGGACTCCGGAGGTCCTCCAGTCCATCCCCTCCCCTGCTCAAGCAGGAGATCTTATATCATTTCAGACAAATGGGCATCCACAGAATAGAATGGAGAATAGTCTGGACTGGACTGGACTGGACTGGACTAGACTAGAATAGAATAGAATAGAATAGAATAGAATAGAATAACAGAGTTGGAAGGGACCTTGGAGGTCTTCTAGTCCAACCCCCTGCTTAGGCAGGAACCCCTACACCACTTCAGACAAATGGATATCCAACATCTTCTTTAAAACTTCCAGTGTTGGAGCATTCACAACTTCTGGAGGCAAGTTGTTCCACTGATTAGTTGTTCTTACCACCTGGAAGTTTCTCCTTAGTTCTAGGTTGCTTCTCTCCTGGATTAGCTGCTTCTTGTTCCTTCAGATATTTTGGAGAGTAGATTTCCCTCCCCCTCCTGTTCTTTGGGGCAGCCCTTTAGATATTGCAAGACTGATATCATGTCACCCTCTAATCCTTTTTTTTCCATTAAACTATACATGCTCAATTCCTGCAATCACTCTTCAATTCTAGGTTGGATCTCTCCTTGATTAGTTTCATTCACTGCTTCTTGTCCTGTTTTGGGGTGCTTTGGGGAATAGATTGACCCCTTTGAATTTGTGACAGTCCCTGAGATATTGGACTACTGCTATCATGTCCATTATTATTATTGTTATAGCGTGGTTAATCTTTGGTGAGATTCACAGCATTTTGGGCTGGTTGGTAGCTCAACAGCTCGAGTCCTAACCAAGGACCTAGGAACTGTTAAGGCAGTGTTTCTCAAACTTGGCGACTTTAAGTCCTGTGGACTTCAACTCCCAGAATCCCCCAGCCAGCATAGCTGGCTGGGGAATTCTGGGAGTTGAAGTCCACAGGACTTAAAGTCGCCAAGTTTGAGAAACACTGTGTTAAGGTAACGTTAGAGGATATAAGTTGTTCCAAGTAGGGTGGTTTTTTGTAGAATCAGAATGTTCAAGTCAGGTAAATTTAGAATTTCCAAATAGCGAGGTAGCCCTTTAGGTATTGCTCCAAGGGCTCCAATTACAATTGGGACAACACATGATTTCTTTTTCCACAGTCGCTCAGCTTCAATTTGCAAGTCCCGGTATTTTGTGATTTTTTTCTTGCTGTTTATCTTCAGTTCGTGCATCACCAGGTATTGCAATATCAATGAACCATACTTTTTTCTTTTCCATTATTGTTATGTCAGGTGTGTTGTAGGCCAAGTGCCTGTCAGTCTGGATTCTGAAGTCCCACAAGATCTTGACTTTCTCCTTCTCTAAAACCTTCTCAACCTGATGGTCCCAGTGGCTTTTGCTGTACTCAAATCCAAACTTTTGGCACAATTTCCAGTGAATAATGTTAGCAAAGCGGTCATGGCGTTGTAGGTAGTCAGTTTGTGAAATTTTGCTGCACCCGCTGATCAAGTGGTCGACTGTCTCATCTTTCTCATTACAGAGGCGACATTTGCTGTTGGTGGTAATGTGTTGAATTTTTGCCTTCACACAGTTTGTGGCTAAGGCTTATTCTTGAGCTGCCAAAATAAACTCTTCTGTTTCTTTTTTCAGTACTCCTGATCTTACTATACAATACAACTCCGAAAATCTTAACCAGTTCCAAGTTAGTTTTTGGTCAGCTTTGCCTTCAATACTTTTCAAGTATTGGCCATGCATAGTTTTGCTTTTCCAATTTTCAGCTTGCTTCTCAATTACTTCTTTCTTATATTCAGCTTTTAACTTAGTTGTCTTCAAAAGGCCTCCTTTATTTACTTCCTTAATCATTGGTTCTTCACTTTTCTGGATGTAATCATTCAAGCTGTGTCTTTCTTCTTCCACAGTCTGCTTTACTTGTAGGAGTCCTCGACCACCTTCTGCTCTTGGTAGATACAATCAGTCAACATCACTTTTAGGGTGCAAAGCATGATTCATTGTCATAAGCTTCCTTGTTTGTTTGTCCAAATTGTCCAACTCCATCTGGGTCCAGTCAATTATTCCTGCAGAGTATCGAACTACAGGTATAGCCCAGGTATTTATGGTTTTTATGATATTTCCTCCACTCAGTTTGGACTTTAATATCTTGCAAACTCGTCGAATGTACTTGGCTGAGGTTAATTCCTTGACTTTATTATGCATTAAGTCAGAGGCTTCTAAAATCCCTAAGTACTTGTAGCCTTCTTCTGGTTTTACTGCCTTTATCATTTCTTCATTCTTAAGTTGTATTCCATCATCTTCTAGGACCTTGCCTGCCTTGGTTGCCATTGTTGCACATTTGTCAATTCCAAACTTCATACCAATGTCTTGGCTAAATTCCTTTATGCTTTCAATTAATAAATTCAATTCAGCTTTTGTTTTATCAAACAGCTTCAAATCATCCATGTACACCAAGTGTGACATTTTCAATCCTTTCTTTGCAAGTTCGTATCCACAGTTCATCTTCTTCAAAATGGTTGTCAGTGGTAGCATTGAGAGTATAAAAAGTAGGGGTGAAAGGGAATCACCCTGGAAAACGCCTCGTTTAATTTCAGCTTCACCCAGTTCTTCTCCATTAGCCATAAGCTTCGTTTTCCAGAGGTTTATTGAAGTTTCCATGAATTTTTGTATGTTGCTGCTGATGCCAAAGATTTTCAGGCATTTCTTGATCCAGCTGTGGGGAACTGAATCAAACGCTTTCTTATAGTCTATCCAAGCCATGAACCGCTTGGTTCATCTTTTCTTTGAATTCTTTAGGATTAGCTTGTCAATCAGCAGTTGGTCCTTTGTTCCTCTTGAATTTTTGCAGCATCCTTTCTGTTCTACGGGAAGCAAGTCATTTCTTTCCAAGTATCCGTAAACTTGGTTTGCAATGATACCAGTAAGGAGCTTGTATGTTGTTTTATTGTATTATTAAATTATTATTATTATTATTATACGATTGTATCACAGTGGCCAGTTGTTTCCCCAGATTTGGCATTGATTACTAGTCGGGCCCCACCCAGGGGCCTAAGATGTCGTAACGTATTTTCGTAATATATGTGCAGATCCAAGCAGTGCAGCTTTTTGCATTTGACTGATGGTGATTTTGTCAAGTTTTAACTGTTTTAAATGTAATTCCAGTGCTTTTGGAATAGCACCCAGTGTGCCGATTACCACTGGAATTACCACTGCTGGTTTGTGCCATAATCGTTGGATTTCAATTTTTAAGTCCTGGTATTTCGCGACTTTTTCATGTTCCTTCTCCTCAACTCTGCTATCACCTGGTATTGCGATGTCTATGATTGTAACCTTATTTTTCTCAACCAGTGTGATGTCTGGCGTGTTATGCGCCAGTATTTTGTCCGTTTGTATACGAAAATCCCATAGGATCTTGACCATCTGATTTTCGGTGACTTTTTCAGGCTTATGTTCCCACCAGTTTGTTGTTGTTTTAATATTATAATTTTTGCACAAATTCCAGTGGATCATTTGTGCTACTGAATTGTGCCGCAATTTATAATCAGTCTGCATGATTTTTTTACAGCAGCTGAGTATGTGGTCAACAGTTTCATCAACTTCTTTGCAGAGTCTGCATTTGGCATCATCAGAGGATTTTTCGATTTTGGCCTTAATGGCATTTGTTCGGATAGCTTGTTCTTGCGCAGCCAGGATTAGTGACTCTGTTTCTTTCTTTAATGTACCTGCTGTTAACCATAACCAAGTTTTTTCACTGTCCACTTTATCTTTTATTTTTTCCAGAAATTGACCATGCAAGGCTTTGTTCTGCCAACTCTCCATTCTTGATTTTATCACATCTTTTCTTGTTTCATCTGTTGGGCCTTCAGTAGATTTTTGTTCTTTACTTCGATTAATAGATGTTCTTGACTTTCTTTTAAATAATCAACCAGTGCATGTTTTTCTTCTTCAACTATTTGCTTCACTTGTAATAATCCTCTGCCACCTGATTTTCGGGGCAGGTATAGTCTATCAGTGTCACCGCGTGGATGTAAACTGTAGTGCATTGAAATGAAATGAAATGAAATTTAATTTGTTAGCCGCACCCTCTCCAAACGGACTCGGGGCAGCGTACAATAGAACACATACAATATACATATACAATACACATACAAATACAAATAAACACATATACATACATGTACCTGGAGGAGGTAACACTCATAAAATATATATAAAAATACAATTAAAATAGCTATTTAAAACACCCTCAGTTAAATTACAAAATTTAAAATTTAAAATTGTCATTAGTTTCCTGGTTTTTCGGTCCAAAATGTCCAAATCAGCTTGTGTCAGTTAACTATACTAACTGTGTATCTTATAACTAGTATTGCCCACGTATTTATGGCCTTGATTGTATTTCCACCATTTAATTTAGATTTCAAAAATTTCCTAACTCTGTTGGTGTACTCTCTCCTGATAATAGTTTTTACTTCTCCATGTTTGATGTTATCCAACTGCAGAATGCCTAAGTATTTGTAGGCTTCATTTTCGTTGCATTTAATTAGTTGGCCATTGAGCATTTCAATTCCCTCACATGCAGTAATTTTGCCCCTTTTTATGGATACAGTGGCACATTTTTCCATGCCAAACTGCATTGAAATATTGGTGCTGAATACTCGAACTGTGTTTGTCAGTGATTGGATTTCTATTTCTGACTTTCCATAGAGTTTCAAATCATCCATATATAATAAATGCAAAATTTTTTCAGCTTCTTTGGCTGTTTGGTAGCCTAATTTCATTTTTTTAAAGATTACTGATAGTGGGATCATCACGATGATGAAGAGAAGAGGTGAAAGTGAATCACCCTGGAAAATTCCTCACTTGATATTAACCATTCCGTAGTTCTCATTCCCTACTGCCAACTCAGTTCTCCATTGTTTCATCGCCTTTTCAGTGAAAGATGTAATATTTTTACTAATGCCAGTTGTTTCTAAGCATTTTATGATCCAACTATGTGGCAATGAGTCGAATGCTTTTTTATAATCAATCCAGACCATATTCAAGTTCGTTTTTCTTTTCTTACAATTTTCTAATATCATTTTATCAATTAGGAGCTGATCTTTTGTGCCCCTACTCCTTCTTTTGTTGCCTTTTTGCTCTACTGGCAAGATGTTGTTTGTTTCCAAATAATCCATAATGTTATCTGCAATAATGCCTGTGAGTAATTTGAAGGTTGTTGGCAAGCATGTTATTGGTCTGTAATTTTCAGGTATTGTTCCTTTAGTTGCATCTTTCTGAATCAAGTATGTTTTTCCAGTTGTCAACCATTCATCAATTTGACCATTTTGTAAAATTTCATTCAGTTGCCTGGCCAATATTGCATGTAAACTGGTCAGATATTTGAGCCAGAAACCATGTAATTGGTCATTTCCAGGTGATGTCCAGTTCTTTACTTTTTTTATTCGATTTTTGACCATCTCAGTTGTTATTTCTAATACTTGCATTTGTTTGTTACCAATGCTTTCCTCAAAGTCATGTATCCACTTTGCTTCCTTATTGTAGTCCTTTGCATTTTCCCACAATTCTTTCCAGAATTCAGCTGTGGCCTGCTTTTCTGGTTTTTCACTTTTGGTGTCACCATTCACATTAAGACTTTGATAAAAACGCCATTGGTTGGATCAAAATTGTTGATTTTGTTTGTATTGGATGATTCGTGCCTCATATCTCTCAATTTTTCTAGCTGTTGCTGTTATCTGCTGTTTTACAATCTCTATAGCTTCATTGATGTTTCTTGTAGCCAATCTATATCTTCTGATTAGCTGATCTATTATTTTGCTGTTTTTAAGTCGTTGCTCATGCATGTTCTTTAAGTTGCTAGCATCTGCACTTAATTTTTTAACTTTTTGTTCTAATCGGATTTTCCACTTTGGCTCTGATGCTTTTTCCATTGTGTGATTAGGTGCTTTGATTTTAATGCCTAGTTCATTAGTGACTATTACAGCTGCACTGTACATTAACTGATTCGTTTCCAAGATGGAATAGTTTTTAATGATGGTAAACGTTGCCTTTCCTCACTAGCCAGAAAATGCTCCATGATCTTGTCCTTCTGTTCTTTTTGTTTTTGAGTTGGTTCATCAGTTGGTTCAATGGTAATTGGTTCTGGCGGTAGTGTTGTTATTTCCTCTCCGGCAGCTTCATCTGGGAGTTCTACTACGATTTCTTTAGTTGTGTCTTGAGTATCAGTTATTTCCTCTTGTGATGGTTTTTTTTTTTTTGCAATTTGCCTGAATTTCCTCAAGTTCAACTTCGCTAAACACTTTATTCCGAATAATAAATCGCCTTTGATCTGCTAGTCATTGTTCACTAACATTTGAATCTGGATATTGTTGTTTCCATAAATCATACATTCGCTTTAAATAGCCTCTTTTTTTTGGCTCTGAGTTATAATAACAGGCCATTATGGCACGATTTTCATCTGCACTATATTTTTGTCGTTTTGTTGGCTGGTCCACTTGTAGCCCACTTGTCGACGGATGCCCAGGGACCTCAACATCCGCCGTGGGCCTTGTTAACCCGCGTTACGACCAATGCGGTATAGAATTTTTATTCGTTTCTTTCACCATGTTGTATGGGTTGGCAAGTTTTTATGGGGCCAGGTTGCCAACCTGACCCCAACCCTCCTCCTTTCTCATCCGGGCTTGGGACTGGCAACAGCGGAGTTTGAGACCGGCAACAGCGGAGTTTGGGACTGGCAACGGCGGAGTTGTTGTTGTTGTTGTTGTTGTTGTTGTTGTTGTTGTTATTATTATTATTAATTGTTATTGTTATTATTGTTGTTATTATTATTATTACTACTACTTCTGGAGGCAAGCCATTCAACTAATTAATTGTTCTCATAGTCAGAAAAATTCTCCTTATTTCTAGGTTGCTTCTCTTCTTTATTAGTTTCCACCCGTTGCTTCTTGTCCTGCCTTTGGGTGCTTTGGGGAATAGCTTGATTCCATCTTCTTTGGGGCAGCCCCTCAAATGTTAGGAGACTGCTATCATGTCACCCCTAATCCTTCTCTTCATTAAATCTGCTATAACACAAACTCCTGGAGCTGTTCTGCAATATTGGCCCAAAATCACCCAGTTGGCTTTGTGCCCTGGATTATTTAGAGAAGTTGGAAGGGACCTTGGAAGTCTTCTAGTCCAACCCCCTTCTTAGGCAGGAAACCTTACAATTTCAGACAAATGGTTATCCTATTTCTTCTTAAAAACTTCCAGTGTTGAAGCATTCACAACTTCTGGGCTCCACCCACCCACCTGGACGCCATCACATCCCATTTTCGATGTTCTGCGCATGTGCAAACCGGTATCAAAGGTAAGTTGATTTCATCCCTGCTGTGTTGGCTTTTGGGGCAGCTTTTTGGATGGCTAGCATGTCCATCCCACTGCTGGATTCATCTTGACACAGGGGCTTCCATTGAGGACTGCTTTTTGGGGCAGGTGGAGCACCAGTTAGTAGGTTTAAAATAGAATAACAGAGTTGGAAGGGATCTTGGAGGTCTTCTAGTCTCATCCCCTGCTTAGGCAGGAAATCCTATACCACTTCAGACAAATGGATATCAAACATCTTCTTAAAAACTTCCAGTGTTGGAGCATATACAACTTCTGAAGGCAGGTTGTTCCACTGGTTAGTTGTTCTCACTGTCAGGAAATTTCTCCTTAGTTCTAAGTTGCTTCTCTCCTTGATTAGTTTCCACCCATTGCTTCTTGTCCTGCCCTCAGGTGCCTTGGAGAATAGCTTGACCCCCTCTTCTTTGTGGCATCGCCTGAGATATTGGAAGACTGCTATCATGTCTCCCCTAGTCCTTCTTTTCATTAAACTTGACATACCCAGTTCCTGCAACCTTTCTTTATATGTTTTAGCCTCCAGTCCCCTAATCATCTTTGTTGCTCTTCTCTGCACTCTTTCTAGAGTCTCCACATCTTTTCTACATCGTGGCGACCAGAACTGAATGCAGTATTCAGGTTTGTTTATTTATTAATCACCAAACGTTTTTACGTAAGTTTAAGGGATTGGTTTTATATCAACAGCCTTAAAGACAATAATAAACTATCCAGGAAAGATCTTACGTAATGCTGTTATTAATGAGTAGCATTGTCTTTATTATGCATGCTTTAGAATAAGCATTAATCTCCAGACTGAAGGGTTTGCAGGGATGCTTGGATGGCTCTCCATATTAAAAAGATGGAAATTAAATGTTTCCTTAACAATCCATGCCCGACAAAGCTTCCAGTACCTTCTCTGTTTAAAACCTGATATCCCACCTTCTGCTGAGATATCCTCCAGGAATGTTTACGGTCTAGATGTTCATAAGAAACAATCTGTTCAAATTGCTTTTGGCATTTATTAATCAGACTTCAGGGGACATGGTGGCTCAGTGGCAAAGATGCTGAGCTTGTCGATCAGAAAGGTCCTTGATTTATAACAGTTCATTTATTGACCTTTTGAAGTTACAGCAGCATTGAATAAAGTGTTTTTCTCTGCTCTATTCTATTCTATTCCATTCCATCCCATCCCATCCCATCCCATCCCATCCCATCCCATCCCATTCTATTCTATTCTATTCTATTCTATTATTTCCTATTCTATTATTTTCTATTATTTCCTATTATTTCCTATTCTATTCTATTCTATTCTATTCTATTCTATTCTATTCTATTCTATTCTATTCTATTCTATTCTATTCTATTCCATTCCATTCCATTCCATTCCATTCCATTCTCTATTCTATTCTATTCCATCCCATCCCATCCCATCCCATCCTATCCCATTCCATTCTCTATTCTATTCTATTCTATTCTATTCTATTCTATTCTATTCTATTCTATTCTATTCTATTCTATTCCTTTCCCCCCCAGTTCAATGTTTATCTCCTTTTCTTCTTTTCCTTCTATCGACTGTTAGCTGCGTCTCCGTTCTTCCAACTTTTCTGCTGCTTAAAATAAGATATTTATTTTAAGCATAAATAAAATGCTGCTTTTTAGGCCTTTATAACACAGTGATTTAACCTTTCACACGTCTGGTTGCTAGCATAATAAACCGCTTCAATATTTTCTCCTTAATCTGGAGTCATTATGTCTTCTGTGAAGAAAAACCACAATACTAAGATGTTTCTGGGTATTCAGAATGCTAAATTGTTAATTTCCTTTATTCACTTTTTGCAAGTGGACTGTGTAGGTCTTTCTTTTGAAAAGGGACAGAGAAAAGGCCAGCTGAGGAGAATTTCCAGATCCACAGTGTTTGTGTTTCCATGGCATTTTTATTTATTTACTGAAGAAATAGGTAAATTGCTTTTGGTCCATCTTTCAGAGAAAGATCTTGGATTGGAACCTCAGGGTTTAAAATACTCACTTTAGCAACTCTCGATGGGGTAGAGAGTGTTCTGACCGAGGCTTCCCAAGAGCATGAAGCAAACTCCTGGTCCCGACAAAAAACCCTTTTATTTATTGACTGTGAATTCTGCTCATTCACAGCCGGCAAAGTTTTTCAAGGGAGGATTTACAGTCACAGACCTTATCTGGCTTGGAGAGCTGCAAAAGGCCGATATCTGCAAAATCTCTGAGAGTCACTAACCAATTAGTGAACTAATTGTCTCCCCTCTCCTTTCGCTCCCCTTTTCTTTCCTCTGGGAGGGGCCATTCATCATCTGGCCTTACTCCCAAGTCAACCGCTGTTCTTTAGCGGTTCCCTTCACCTGGCAACTCTTTGCATGCACCAGTGGTGGGTTTCAAATTTTTTTAGAACCTCTTCTGTAGGTGTGGCCTGCTTTGTGGGAGTGGCTTGCCATCCATGTGACCGGGTAGGCATGGCCAACTTGTAAAATGTGGTGAAACTCACTTAACAACGCTCTTGCTTAGCAACCAAAATGTTGGCTCAGAAACTCTGGCATTTGAAGCACGCAAGTCTTAAAGCTGTCAAGTTACAAGACCCTTGCACTCCTAACCCTTTAGAAAAAAAACCTCAGGGGTGTTCAAACTTGACAGCTTTAAGACTTGTGGACTTCAACCCCCAGAATTCCTCCTTTCGCTCTTCATCTTGATGATGTCCGGATGGGCGGTGGGAGGGAGCTGGAACCAGTTCTAAACGGCGCGGTAGATTTGTGGAACCTCTTCTATAGAAGAGGTTAGAACTGGCAGGAACCCACCCCTGACATGTGCACACTGGGAACACATTATGCACGGATCCATCTGGTTTAGTTCCAAGCCAGGAGGAAGAGACTGGAAACATGGAGGCTGATTGGAAAGAGGGTTTAATGATGAAGCTGAACCACCAAGCACACAGTTATCTGGTGCAGCTGAACTTATGGAGTTGAGAGGGGTGGTATTTAAACCTTCTCTTGGGCTTTGCACTTGAACCTCCTGTTCCTGTGCAAGGGCGTGTATTCTATTGGCTGTTGTCAGACTCCCATGGTGTCGTACAAATCTAGGAGTTTGTCTGAGCTACATTTGGTTGAAGCTTGGCTGATGCAATGAAGGGGCTTGTTGGGCAATTCCTGAGCAGTGGTGGGATTCAAATTTTTTTATTACCAGTTCTGTCGGCGTGGCTTGGTGGGCATGGCATGGTTTGGTGGGCGTGGCTTAGTGGGCATGGCAGGGGAAGGATGCTGTAAAATCTCCATTCTCTCCCCACTCCAGAGGAAAGTTCCTGCAAAATCCCCATTTCCTCCAGATCATCTGGGACTCGGGAGGTGGAGACTAGATGGGGGCGGGGTCAGTCAGAGGTGGTATTTACGGGTTCTCCAAACTACTCAAAATTTCTGCTACTGGTTCTCCAGAACAGGTCAGAATCTGCTGAATACCACCTTTGTGGCTGAGGGCTAACCCTACCTTTGTTCAGACCTTGCTGCAGGGAATTTGCTTATGAATAGAGCTAGCTATCTCTTTTATCTCTCAAGTGCAGAAGAGGCCTTCATCCTGCAGTGGGTAGGCAAGGGCTAAAATGATGATGATGATGATGGCCTGTACAAGATTGGTTGAGTTGAACAAGAGATTGATTTTCTGTTCTTGTCATAAGATTTCGTTATCACTGAGTTTATCCTATTATCAATTTTCTAATCTACAGATAATATAGAGCCGAGGTGGTGCAGTAGTTAAGAGTGCAGCACTGCAGGCTACTTCAGCTGACTGCTAGCTGCAGTTCGGCAGTTTAAATCTCACCAGCTCAAGGTTGACTCAGCCTTCCATCCTTCCGAGGTGGGTAAAATGAGAACCAGATTTTTGGAGAGGAAATAGGTTGACTGCTTATTGTAAACTGCTTAGAGAGGGCTGTAAAAGCACCGTGAAGCGGTATAAAAGTCTAAGTGGTATTGCTAATATGCTTGGCTCCTCATAGCATCATTTTTCCCCCTGTTGTTGTTATCAAACATAGATTGTTAAATTTTTAGCTTGCCAAAGCTATTTTCTTTGTGGTTATTTATATTTTTCTTGTGTTTTTCCCCCTCCCACCTGTTTTTTGTTTTTTTTGTTTTGAGTTAAGCTTTTAAAGCACAGCCATTTCTTAGATTAGATTTGAGTTTACCTAAGAAGCTTGGGTGAAAACCTGCAGCTTCCGGTGTTTTGCTAAATGTTTGAACTTGCAACATTTGAGGGATCAGTGCCAATTGGGTGGCCAATTTTTGGAAAAATCCGCTCATGCATGGACCGGCTTATTTTTCTGTTTCCCTTTATTCAACTCAGAGGCTTTTTCGGAAGAACGACTCTCAGTAGGCAATAATGCCATTATCTTGCACAGGGTTTTGGAGCGTGTTGTGAACAGTATGTGATGCGGATTTGATAAATTGATAAGTAAAAGAATTATAGTTCCATTTGGTAGAGAAGGGAAAAGCTGAAGCTCCATTCCTGGCATCGCTAGTTAGAAGAAATTTCAACAGCAAGGTTGGGGGGGGGGGGACGACATATTTGTATTTACTTATTGTTGGAAGAAATATCCATCTGGTTCAGAGGTGGTATTCAGCCGGTTCGGACCGGTTCTTCCGAACATTTGCGAATCGGTAGGGAAAGCACCGTATTTTTCAGAGTATAAGATGCACCTTTTTCCCTCAAAAAAGAGGCTGAAAATATGGGTGCGTCTTATACATTTAATGCAGCATTTTTTGCCTCCTGAAACTCCGCCCCTTCACCAAAATGGCCATGCATAGCTTTTACAAGGCTTTCAGAGAGTTCCTGGGGGCTGGGGAGGGCAGAAATGAGTGGAAAATGGCCTGTTTCCCCTCCCAGCCCCAGCAGCACCCTATAAGCTTCCTAAAGGCTATCCATGCCTTTTTTTAATAAAAAAGGCGCATTTTCGTGAAAAAGGGGCCGTTTTTTGCTCATTTTTGCCCCCCCCTCCCAGGAGCACTCTACAAGCCTTCTAAAGGCTATTCATGCCGTTTTAAAAAAGGGGGGGGGGCTGTTTTTGCGAAAAACAGGTCCATTTTGGGGAGGTTTGCAGAGTGCAAAAACTTTTTTTTTAATTTTTCCTCTTCAAAACCTTGCTGCGTCTTATACTCCGTTGTGTCTTATACTCCAAAAAATACGGTAAGTGAATACCACCTCTGATCTGGTTCAGTTCCAAGTGGGGAGAAAAACGTGGAAAAATGGAGGCTGATTGGAAAGATGGTTTAATGGAGCAGAACCATCGAGCACATGGTTCTGGTGTAAAACCAGGAGTGGATTCCTGCCAGTTCTAACCTCTATTTAGAAGAGGTTCCACAAATCTACTGTGGAATATTCCTAAATATTCCACACTCAACTGTCAGCTGTATTATAAGAATGTGGAAGTGTTTGGGAATGACAGCAACTCAGCCATGAAGTGGTAGGCCACGTAAACTCGTCCAACATCAGTGTGTGACCTCACAAATGCGCTTCTGGAGGAATGGTCAAAAATCCCCATAAACACACTCCTGAACCTTGTGGACAGCCTTCCCAGAAGAGTTGAAGCTGTTACAGCTGCAAAGGGTGGACCAACGTCATATTGAACCCTATGGATTAGGAACGGGATGTCACTTAAAGTAAATTCATATGCGAGTAAAGGCAAGTGAGCGCATACTTTTGGCAATATAATGTATATTAAAACTATTAGAGACCTTCAGAACAACAAGTTTAAAAAGCCACCCGGTAATTTTATTTTCATTCATGAACAAAAGAAAAAATTAACCGTAAGTTTCAGAATGTTAAAATAAAAATATGTCAACGTGTACATAAAAAACAAAATGTTAAATAAAACTTGGATGTAAGAGTGTTATACTTGAATTAAGAGTACAGGGAATTTGGAATATTGAGACTTTTACTACACAATTTTGGAAATGATTCCAAGTAGTCCTTGACTTACAATTGTTTATTATTGTTTGAAGTCGGCACTGAAAAAGTAGCTTATGACTATTTGTCACATGATCATTGCAGCATTTCCACGGTCACATGATCAAAATTTGGGCATTTGACAACTGGCTCATATTTATGACCGTTTCATTGTCGCGAGGTCATTGCTTGACCCAAATAGCTGGCCTGGGAATTCTGGGAGTTGAAGTCCACCCATCTAAAAGGGACCAAGGTTGAGAAACACTGCACTATGGAATTATCTTATTAATCTATAAAGAAGGTTATTTCTTTAAAGCATTCAAATTTAAAGCTTTGAATTTCTTTGAGCATTTCACCTTGCTTATTTTTACCGTTGTCATTTATTTTATTTTCTGCTACGGTTTGATCGTATTTTGCTTCATTTCTCCTTCCCCCCTTACTGCTTACGTTTTCATGGAATTCACTCTTTGAAAGCTTTTTTGAGAGCTTGCCGGAACATTTTTTTAAAGGAACATTGATTAATATTGGCTTCTTAGAAGTGTTTGACTTTCTTTGGATGGTTTGTTTTTCCTGTAAAAAAACCTCCCACAAAAAACACAGGCCAGTATGATCAAGAGCCTCAAGAGATCTTTCAACCATCCAGAAGGATTATAGTTTCTGTGTGCAGCAAAAATTTCCATAGCAGGCTTAAGCGCAATACTGTGTTTTCAACTTATCAGACAAAGACCTTTGAGTCAAAAAATGCTGCTTGTTTTTTGAAAACGTCTAGCAGAATTGCAGAAATTATTCTAGAATTTTAGAAGAATGGAGTATAACTAGTTCAGGAGTAGTCAACCTTTTTATACCTACCGCCCACTTTTGTATCTCTGTTAGTAGTAAAAAAAAATAACCGCCCACCGGTTCCACAGTAATGGTGATTTATAAAGGAGGGAAGTAACCTTACTTTATAAAATTTACAAAGCAGAGTTACAGCAAACCCCTACCAGGTTGACCAGGTTGACTACCACTGATCTAGTTTAATGAAAAAAAGGACAGGGGTGACATGAAAACAATGTTCCACTATGTGAGGGGCTGCCACAAAGAAGAGTTTTATCTATTTATTCATTTATTTATATTTATTTATTAAATTTATATTCCCCCTCCCATCACACTTTGCAAAATGACTCCGGCAATTCACTTGTTGATGATTTTAATATGAGCCAGCTGTCTGCAGCAGCTGCCAAAAAAGTCAACAGAGTTCTAGGCTGCATAAACAGAGGGATAGAATCAAGATCACGTGAAGTGTTAATACCACTTTATAAGGCCTTGGAAAGGCCACACTTGGAATACTGCATTCAGTTTTGGTCGCCACGATGTAGAAAAGATGGGGAGACTCTAGAAAAAGTGCAGAGAAGAGCAACAAAGATGATTAGGGGACTTGAGGCTAAAACATATGAAGAACAGTTGCTGGAATTGGATATGTCTTAATGTAGTTAGTTAATGTAAGGTAGTTTAATGACAAGAAGAACTAGTGGTGACATGATAGCAGTTTTGTGATGTCTCAGGGGCTGCCACAAAGAAGAGGGTATCAAGCTATTCTCCAAAGCACCTGAGGGTAGGACAAGAAGCAATGGATGGAAACTAATCAAGCAGAGAAGCAACCTAGAACTAAGGGAAAATTTCCTGAGAGTTAGAACAATTAACCATTGGAATGACTTGCCTTCAGATGTTGTGGATGTTTTGTCACTGGAGACTTTTAAGAAAAGCCTGGACACCCACTTGTCTGGAATGGTATGGGGTCTTCTGCTTGAGCAGGGGGCTGGACTAAATGACTTCCAAGGTCCCTTCCAACTCTGATATTCTGTTAAGAACTAATTCTGGTGACTGTGCAAGAAACACTGCAAGAAAAAATCAGAAATGAGGAGGTGGATAGCCTGGGAAAGCCAAAGAAAATAATCAAACTATTAAAAAGCGGAAGTGAGAATATTTCGGACATGTGATGCGACACCCGGAAAAATACAGCATCCTTCGCTTAATCCTCCAAGGAAAGATTGAAGGCAAACGAGGTCCAGGCAGAAGAAGAACATCATGGCTTTAAAACTTAACGGACTGATATGGACAAAACTCAGCAGCACTTTTTTGTGTGGCTGTTGATAAAAATAGGATCGCCAACATCGAATGATGGATACGGCAGGAGGAGGAGGAGGAGGAGGAGGAGGAGGAGGAGGAGGAGGAGGAGGAGGAGGAGGAGGAAAGAAGAAGGAGAAGGAGAAGAAGCAAGAAGCAAGAAGCAAGAAACACAGTTAGTAGAAGACACCCAAAGTGAAGAAGCACAACAGCTGCATCACAAGCATGCTTTATTCACCAGTGACAACGCGAATCTAAACAAATACAAAGAGTTAAGGTACATTGCAGTGTGTGTGGGGGGGAGGCTCTTTTGCACAATTCATATTTCTTCTGATAACATTTTCCAGACCTTTCATAAGTTCCAAATGTGCATAAGCCTAGAATTATCATCTTTTTTTTAAAAAAAGTAATAAAATATACATGGAGTCAAGAATTTCCTGGAATGGACCATGCTATAGAAAGGTTGTCTTCCAAAAGACCAAGGTAATTAGTGCCTTGTAATGATCGCAGTACAAATACCAAATACCAAGGCATCACGGCGATGTTATGTCTAATTGAAAGGAATTGGAGTTGCTCCGGAAACAGAATTTTTCCAGCGAGAAAAATGGCAGACTACAGGAACTAGGACCCCCCCACTCAGGTGACCTTCAGGACACAGACAAACCTCCAAGTGCTTCAATGACCCTCTAAAACAGGAGTCGGCAACCTTAAACACTCAGAGCCACAAAGGTCCTAACCAGAAGCCCCCTGTTCAATTCTGGAGCTGACTGGCTGTCTGGTTTCCCCACCATAGAGTCTCCTCCTAGCGCGGCGTCCTTTTTCCTCTACCTATCCTAACCGAAAGCCCTATCAATTGTGGAGCCAAGCCAGCCAGCGACAGGGAACCGCAGCAGAGGGATGAAAGAGCCACAAGCGGCTCCGGAGCTGCAGGTTGCTAACCCCTGTTCTAAAAAGGATGCAAATGGCCAGCTGTCTGCAAGGAATATAAATCCTTCCATTCCCCACCATCCTGAAAAAGCTGAAGAAGCTTCTTGGATGAGAAGCGACACATCTTCAAAAGAAAAAGAAAAAATCAGAAAGTCCAGTTGCCTCCTGAAAAAAAAAACACCTTTGGGACAACCATGACCTGAATGACTGAGAATCTCTACAGACGTAAAAGAGCATTCGCTTCTTCTGCTTTAGGCAGATAACAGAAGTGTGGCTTTCATTAGGAGCTTCACTAATTTTAGCCCGAATGCTTTTGTAGCAGGGAGAAGTTTATTTATTTGGATTTCTGAAAAGGAACAGGTATTTTTAACATCTAGTGCACTTCCCCTTCATTTCAACAGCTTCTGAACAAATTGCCTCCTTCGCTTGCAATATTCTAATTATTTGAGGGGCTGCCACAAAGAAGAGGGAGTTGATCTATTTTCAAAAGGACCAGAAAGCAAGACAAGAAGCAATGGATGGAAACTAAGGAGGGAATCAACCTAGAACTAAGGGAAAAATTCTTTTAGGTCAATGGATCAACCGCCCGGCTGGGGAAATAGAGGAGGAGGGAGGAAGAGAGAAAAGGACAGGAAAAGAGAGGGAGGGAGGAAAAGAGAGAAAGAAAGAGAGGGAGGGAGGAAGGGAAAGAGAGAGAGAGAGAAGAACAGGGAGAGGGAGGGGGAATTATGGAGGGAGGTAGAGAAAGAGAAAGAGGAGGGAGTCCTTGGAACACAGCAACCGTCATAAATACGAGACAGTTGCCAAGCTTCTGAATTTTGATCACATGATCGTGGGGATTCTGCAAAGGTCGTAACTGTGAGAAACGGTCATAAGTCACATTTTTCAGTGCCATTGTAACTTTGAACGCTCACTAAAGGAACTGTTGTAAGTTGAGGAGGGCCTGTATGGCAGCGGTGGAAAAATTTGATATTACTGAAAAAAAGGAACTTTAAAGTTAGATTAGCTTGATACATTATTTTTCCTGATAGTTAGCTGGTTTTTAGACTTCCTGGATACCCTTGGCCATATAAAAACATCGTCATGTGATAAATTTCATAGTGGCGAGGGCGCAAAGAGCCACGGAAAGATACACACTCAGCATCATGAGGCAAGATAGAAAGACCCTCACGTGGATTAGAAACTAAGGAGGGAATCAACCTAGAACTAAGGGAAAAAATCTCTATGGAACAGCTTGCCTTGAGAAGTTGTGGGTGCTGCATTACTGGAGGCTTTTAAAAAGAGACCGGATAGTCATTTGTCTGAAATGGTATAGGATTTCCCGTTTGAACAGAGGGTTGGACTAGAAGACCTCCAAGGTCCCTTCCAACTCTGTTATTCTGTTATGTGTTAAGTTCTAATACCAGGAAAGGTAAAGAGAGAGGGAGGGAGGGAGGGGGGTCACATTACAATGGTGATGGGTGCATCATGGGAAGAGCAGCGAGACCAGCTTAGTGACAGATCACCATGGAGAAAATCAGTGTAGTTACTAAGACATGACATTGGCTTGATGGCACATACTGTACTATAACCAATCAACCATATACTAAGGTGATTGGCTTTTATTTAAAAAGAAAATTAAGAAGCTGAGAAATATTGGCCCCAAACCACCCAGTTGGCTTTGTGCCCTGCATTATTTAGAATAGAATAAAATAGAATAGAATAGGAGTTGGAAGGGACCCTTGAGGTCTTCTAGTCCAACCTCCTGCGATGCGACAGCTGCTCGGGAACAAGAAAGACTGTTTTCAAAAGAGGAATGTTGGCCATTGGCGCTGCGCTTTTAAATGGGTGTTAGAGGCAGATGGGTCGACTCCAGCCCGCTCACTGATTGGCTGGACTCCAGCCAATCAGTGAGCGGTGGGCTGCGCTAGTTTAGTGCGGACGGGCTGGGGAGCGAGCGAGCTGCGACGGAACGGGTGGGGTGAGCGAACGACAGGGCTGGGGCAGGCGTTCCGGAACTTACTTCCGGGTCCACCAGTGGAACCTCTTCTAACCGGTACGGTAGATTTGACAAACCTCTTCTACCGAACCGGTTAGAACCAGCAGGAACCCGCCTCTGGGCCACTTGGAGGTTTGTCTATGTCCTCAGGGTCACTTGAGTAGTGCAAATGGGTGTGGTGACCCTGAGGACACAGATAAACCTCCAAGTGGCCTCAACGACTCTCTAAAAGGGTGCAAATGACCAGCTGTCTGCAAGGAATATAATCCTTCCATTCCTCACCATCCAGTGAAAACTGAAGAAGCTTCTTGGATGAGAAGCGAAATGTCTTCAAAAGAGAAAAAAACAAGAAAGTCCAGTTGCCTTTGGGACGACCACTTTGAAATATCTTTTTATTCATCCAGGTCTCCATCACAATCACAGTTCCATGCCTGTCACGGTTGAGCCATTGTTCTCTAACTTTTTCAGCCTTTTAGAATGAAATTGTCACTTTGCCTGTACTAACGTGAATCTACTTGACTGTTTTCTATTGTTCCTGGGGATATGTGACTCTCTGAAAGGACAGGGTAGCAGAAAATCCAATACTCGAACCAAATGTTCGGGCTTATTGCATTTTTCAATCTTTTTTAATCTTCAAGCTTGCTATTAATTAGGAGGCAAAGACAGTATTAATGTTTTAAATCAGGCTGTCCAACCTTGGGAACTTTAAGACATGCAGACTTCAACTCCCAGAATCCCCCAGCCAGTTATGCTGCTCTGCTGACTGGGGAATTCTGGGAATTGAAACCTACAAGTGTTAAAGTTGCCAAGGTTGGATATCCCTGTATTAGATGACCCTTCCTCCCTCCCTCCCTCCCTCCCTCCGACTGTTTTTTGAACCTAATAAAAACACAATAAAAATTGTAAAAGCAATAATTCTCGAAAAATAAAATAAACTGCCAAGATACTAAGCAAACACATATCCACCAAATTACACAATTATTATCTGTTTAGTAAGATCATGGCCTTGAGATAATATTTATCGAACTTGATGGCCTACAGATGGCCTTGTTAATTCCACATTTTGGACTTGTAGCTGAAATGTAACTCGAAAAATCACCTTGGGAAGTTTGGTTGTTTTGAGATCAGCACAATATGAATTGTGCTCATTTAATGAATGTGTTGTTTTTTTAAATGGTAGGATTCCAGCGGGAGTTCTTTGCTGTTCTGCCAATTGTTGCAGAAATACACAAACAAGCAAGTTGGTCTGTTATTCCCCCCCCCCCCCCCATTCCTGAATCCTCTTCTGGTTCATTGCCAACTAGCTGATGTCTTTCCATAATATAATTATGCTGTTTTATTGGAGACAATAAACATCCATTCTTCGTAAATAACAGCATAGCAGTGGCCATAATGTTGAAATCCAAAATTGGCAGCCTATCAGTTTCTAGCTTTGGAATAATCCCTAGATATTCCAGTCATTCTAAATATGGTGAAGTTTCCAAAATGGGAATCACAAAAACATGAAAGAGGATAATGGATGAAAAATGAACCACCAGACTTTCGCACATGCACTTGGCTCATGTGTGCACATTCTGTGCACGCGCCCGGCCTCAAAGAAGTGGCTAAATACGATGGCATAGAACCGGGGTAGGTAGGCTGGCCCACCCACGATTTCCGCTACGTACGGTTCAGTCGAATCAGTCCAAACCGTCTGAATACCACTTCTGATAGTGTCCATCCACTGTGTTCTTTGGTGGCCTGGTTTCTTTTTACTGTTAACTCTTCCAAACATAATTGCTTTCTCCAGTGAATTCCCCCATGAGATACGGCCAAAGTAAGTGAGATGCGGTTTTGTGATTTTGCTTTCTAGTGTCGTGCTGTTATGCGCTCCAGTGCTTGCTTTGCTATCCAAGGAATACTCAAGAGTCTTCTCTAGCATCATAGCTCAAATGAGTCCATTTGCTTGCTTTTTTTACGGTCCAACGCTTTCATATATCCAGCAGCTACATGGGTCAACCCTGAAGCTGACCTAATCATGGCCATTTTGAAGCTTGAGTGTTGCCACACTGCAGCTGAGGGATTGGGAGGTGGGGGGGAATAGAGATAGCTGGGGTTTTGTAGCCGAAACAAAATGCTTTCTCCTGGGAACCAAGGACATCCTCACACCTGGCCAGAGGAAGGAGGAGTGAAGTTACCAGGCAACTGGACGGCACCTCGATTGGACCATGTGATTGTTTGGGGAAGGGAAAAAAAGTGTTTACTTTTAATTAGGTGAAAACACCAGCCTGTGCCAATATGATATATCCAGTAAAACTCTTCTTTGAGGAATCTACCTGCCTCGTAGTTCTGTTTGCTATGGATGTCTTGGAACCCTGACAACATGGACAGATTTTTTTTAAAAAAAACCCAAATCTACCAGAAAATGTAAAAAGATGGGGCCACCACAGAAAAGGCCCTGTTTTTGCTATGACACTGTTCAGTGACTGACCAAAGCACACTTCTTCAATTTACAAAGAGGTTTATTTTTATGTACAGAAAAGGGGAGGAAACAACCTCTGATCTAACGATAATTAAGCACCTGGCTGATAGGTTATAGAGCACAGGTGGTTTTAAAACATATCGATGATGGGGAGAACCGATGAGGTAAAAACTGTCAAAATATACATTTCTAGGGTGACATTTCTCTGCGTTTACTAGCGTTCGGTATTTTTTGTGGCTTGCTCTTAAAGTAAACATTGGTTTTAAGGCACATCTGCCAATGAAAACCCACAGGGAGGAAAGAATAAATAAGTAAGTAATAAAATAAAAGCCCAGGGCAATGAGATGCCTAGACAAAATTTGGTACAGTTCTCTAGAAATCAATAATAGAAAAAGATGAAAGAAGCAGGAGGCAGAGAGTAGGAAGAGGAAATTGACTAAGAAAGCACATTTTGGAAGCAATCAAGGTTTTGACTTCTACCTTTCAAAAGGAAAAGAAGAAAATTAAAAGGCACCAAACCTGGAATAAATTGAACAAACGAAGCTATAAAAAGCTTTTCTACCATAAAAGGGTTTCTAATTTAATCAGCTGAAAGCTACTCTTGATCTAACACGGGCTGCGTACTGGAAAAAAATGTGACATGAAGTGTTAGTCTTTAAAAAAAAAAAAGTTACTGATTTTTTTTTAAATGTGCAGCTAAATTCTCTGTGTAGACCTCGGAAGCTTCCCAAGGGTGTCAACTGGTTGCCATGGTAAATAACACCCCCCTGCCCCCCAAGTTCTGTTACTGAGTTATATTAGAGTTTCCTAACTTGGCTTCTCTCCCACCACAATTGTGGGCATTGCCCTCCAACCTGTCTAAAAGGGCCTTGCTTATAAATCAGCTCTCCAGATCCAGAACCTTCTAAGTGACGTGGGTTCCAATTTCCAGGATTCTGAGTCAGCATGAATATAATATAGAATACAATAACACTTGGAAGGGACCTTGGAGATCTTTTAGTCCAACCCCCTGTCTAGGCAGGAAACCTTATACCGTTTCAGACAAATGGTTATCCAACATCTTCTTAAAGACTTCCAGTGTTGGGGCATTCACAACCTCTGGAGGCAACTTCTGTTCCACTGATTAATTGTTCTAACTGTCAGGAGATTTCTCCTCAGTTCTAAGTTGCTTCTCTCCTTGATTAGTTTCCACCCATTGCTTCTTGTTCTACCCTCAGGTGCCTTGGAGAATAGTTTGACTCCCTCTTCTTTGTGGCAACCCCTGAGATATTGGAAGACTGCTATCATGTCTCCCCTAGTCCTTCTTTTCATTAAACTAGACATACCCAGTTCCTGCAACCGTTCTTCATAGGTTTTAGCCTCCAGTCCCCTCATCCTCTTTGTTGCTCTTCTCTGCATTCTTGCTATATGAATCCTTATTTCTTCAGAATCGGGCCAAAATCCAATAGATGAAGCATTCCAGGGTTCCAGATGTTAGAGAAGACTCATCTGTTGGGGGGGGGGGGGGAGTTGCATAAAGTTTTTTTTTCCAATAATAAACATACATAATTTGTGGACATTGCATTGACTGGGTCAAATCTTTTTTGGACAGCATTAACAATAATAATACAAGTGCTTTGTGAAATCCTTATCTTCCAACTTCGACAATATTTACCTCATATTGTATTTCTTTTACCCCATTTATTCATTTAAACCTAAATAACATTTCTTTGTGCCCTATATTTGTTATCCCTTCCTAAGTATTGTCCTTCAATATTATGAAAAATCCCTCATTATTCCACCCCAGCTTCAATGTCCCAAATGTGTGGGATTACTAATAATACCAATTATTAACAATATT
The DNA here is from genome assembly GCF_964273705.1 of Natrix helvetica. Classification (NCBI taxonomy): domain Eukaryota; kingdom Metazoa; phylum Chordata; class Lepidosauria; order Squamata; family Natricidae; genus Natrix; species Natrix helvetica. The sequence goes on along the minus strand of NC_138550.1, from coordinate 8,626,950 downwards.
CGATCCGTTAGGGGAGTACAATATATTTTAACACACTATTAATGTTAATAATACAATTACATTGCCTAATCTTAGATTACCATCCACTGTACTAATCTGCACTTATTGGGATTGTGGTATTTTCCCATTTTATTAATATATTTTCTCATTATCTATCATCTCTTAATATTTCTAGAATTCCATCTTTTATTTCAACCTTTTATCTCTCTCTCTTAAGCTCTTCTATCCTTTTTAAAAAAAAATGTTTCTACTATTCTTTCCCTCCTGAGTGTGAAGACTCATTTGTTGTGCTTTGTCCACCACAAAGTTTGGCTGAAGCATGGAGAGACCATTGTTAGAAAAAAGCAGACAGTACAATTTCTCTATTCTTCAGAGTGCTTGAGGATGGAAAGAGCAGCTTGACAATTGGAATGCTTTTGATAAACCCATCCATGTGATCTTAATTATTACTTATCTCTTTGTACTATATCAGCAGGTTAGATACTATATACTGCCTCTGAGATATGGACCATAGTGAATAGAAACAATTGGATCACTGTTTTCTGCAGGGGTTGTATTCACTTACTTTCCCTAATGGTTCATAAATGTGAGCGCATGCGCCCCATCCATGCATGCGCTCGGCCTTCTGCACATGCACTTTGATCACGCACTCGGCTTGCATGCAGGCACACAGCTTGAAAATGTGCCTAAATAGAACGGCATAGAGCCTGGGTTAGGTGGGCTGGCCCATCCCCAATTTCCACTACCGGTTCAGGTGAACCAGTTCGAACCGGCTGAATACCATCTCTGGTTTTCTGGCCAATTCTTCTCCCTGTGAAGCAAAGTCAGTGGGGAAGCCAGACTGACTTAACAACTTTGTTAACTAAGTTAACAATTGCAGTGATTTGTTTAAGTGTGGCAAGCGAGATTGTAAAATGGGGCAAAACTCACTTAACAACGGTCTTGCTTAGCAATGGAGGTTTTGAGTTCAATTGCGGTTGTAAACCAAGGACTACCAGTAATTACAGCGAGATGATTGAACGAATTTCCTGCTCTTGGGTTTGAGCACAGACAAGAGGCTTAACATGCTATGGATGCAGCCAATTTGTCTCAAGCTCCAAAATTATTATGACCATGTTTTCTTGGGGGAAAAAAAATAAAGGACAAACTTTAAAAGGAGAGCAAATCTTCAAGAGGTCCATAAAGATTAAAAAAACTTACTTTGTTTTGCCAAGAAAAAGCCAAGAACAGAACACAGAAAAACTTTACAAAAAGGGTTCTAATAAAAGTATCTTTAAAAAAGCATAAAACCCCACGAGAAATAAGCAAGTATTAAAAAGTATTTCTGCCACCAGTCTGTGCATTAAGAAATATATCATTTGCACAGTAAAAGTGAAATGACCAAAAATGAAGGACAAAAGTGAATTTTGAGAAACAAATTCAATGGATTGCTTTTTGAATGTGTGTGTGTGTGTGTGTGTGTGTTTGTATGGCGCTCTCTCTCTCTTTCTCTCTCTCTCTCTCTCTCTCTCTCACTCTCTTTCTCTGTGTGTGTGTGTGTTCTGTTAAGATACAGCCTGTTGTGCCTTCAAATGGCTTCTACCATACTCCCATAAAATGGCTTATACTGTACAGCGCAGTGGACTTGCCATGGTAACAGCTTCACAGTCCTCCACAAGGACCACCTTCTGGTAACGGGGAAAATCCAACATTAGAAATTACATTTGGTCCAGACATTTTCAACAAGGCTATGATTCCTTTTGAGGACAAATGTATGGCCATGATCAATAAAACATTACTGCAACTTGGCCTGCCTACATCACTACAAGACCGACACGAAGGACTTCACGCAGATTACATACCAGAAAAGAATTACAACATCGAACAATGTAGTTCAAATATCAATGACAAGAAGCCACATCAAAATCAAGATCAGAAAAAAAGCATACCCAATGATCACGGATCAGCTAGCAAAACAACAAGGTGGTATCACTTTTCTTGATGCTTCCGGGGGCACATTTGTAACTAATTTAATTGACACTGAAATCAGAGCTTTTCCTGTCTAACACAGGATTAGGATAAATAAATACCCAGGCAATGCTGGCTTATCAGCTAGTCAATAAAGGACACTGTTCTCAAGATCAGAGTTAGGTTGTTGTTGGTATTTTTTGTCTATTTGCAAATTCCATGCAAAAGGTTACAAAGACATCAAGAAATATCGTACCTAATTAGGACACCAGAGATAACAGCCACAGTGGCCTTCTGGTGAAAATCTATATAAAGAAAAGTGGATGTGTTGTGTGCCGGAGACAAAGTAAATACTTTGTGAATCTAGGCACAGTTGGAAAGAACTCCTGGGAGGAATCTGACACACAGCAGGAATGGAAGGGGGGATCAGGAGAAGAAATTGACTGGTGGAAAGATCTGAGCCTAATAAAGGAGAATATTTGTAGCTCAGGGCTGAAATGAGGGTTTTTTGGTGGTCTCTGAATGTTCTGACTTAGTCTTCCCCAAAAAGCACAAAGAAGATTCCTGGTCCTGACAAAACCCCTTTTATTAAACAAATGTGAATTCCTCTCATTCCCATTCAGCAAAGCCCTGGCAAGCAGTCTTCCAAAGGTGAAGTTATAACCACAGACCTTATCTAGCTTGGAAAGCTGCCATGTAAATATTTTCCAAGCGCAGTGCTGTGCGAGGAAAGACTGGGCACAGAGTCTCTGAGATTCACGGACAGATCTTCACACTCCTGAAATGAACAAACAGTTTCCTGCAAAACCCCACTCCCTTTTCGCTCCTCTTTTATTTCCTATGAGAGGGGCCAATCATCATCCGCCTGTGGCTTTACTCCCGTGTCGACCCCGAGTTCTTGTCTTCTGGCAGCTTTGCGCATACGCACACTGGGGACAGGCTCCAGCTGTTCCTCTGCCTCACTGCTGTCTAACTCCGTAGGCACCTGATTACTGCCAGACGGCCTTGGCCCTGTCTCTGCCTCCAACGCAGAGCCCTCGTCCGTCCTTTCAGATGCCGCAATACTTGGCAAGAATGCAGGAATGAACTAATTGTCTCCTGCAACCTCCACTCCCCTTTTGCTCCTCTTTTATTCCCTATAGGAGGGGCCATTCACTGTCCACCTGTGGCCTTACTCCCAAATTGACCCTTGTTCCTTAGGTGTTCCTTTCTCCTGACAGCTCATCGGGAACAGGCTTCAGCTGTTCTTCTGCCCCACTGATCTCTGACTCCAAAGGCAACTGATAACTGTCAGACGGCCCTGGCCTCCACTCTGCCTCCAATGCAGAGCCCTCATCAGAGCCTTCCCCAGCCTCCAGGACTGGCCCATGTTCCTCCCCAACCTCCTCACTGTCTGACTCTGCTGTCAACTCCGCTGGCTGCTGGTGGGCCACAACACTGAGCTTGGTTGTTTTCTTACAGACGTTTCATTATCCACATTAGGTAATATCAACCAACCAACACGGGTGATGTTACAGGTAGCCCCTTGACTTACAACAGTTCATTTAGTGACACCCCTGAAAAAAAAAAGACTTATGACCATTTTTCACACTAACAACCGTTGCAATATCCCCACGGTCAGATGAACAAAATTCAGATGTTTGGTAACTGACTCGTATTTATGACTGTTGCAAGTGTCCTGGGGGGGTGGGGTTCATGTGATCCCCTTTTGCAAACTTCGGGGGAAGCCAGATTCATTTAATAAGCTGACTCTGTAGACCGCTTAGAGAGGGCTGTAAAAGCACTGTTGTGGCCTGGCAGAGGCCAGTGGAGTGACAGCAGATTCGGACAGTGAGGAGGTTGGGGAGGAACATAGACCATTCCTGGAGTCTGGGGAAGGCTCTGATGAGGGCTCTGTGTCAGAGGCAGAGAGGAGGCCAGGGCCGTCTGACAGTTATCAGCTGCCTTCAGAGTCAGACATCAGTGAGGCAAACAGCTGGAGCCTGTTCCCAGTGTGCGCATGTGCAGAGTTGCCAGACGAAGGGAACAGCTAAAGAACAGAGGTCGACTTGGGAGTAAGGCCACAGGTGGATGGTGAGTGGCCCCTCCCATAGGGAATAAAAGAGGAGCGAAAGGGGAGTGGAGTTTGCAGGAGACAATGAGTTCATTCCTGCATTCTTGCCAAGTATTGCGGCATCTGAAAGATATCGGCCTGGCCACTCTCCAGGCCTGATAAAGGTCAGTAATTGTGAAGTATTTTGAAAGACTGTGGGAGAGGAAAGACTTTGCTGGAGAGGAATTCACTGTACATTAAATAAAAGAATTTTATCGGGATGAGGACTTGGCTTTGTGCTGCTGGGAAAGCCTAAGTCAGAGCATATATCTGTCTAAGTGCTCTTGCTGTTAATAAATGTCTCACTTACCAACAGAAATGCTAGGCTCGATTGTGGTCATAAGGACACCCTGTATCAAGTTGGATCATGGAACAAGAAAACAACCAAGCTCAGTGAGGACCAAGGTCCATTCAGATCTGAGGCCGCATTTGAAAACAGTCCGGGGGTTAGCAACACCCTGGAGTTGCGAAAATTCAGGACAAATTGGGTGTTTTTTTTCCTTTTTTCTTATTTAAAAGCAACCCCAGATGTGAAAGTAATGGAAGTTGCTGCTTCATGCAGGGAGCCTATTAAAGCCCAGATAACCATAGTGATTTGTCCTGGTCAAAAAAAAAAACAGGAAGAGTCCGGGAGCAGCTGTTCAGCGAAGAGGTTTTATTAAAAGGTGTAAGCTTTTGCAAACTGTAGCTCTGATCGTCAGATACATTTGCTTCCGAAATGAAGCATACCTTTTGTCATAGGAAAATTCCAATAGGAAACAAAGGCAGCAACCCAAGCAAAAATGCTTACTTTAAGATCAGAGGTTTATTGTTTCTAATAATTTGGAACATTAGAAACGAATAGATATAAAAGACATAATAGCAATAATACACTGCATTAACATATGAATGCAGAGGGCCAATGAGAAATGGCAAGTCCTACAAGGGCTGCTATAAATCAAAGAGTCCCAAGCGGATCTGTTCTCACTGTCAGGAAATTTGTGACGATTTTTAAAAGTTCTAGGTTGGTTGATTAGTTTCCATCCATTGCTTCTTGTCTTGCCTTTTTGTGCTTTGGGGAATAGGTTGACCCCCCCCTCTTCTTTATGGCAGCCCCTCAGCTGTTGGAACCCTGCTATCATGTCACCTCTCTCATACAGAGTTTGTTGCAGCACGTACAATCAGACAATTCAGCAGGATTCCAAACTTCTTTATATACACACACAGCGTATTTTTCAGAGTATAAGACGCTCTGAAGTATAAGACTCACCTAGATTTTGGGGAGGAAAAAAAGGGAAAAATATCTGCCTCTGCCTCCCAGCAATTTGCCTCCTTGCAACAAACAGTACAGACAATATACACTGTTTGTAGTGTTATATTTCAGACTATACTTGTACAGATGCTGTTAAAATTGATGCGCCTTCTGGAAGTATAGTTATTATTTGCTATTTAAAAGAATAGCACTTTTTAAAACCAAAGCACTGGGCCTCTTCAGATCAAGCGTTTATTTTAAAAACCTTCTTCATTTTGTTAAGTTTTCTAGAATGATAATAAAGTAGCCTTTATTATTAAAATAAGTCTAATAATTTAAACATTCTATAGGCATTTATAGTTGTTGACTTATCTTCTTGCAGCAAACAGCCTGATTAGCATAAGAAAAAAAAATCTGCCTCCCAGCAATTTGTCACCTGGAGCAAACAGCAAGTTTCACTTTCAGTTTCTCCTGATCATCAGCTGTTGCAGGCTGCAGGGATTGCTATAGTTTATTGAAGCCTCCACAAACCCCTGTTTGCTGCAAAGAGGTAAATTGCTGGGAGGCAGAGGCCAAACGGTTGGGGCCAGTGAGAGGGTGGGGCTACATTCAGCTATAAGACACACCCAAATTTTCACTCTCTTTTAGGGAAGGAAAGGTGCATCTTGTACGCCGAAAAAACCTGTAATAACGCATAAGGCATATATACAATACCCATGCTGGTTCCTCCAATGTAGTAGAGTGAAGAGATTGTAAGTAGGTACAAACACAGGTAGAGGAGAGAACAGTTTTAATTCAGAGCAGCATGCTACTTTAGAGTTCAGCACAGACTCAGAGCTAAAGAGCTAAGCCACGCCCAGGCTCCAAACTGTTTCAGTTCCCATTGGCTAACCTTGTTACTAAGCCCTATTCCAGTTCATGAATATATCTACACTGACAAAATTGTGTTTTTCTTGTCCTTAGGAGAGAACACCGAATTACCAACTTTCTCAGCCACCGGAGGATTTCACTCGGTCCTGGAAGGGACGGTCTCGCCAGCCTTTAGTGCCACGGTGATCATTATTGTCACTGTGATCATTTCCGGAAGCGCCTACTTATGTTTTTTGAAGTACATCTGCACCGGATGTTGTAAATCCTTCCAGGTGGTGCCGTTAAGGAGGCCAGAACGGAGCAAGTCTGAAGAACAAGTATGATGTGGTGGACCTTCAACAGATGAGGATCCGGTCAAGAAGAATGGATACCTAGACAGTTGAAGAAAAAGAATGTCAAGTTTGATCCTGAAGGTGGGACTTGGGAACTTCTTGACTGAAACGTGGTTTTGCTCTTCAGTGGGAATTGGGAGAGCCTCCAAATGTTCAATATTTAGGAATGGTTGGGAGGCTTTCTCGGTCACCCTGGGAAGGTCAGAAGGTGTGCATATGGCTCTTTCAGTCTGCCAAGGACACATTGCTTTAATGACCAAGGAGAAGGAGAGGTAGAATTCAAAGTAGGGTTGAGGAATCCAAACTCAAGGATGCTGGTGGAAGAAGAAAACCATTTTTGAAAACAGTCCAGTGGATTTAGAATGCTCTCGTCTCTAAATCTGAGTCTTTCACATTCACGTCTCGTTTAGGTGAACTGTTGTCTTTGGTGGTATCTTGTCAACCTTAACATCAGTAAATAAACGTGCTTTCTGAGTTCACAGCTACATTTTGAATGGTCTGAATTCTTCTCTGATAGGTTCAGATGTTTTCTTTTGTTTTTAATTTTAGCTGTACATTTTTCTTTGGGTTCAGATGTTTTTAATGATGCAGAATCTTGCATTGAAAATCTGCAACAGAGATTATGCCCAAATTTATGTGTACATGCCAGTGGTGGGTTCCGGATCCTGGTGCAACTGGTACGGTGCAACGGGGCTAGGCATCCACCACATGAACGCACGCAGCGTGCTTGCACATGCACGTAGCATGCGCCTACATACTTACCACCCGCGATGCTCCAGCTGCTCAGCAGACCTTTAACTACTTCTAGAAGAGCTTTGCTCTTTCTTAGCTTAATGATTTGTCATCCAGTGTTCCCTTCCAGAGGGGTCATTGGCCATTATCACAGGTACTGCCAAGGTATCCAATGTATCATATAGGTAGTCCTTCACTTGCAACCACATTTGAGCCCAACATTTCAATGGCCAAGCAAGGCAGTTGTTAAGTGTTGGAATTCATTGTTGGAATGTATTTCTATGCAACAACTACATAGTATTCAGCCAGTAGATGGCAGTATTTACAGGTTTGTAATGATACATACTCTATGCTCTTTTGTTCTGAGTACAGTTTCCTGTTTCCTGTTACAGTAGTATAGTTGAGCAGTAAAACACATGGTGACTGTACTCTTTGTTTGCTCTATGTGGTGTTTCAGTCTCTTGATGATTGACTCAAAATCCCCCAGCTGGGGATTCATGCCTAAGGCAGGACTAGAATTCACAGTCTCCTGGTGATTGACTCAAAATTCCCCAGCTGTCTTTCATGCCTAAAGCAAGACTAGAACTCACAGTCTCCTGGTGATTGACTCAGAGTCCCTCAACTAACTTTCATGCCTAAAACAGCACTAGAACTCACAGTCTCCTGGTTTCTAGCTTGGTGCCTTAATGACTACATCAGTGTTTAAATTGGATGGCCATGAACATTTAGAAAAAATATTGGCTGCAAAAATTTGAAACAAATTATGAGTAGTCCTGTTGGGGGGGGGGAACATTGTTGAGCACCTCATATATAATTTGATGCTATTTTTATGATTCAAAGCCTTTTTAATCAAGATCAAAACATGAATACAAAACCTGACTAGCATTAGCTGTTCCAGATTAATGAAACTGGAGAATAATAATAGTGATTCACTCCATATTCCAGGTGAGCTGGCAGCTCTTTTTAAGTGCTTTATAAAAATTCATGAGCTTTTTCACTCACAAATGAGTAATTTAAAAATGAGAATTTTTTGGAACAAGATAAAAGTATTCTAGGGTATTAGCCATTTAAAAAAAAGCTTCCAATGACAAACTTTTCACATGTCAGATTTGTTCTCCTTGTGCTACAGAAGCCTCTCCTCTCTTCCTATCAATTAATTTCTCACTGGCTTTCTTTCCAATCTTTAAATATTTTCTTTATTACATTGGTTGCCATCTATAGTATGCCTCTCATGTAATTACTTTAAAGTTCTATGCCATTCATCCTGGCGACATCTCTCTGATGCCACAGAAACTTTTTGAGAACAAAATTATTTTGGGAAACTGAACAAGGAGAGATTCAACCTGGAAATAAGGAGGAATTTTCTGACAGTGAGAGCCATCAACCCATGGAGCAGAGATTGCCTTCAGAAGTTGTGTGAGCTTCATCCCTGGAGGCTTTCAAGAAGAGACTGGACTGCCATCTGTCTGAAATGGTAGGGTCTCCTGCTTGGGCAGAGGGTTGGACTAGATGACCTACAAGGTCTCTTCCAACTCTGAATCTGTAATCTGGACATGAGGAACCACATCCATCTTTATTGAGTAATAGGCTAGAAAACCACTTTTGAGACATTCACAAAATAGAAACTCGTTCTGTTATTTCTGCCTAAATATAGTTAATATTTAAGAACAAGATACATAAAGTGTAGCATCCTTAGGTGTCCTTTAAGAACGTATAAGCACTCTTCTTTCCTGTCAGTGAAATTGCAGTAACCACAAGAGGGCGAACTGGAGATATAATAAATTCGTTATGGATCTTTCGGTAAATTTCTTTTGTAAATTTGTCCTCCCTCTTCTTCTATTGTAATACTCAAGCATTACAGAATCAACTGTCTAGCCATCTATCGGTATTCAAAAATTTCAATTATTCAGTGCAATCATCTCTAGTCTTATTCGGGAGAAATCCAATGAAGTTCAGTTGAGCTTCTCTCTGTTCAACCAGGAAACGTAGAATAATAGGGTTGGAAGGGACCTTGGAGGTCTTCCAGTCCAACCCCCTGCTCAAGCAGGTGAACCCCATACCATTCTTGACCAAGGACTCAGTCCAGTCCCATCTTGAAAACCTCCAGTGATGGCAAAACCTGGAGGATAAGCATAGAACGAAGAGGTCAATTGCTACTCAACTATATTGGTAGTTTGCTTTACATTGTCTTCTTTCATGGTTTTTGTGATTCCCATTTTTGGAAACTTCTCCATATTTGGGATGACTGAAATATCTAGGGAAGTGATGGCAAACCTATGGCATGCATGCCATAGGTGGCACATGGAGCCCTCTCTTTCAATAGAATAGAATAGACGATGTGAGCCATTATCCCAGCTCAGCTGCACTGCACATGCATGAGCCTCCCAGCTGATTTTTGGGTCTCTACTGTGCATACGGGAGACATGCATGCATGTGCGGGGGTGGGGGGGTCACACATGCATGTGGGGGGAGTGCATACCCCCCCCCGGCCTGTTTTTTGTCCCAGGGGGCTTCAGGGAGGACCGATAGGTCCAAAACAGGCTGCGGGGGGGAGGGTGAACTCCCCGTGGTTAATTTCTGGTCCTAGGAGGCTGCAGGGAGGCCTGCTAGACCCAAAATGGGGTGGGGGGCATGCACGGGGGAGGGACACAGGGGGTGTCATGTGCGCATTGCATTATGGGTGTGGGCACCCGAGGACAAAATGTTTAGCCATCCCTGATCGAGGGATTGATCTAAAGCTAGAAGCTGACGGACTTCCAACTTTGAATGCCATCATGATGTCCTTTGCTATGTTCTTCTTTATGAAGCACCAATGTTTATGGTCTCCAGTCGTGGCTATTTGAAACAGCGCAGTTACACTGAAAAGATACCGGCTAAGTTGGCGGTGAACCAGGAGATTCGTGAAGAAAGGAAGATAACAGTCAGCCTTCCTTGTTTGTGTTTTTCTGCGACCCTTGGGAGAACAGCAAAGAGCCCCCGTTGAAATCTTCCCTTTGGGGAAAGCAACAAAAGTGTTCCCATTCATTAAAAGAGCGTTATTCATACTACAGGTAGCAAGATTATGGCATAAACTCAGAAGGGAGGGAGGGAGATGTGTGTTTGCAAGGCATGCCAAACAAAGATAAAAGAAAAGGGAGTGTGGACAAGTGGGGCCCCTTTCAGTATAGAAAACAAGACTGTCTGGCACAGCAATGCCTTGGTAAGGTCACTCTTGGAATACGGCAAACAGTTTTGGTCGCCACGATGTAGAAAAGATGTGGAGACTCTAGAAAGAATGCAGAGAAGAGCAACAAAGATGATTAGGGGACTGGAGTCTAAAACATGTGAAGAACGGTTGCAGGAACTGGGTATGTCTAGTTTAATAGAAAGAAGGACTAGGAGAGACATGATAGCATTGTCCCAATATCTCAGGGGCTGCCAAAAAGAAGAGGGAGTCAAGCTATTCTCCAAGGCACCTGAACAAGAAGCAGTGGATGGAAACTAATCAAGGAGAGAAGCAACTTAGAACTAAGGAGAAATTTCCTGACAGTTAGAACAATTAATCAGTGGAACAACCTGCCTCCAGAAGTTGTAAATGCTCCAACACTGGAAGTTTTTAAGAAAATGTTGGATAGCCATTTGTCTGAAATGTATAAAGCAGTGATAGCTAACATTTTTGCCATTACATGTTGAAAGTGCAAATGTGCATCAGTGCGCGCACATGGTCACACCCATAATGCAATGCACGCACAACCCCCCCGCTGCCCAGTGTGCGCACCGCCCTCCTCACCCATTTTTGCCTTCCAGGTTGATGCAGGAGGCCTAGAACGGGGCACGGGACTATTCTATTCTATTCTATTCTATTCTATTCTATTCTATTCTATTCTATTCCCTTCCCTTCCCTTCCCTTCCCTTCCATTCCATTCCATATTTTCTATTCTATTCTACTCTATTCCATTCCCTTCCATTCCATTCCATATTTTCTATTCTATTCTACTCTATTCTATTCCCTTCCCTTCCATTCCATATTTTCTATTCTATTCTGTTCCGTTCCGTTCCGTTCCGTTCCATTCCATTCCATTCTATTCCATTCCGTTCCATTCCCTTCCATTCCCTTCCATTCCATATTTTCTATTCTATTCTATTCATAGTTTTTATTCTATTCTACTCCATTCAATTCCATATTTTCTATTCTATTTTATTCCATTCCATTCCATATTTTCTATTCTATTCTATTCCATTCCATTCCATATTTTCTATTCTATTCCTATTCCTATTCCTAATTCTGGCCTGTCCTGTCCTATCCTATTCCTAATGCCATTCCATTCCATAATTTCTATTCTATTCTATTCCATTCTATTCCATTCCATATTTTCTATTCCATTCCGTTCTATTCTATTCTATTCTATTCCATTCCATATTTTCTATTCTATTCTATTCATATTTTCTATTCTATTCTATTCCATTCTGCTAAAACAAGGAATGGGTCTCAGACAGAGCCAATGGAGGACTTGCTAAAAGTCTTCTAGGATGCCTGTTAGTTAACTTTTAGAAATTGGGTTGGAATAGAGCCGAGAGAACACTTGTTAGATCGTTTCTGAAGTTTTTATTAGTTCAGACTCAGAAATAGAGATGGCATGGAGCCAATAAATAATATTCAGAATGCCAAGTAGACAAACGTTTGTTTATCTCACTTTGAAAACCTGCCTAAAAGCTTGTGGAATCCTTTGTTCAGGGTCCCGGCATTTGGCTGCTTGGGGCCCCTTTTGCTGAAGCATTTCGATAAGAGGGAACAGAACCTGCACCTCGTGTTTGGTGTTCTTCATCATCTTTGGAAACAGGCTCTGACTCGAATTGGGGACAACACAACAGCAACTGCTCAAAGCCACAACGGCACTTTAAAAAGTGACCCCTGGTCGTACAGACCACCTTGGACTCCAGTTTATAGCAGCACAGATCAGGGGTGGGTTTCAAAAACGTTTACTACTAGTTCGGGGGGCGTGGCTAGGTGGGGGGCATGTGACTGAGTGGGTGTGGCCAACTTGACATCACTCGCACGCACTCAGTCACATGACCCCCCCAAGCCACGCCCATCGAAACGATGGTGAAAATTTTTGACAAGTGGGGAGGGGGGGTGCGCCAGGCTGGGGCTCTTCGCTGTCTCTCACATGGCGCTGGGGGTGAGTCGAGCAGCCTGCTCTTAAAGTGGTGGCTGTGGCTGATGGGCTTGGTCCTGGGCTCTTGCTCCATCTGCTCTGGGCGCTCAGTTTGCTCTGTCTGCCCGGGAGACGGAGCCCGGGGAGGAAAGAAACAGCCATTTAGGTGGTCTTTGAGCTCCTGGAGCTCATGGTTGCGTCTCACCCCAAAGAGAGAGGGAGTCTGTTTTTCTTCTGCAGCTACAACGGCCGGGCTGGGTTGAACAAACAATCCAAGAGAACACAAGAGGAGCACTGTGCCTGTCTGCCGACCTGATCCGGAGCTCCTCTGGGTGAAGGGAAAGAAGAGGGAGAAGCGCAGGAGAGGGAGGAGACGACCAGGAAAGGGAGAGAGAGTGAGAGAGAAAGGCTGGGAGGAGGGAGGGAGGGCCGAAGGGTACGTATGGGGCTCGTTTGTGAATATTAACGTGGGTGCTCCAAGCGGAGACAGACAGCCCAGGGGAGCTGAAACAACTGCCTCTCTTCCCCCTGGTAAAATGAAGTTGCAACAGTGGCGGCTTCAGGAGACACTAGCAGGTGGGGAGGGGGGGCTAGGCTAGCACGAATGCTGCTTACCTGTGTGTGTAGGCACGAGGAGCCAGTTGTGTGGATGCACTTGGTGAAGATGAGGCAGGGCGAGTGTCCAAGCATACAGGTTCAGGGGCATGGCCAGCCAGCCATCACTACTGGTTCGACGACCCACACCCAATTACCACTATCGGTTCTCCCAAACCAGTCCGAACTGGGAGCAACCCACCTCTGGCACAGATTGTTTTTATTTGTAATTGTTGGTCATGCGGTTTGAGAGTTGATGATGTGCTATGGAATTGTTTTCACTCCTACCAACCACGAAGGTCGATTTTCTCCAGGACAATCTAACACTAAAATTAGTCTTTCTAATTCTAGCCACCTGATTTTATGATCTTTTTCTGTTGCGGTTCCTTAAGGGAATGCCCCAATCATAAAGCAAGTGCCATGGTCGTAATGCAAATGGCACGGTCATTAAGCAAACCTATTGTTTGCTAGGTGATGTAAATTGAGATCTTCCTGTACTCATTGCATTTAACACCATTTCTCAATTTGCAGAGTTCATCTCCATGCAATCAGGGCCATGAAACCAGGGATCAGTGGGGAGAGATCCATGCTTGAGCAGGGGGTGGATTAGAACAGCGGTCACCAACTGGTGGTCTGTGGACGACTTGGCGGTCTGCAAGAAAATTTTGCTCGTCTGCAGAAAAATTATTTGCATTTTTAATATTGCACTAAATCAGGGGTCCTCCACCTATGGCCCTTAGGCCGGATACGTGCAATGAACGTTTCTGTTGCTGCAGAGAGTCTTCCCCTTCGGGGTCATTTTGTGTGGGGCAGAGGGGGGCAGAAATTCTGACTTGGGGTCTGCTTCAGCCTCCTGGTGCGGGGCTTTGGGCGAAGGCTGGAGGGAAGCGCTGCTGGTGGCGAAGAGCCGGAGGGCTTCATTCCAGTGTAACTGCATTATGGCCTGGAACTGGCTGACCATCTCAGCCCGTTGAGCCTCCAGGCGCCTCTACCTGGCCTTACACTCCTGAAGATCTTCACTCTGCTTGGAAAGCCCATGCTCGTAGTCCTCAGTGAGGTACTTCTGCTGAGCCTCCTTCTCGGTCAGATCCAATTTGAACTGAGCCAGCTGTTTTGCCAACTCTTTCTCCTGGTGGCTGCTTAGCTTCAGCAACTGCTTCCTGTTGGGGCCCTAAGGAGCCCAGGCGGGGAGGCGAGGAGGGGCTGGGAGGGGAGTGGCAGATAGAGGCCTGCGAGGCGCCCCTGGACATGAGTGACATCAAGTTGCCCACCTAGTCACATGACCACCTAGCCACGCCCACCCAGCCAGTCATTAGGCAGATCATATTAGTGGTCCAGGGGATTTAAAATTATGAATTTAGTTGTCCCTGAGATCAAAAAAGGTTGGGGACCCCTGGACTAGAAGACCTCCAAGGTCCCTTCCCTTATTCTGTGTTCTGTGGAACATCTGCTTCAGATTTAGAAAGCTCTTGGCTGAACAACTTGCATTGTCCAACTGAGGTTGGGAGAACTCATGGGAAGGGGAGAAATGCTTGCTAGTCAATTGTTGGACCAGGGTCTCACTCTGATTACCACCAACTGGCTAAGTCCTTATTAAATAGCACTGTACTATTCCAAGCAAGTTGGAAAGCAAAACATCTCAAATGCATGTAATCTGCAACAGTCCTTGGCATGCTGGCTTCCAGAACTATTATTAACAGCTGAATGAAAAGGAAGATAAGTGTTTATGAAAACCGAGGATTTTAATAGATTTTAGATTACATCCTTTTCAACAAGAAATCATATTGTGGAAAATGAGTTTTATTGCGCTGACAGTATGTGGAGATGCAGGGAAATTAGTGTTTCCAACCAGCGGTTCTCAACCGCAGAGACTTTAAGATGCGTGGACTTCAGGTCCCAGAAATTCCAAGAAATGAAATGCTGGCTGGGGGATTCTGGGAATGCTGGAAAATGAAGGCCATTTCTCGTTGCTGAGGTTGAGAACCACTGCTTTAAATTATCAAAAATAAGGAAAGGAAGGATTGAAGGAAGAAGGGAGGGAGGGAGGAGGAAAAGAGGAAGGGAGAAAGAGAGAAAAGAGGAAGAAAGGAGGGAGGGAAAGAAGGGAAGAGAGGGAGGGAGAAGGGAGGGAAAGAAGGTGAGGGAAGGAAAGAAAGAAGAAGGAAGGGAAGGAAGGAAGGAAGAAGGGAGAAGAGAGACAGGAAGACAGAAGGAAGGAGAGAAAGGGAAAGAAGAGGGAGGGAGGGAAGGAAGGAAAGGAAAAAGGGAGAAAGAGGAACAGGAAGAAGGAAGGAAGGAAGGAAGGAGAGATGGAGGGAAAGAAGGGGGAGGGAGGGAAGGAAGAAGGGAGAAAGAAGGACAAGAAGACAGAAGGAAGAAAGGAAGGAGAGGGGAGGGAAAGAAGGGGGAGGGAGGGAAGGAGGGAAAGGAAGGAGGGAAGGAAAGAGAAAGAGAGAAAGGAAGATGGAAGGAAGGGAGAAAGAGAGGCAAAGAAGAGAGAGGGAGGGAGGGAAGGAAGGAAGGAAGGAAGGAAAGGAAGGAAAAGGGGAGAAAGAGAGAAAAGAAGTGAGGAAGGAAAAAAGAGAAGGAAGAAAAACATAAAAAAGAATGATCCTAATCTTCAAAGAATGTTGAATGAGAGAAAACTAATGACCATTTAAAGTCATTGTGTTTAAATACATTACTACAAAATCCTTTCCTAATCAGACATCTTTATCAGGAGCTGATAAATGCTGAAGTGCCCCAAGAATAGAAGAGTTCAAAAGGCTGCGATAGAGAAGCTTAAGATAAGACGAATACGGAAAGATTTCGGAGGTCAAGTGTTTGCCACCCCCACCCCCACCCCTGCCTTTTATCTAGCCAACTGAAGGGCTTTGCTAAGAGGCCTTGGGACCAGATGGGAAACAGGTCTGAAGTAGAAAATAAAAGAGACAAATACATGTATAGTTCCAAATAGAATAATATTATTTAAAGAAAAAAAAAGATGGACAATGGTTGACACCAGGGCTTCTTTCTACCTGATGACGTTACCTAGTTTGGTAATAAAATGTCTGCAAGAAAACAATCAAGCTCAAAGAGCACCAAGGACCCTCTGCTTCAACCCTGAGCTACAAATATTCTCCTTTATTGGTACTTTTTTATTGGTTTATGGCAGCGATGGCTAACGTTTTTGTCATCACAGGCCAAAAGCACCCGCCCACCCATAATGCAATGTGCGCACGATGCCCCCCCTGCATACCCTGCCCCCCCTGTGCAAGTGTGTGTGACCCCCCCTGCCCTCCCCCGTGCTTCCACCTGTGATCCTCTGCACCCCGTTTTGGGCCTAGTAGGCCTCTCTGCAGCCTCCTGGGACCAAAAACGGGCCGCAGGGCAGCGCCATGTGACTTGTGCATGCACCCCGCAGAGACCCCAGCATCACCCGCCAGTGGAAGGCTCTCTCTCCCCATCTAGTGGCTGGTGGGACAAATATTCCCTAATATATGTTTCTTTATATACTGTTGTTGCTCTCTAGCCCCATCTAGTGGGCGGCGGGGACAAATACCAAGTATATTACAGAATAATAGAATTGGAAGGGACCTTGGAGGTCTTCTAGTTCAACTCCCTGCTTAGGCAGGAAATCCTACACTTTAGACAAATGGCTATCCAACATCTTCTTAAAAACTTCCAGTGTTGGAGCATTCACAACTTCTGGAGGCAATTTCTGTTCCACTGGTTAATTGTTCTCACTGTCAGGAAATTTCTCCTTAGTTCTAAATTGCTTCTCTCCTTCATTAGTTTCCACCCATTGCTTCTTGTTCTACCCTCAGGTGCCTTGGAGAATAGTTTGACTCCCTCTTCTTTGTGGCAACCCCTGAGATATTGGAACAATGCTATCATGTCTCCCCTAGTCCTTCTTTTCATTAAACTAGACATACCCAGTTCCTGCAACCGTTCTTCATATGTTTTAGCCTCCAGTCCCCTAATCCTCTTTGTTGCTCTTCTTCTGTTCATGTGAAAGGGCATATGCTCTTGAAGATTATGCTTTGTATGCAAGGAAAGTGTTGGCATACATTTGGGGAAATGTGCGCCCAAATGCATATAATTAGAAAATTCAAGCTGGACATTCCAGATTTCACAAATGTACAGTTATGGAGGAACTGAAGAACTGAACATGACAGGATCCCAACAATGAAAAAGGGGCGAAATAAAAACTGATACATAAGTTGTAAATAAGATTGCAAATAAAAATGTGCATGTTTGGGGAAATGCAACCCAAAGCACATAGAAATCACAAAGCATAACTTCCCAGCTCAACAAGTAGACTTGACAAAAGTGAGAAATAAATATAAAGGTTCCCCCTACTCGTTCCTGACTCTAGGGGGCGGTGCTCATCTCCGTTTCAAAGCTGAAGAGCCAGTGCTGTTTGAAGACATCTCCGTGGTCATGTGGCCGGCATGACTCAATGCTGAAGGCGCACGGAACGCTGTTCCCACCAAAGGTGGTCCCTATTTTTCTACTTGCATTTTTACATGCTTTCGAACTGCTAAGTTGGCAGAAGCTGGGACAAGTCACGGGAGCTCCCTCCGTCAGGTGGCGCTAGGGATTCGAACCATCGAACTGCCGACCTTTCTGATCGACAAGCACAGCATCTTAAACCACTGAGCCACCCCGTCCCTTAAAAAGTGAGAAACAACAAATCCCAAATGACATTCCTCATCATCCCCATCAACAAAGGGCCCAAATGGCCACATTTGAAATGGCCAGACCGCACGTGCGCGCGCGCACCCCCCCACACACACACACTATGAACAACAACACCCAGTTTGATCAGGATGGAAACTATAGCAACTTTACCATCTGTGGACTTCAACTCCCAGAATTCCTGAGCCAGCCATGTTCAGGAAGCCAGGGATTTGGGGAGTTGAAGTCCACAGGTCCATGATGGCAAACCTATGGCATGCATACTACAGGTGGCACGGAGAGCCTTCTCTGCGGGCATGCCAGCTGTCACCCAGGTCAGCTACACCATGAATGTGTCCGCGCCTCCCGTCAGTCAGCTAATTTTCGGGTCTCTGCCATGCATGTGTGGGGATCGTGCATGCATGCACAGGGGGTGGGGGCATCTTTTGCTCCCAAGAGGATGCAGGGATGCCTACTAGGTCCAAAACATGGCGCTGGGGTGAGGGGTGCAATGACACCCCCCCCCACGCACAGCCCGCTTTTGCTCCCAGGAGGCTGCAGGGAAGCCTATTAGGGCCAAAATGAGATGTTTGTGTGTGTCTTCGCGCATGGGCAGGGGGGGCAGGGGATCACGTGCACATGCGCAGGGGTAGGGGAGCACAGGGGGTGCACATGTGCATGCACAGGGTGGTGGAGTGCACGGGGGAGTGTTGCACACGCATTGCATTATGCTTTCGGCACGCGATGACAAAAAGGTTAGCCGTCACTGCCATATATCATAAAGTTGTCATAGTTCTCCGCTGCCGAGTTAGATGAATAATGTTATGTTGTTCCTAGTCATTCTTCTTTATGACACGAAACCGTCGGGTTTTCCCTCGGGCTCTACGGAAATGTCAACCTCATCCTTGTGCCGATTGCCTTGCTGTCAGTCTTCCTTATGTTTCCCCACTCCCCAAATGCTTCCCTTCTCAAGGGCAGCCTGAGCGGTTTTTAATGCCTATGCATTAAAATGCACTCTCCGTCAAGGGACACCCATACAAAAGGCAATAGCAGGGAAGAATTTCGAGTAGGCCGTGTTTGCCAGCCAGAAAAATGCAAGCTGGACAGTTTCCAAGGACCTCTGGAGCAATAAATAGAGGCATTATGAATTCATGTTATTATCATAAGAGGATTGGAGGTGGGGAATTTCTGATCTTACAACTGATGGCCCGTCCTTCTCTCGGCAGAACACACTCTTTTTTGGAAGGAGAACCTACTTTGCATGCTCAAAAGCCAACTAATAGAGGTGAAAAGTTCACGGATAGGTGCAAAAGGAAAAAAAATGAGAGAGCTTGGGTTCTTTTTAGGGAAAAACAGTGAATAGTGGGAAACGAATGGAGCCGTATAAAATTAGACACAGCCTGGGGAAAGTGGGCAAGGAGAAAGTTTCCCCAAACACTAGAACCAGGGAATCTGACTAAATTTTAATGTTGAGAAGGTTAGACGACCTATGTCCCATCAGATCATCATTTCACAGGGGTTTCCTTGCCTAAACAGAGAAGCGAAATGACCCAAAAGCAGTAGGATTAGAAGCGATATCTCATTTCCTGCTGGCTTCCCCATTGACTTTCCTTGTAGGAATATAGTAGAGAGCATCGGGAAATTAACTTACTAACCTATCAATTTAGTAACTTATTTACATACTTCCTCCCTCCCTCTCTTTTTTCCTCCCCTTCCATTCCCTTCCCAAGTGGCTGCTGCTGGGTGGGGAAGGAGCAAGGGATTGTGAGATTGGCTGGGAAACTGTCACAGAACATTAAAAATGGAGATCATGAGCAGCCACCATAATCACCGAAGCAGCCATAATTCCCCAAATTTCATTACCTCTGGAGTCAGGGGTCCCCAATTTTTTACACCTCCTATAACCATGATGGCGAACCTATGGCAGTATATAGATAAAAGGAGGCATTTCTCCACCCAATGCATCACTCAGCTGTGTCATGCCTTCCCACAAGATCTGGTGATGACCACTAATTTAGTTGCCTTTGAAAGGGTTTTGGACAAATGAAGGCAAAGTGATAGAGCAGGGATCTCCAACCCCTGGTGCACAGATCAGTACTGGTCCATGGCCTGTTGGGAACCAGGTATGCAAGTGTATCCTGCCTAGGCTTCCCAAGATCATGAAGCAGATTCCTTGTCCCGATAAAACCTCTTTTATTTAGATTAAAGTCAATTCCTCTCCAGCAAATTCCTTGCAAACAGTCTTTCATGAGATTTCACAACTGCAGACCTTTATCAGGCTTGGAGAGCTGCCAGGCCGATATCTTCCAAACGCCATTCTGTAGCAGGCAATACTTGGCAAGAAGTCAGGAACAGATCTTCACCCTAATGAATGGAGCTAATTCTCTCCTGCAAACTCCCCTCCCCTTTCGCCCCTCTTTATTCCCTATGGGAGGGGCCATTCACCGTCCACCTGTGTCTTTACTCCCAAGTTGGCCCTTGTTCCTTAGCTGTTCTCTTTTCCTGGCAGCTCTGCACATGTGCACATTGGGAACAGGCTCCAGCTGTTCGTCTGCCTCACTGATGCCTGACTCTGAAGGCAGCTGATAACTGGCGTATGGCCCTGGGCCCCTTTCTGCCTCTGACGCAGAGCCTCATCAGAGCCTTCCCCAGACTCCAGGACTGGCCCATGTTCCTCCCCAACCTCCTCACTCTCTGAATCTGCCACCAGCTCTGCCGGCCGCTGGTGGGCCACAACAGCAAGTGGCAAGTGAGCACACAAAGCTTTGCTTGTCTGAGATGGGGTTGTGTGTACAAAACCATCCCCTTCTCCCTCCTCCCACCACTGCCACCGCTGCCCATGGCTGCCATCACTGCAAGTTTACAGAGCCGGAAAGATTGGGGACCATTGTTATAGTGGGCTACCTACCTTGAAGACCCTAGATTGGTCTTGCTTTGATGTAGCCGGGTTGTTCTTATCTTCTTAACAGCCTGCACTTTTCTCACAAGAAGGAAATGAGGAAATAAACCAAGAAACACAACAAGAAACACACAAGGTGTTAAACACGTGCTGTATTTGAACATCCTTACAAAATAAGTAGAATTACAATGCAATTTTCCATTTCTAGCCAAGGGCTTATAAGATATTTACAAGCTCCTATGTTGGCCAAGTTGTCTCTGACCCTCTGTGACACCTTTTCAAGCAGGAGGGCTTCAGGGAAGAGCTCAATACATTTCTAAATGCTTAGGAATAAAGGAAAAAGATTTCATGAAATACAGAGAGGCTTACGGTGAGTATTAATGTGTTCCATTGTAAGGGTATTAAAGAGTGTTCCGTTCTCATGCTTGACTTACAACATGTTCATTTAGTGACTGTTCGGAGTCACAACGGCACTGAAAATAGTGACTTATGACTGTTTTTCACACTTACAACCATTGCAGAATCCCCAGAGTCCAGTGATCAAATATGTGTTTATATACCGTACTGGACTTATTGCTAACACGACCCTTAGAGAAAGCTAAGGCACATTTGGATCTCATACTTTGATAGACCCTTAAAAAAAGAAAGCAGAGAAAGTAATGGCATTCTACTTTAAAACACCCTGTTTCCCCGAAAATAAGACCTAACCAGAAAATAAGCTCTAATGCATCTTTTGGAGCAAAAAAATAATATAATACCCAGTCTTATTTTCAGGGAAAGACGGGATGTATTCAGGTTCACTCAATTTGGTCAAAGGTTCATATTTTGTTGACCACTTTTCTTTTAGATACTAGCTGAAGTTCCTCTTGTCTTTTTGCTTTTCAAGCACTTTTGGCGTCCCATTTCTACCTCTCATTGATTCTTATTGGGAATTGAAGAATGGAGGAGGGGGGAGGGGAGGGGGAGGAGGAATGTGGGAAATCACCAACCACAGAGGGAGGAAGAAGAGGAGGAGAAGGGAAAGGAGAAGCATCACTGTGAAAAATCTCCAACCACAGAGGAAGGGGGAATGGTGAAAGGAGGAGGAGGAGGAGGAGGAGGAGGAGGAGCAGGAGCAGGAGCAGGAGCAGGAGCAGGAGCAGGAGAAGCACCACTGTGAAAAATCTCCAACTACAGAGGAAGGGGGAATGGTGAAAGGAGGAGGAGGAAGAGGAGGAGGAGAAGGGATGGAGAGAGAGAGAGAAGGAGAAGAAGCACCACTGTGAAAAATCCCCAACCACAGAGGAAGGGGGAATGGTGAAAGGAGGAGGAGGAAGAGGAGGAGGAGAAGGGATGGAGAGAGAGAGAGAAGGAGAAGAAGCACCACTGTGAAAAATCCCCAACCACAGAGGAAGGGGGAATGGTGAAAGGAGGAGGGGAGGAGAAGGAGGAGGAGGAGGAGGAGGAGATGGAGAGAGAGAAGGAAGAGAAGGAGAAGAAGCACCACTGTGGAAAATCTCCAACTACAGAGGAAGGGGAATGGTGAAAGGAGGAGGAGGAAGAGGAGGAGGAGAAGGGATGGAGAGAGAGAGAGAAGGAGAAGAAGCACCACTGTGGAAAATTTTCAACTACAGAGGAAGGGGGAATGGTGAAAGGAGGAGGAGGAGGAGGAGGAGGAGGAGGAGGAGGAGGAGGAGGAGGAGGAGGAGGAGGAGAAGGAGGAGGAGATGGAGAGAGAGAAGGAGGAGAAGGAGAAGAAGCACCACTGTGGAAAATCTCCAACTACAGAAGAAGGGGCAATGGTGAAAGGAGGAGGGGAGGAGGAGGAGGAGGAGGAGGAGGAGGAGGAGGAGGAGGAGGAGGAGGAGGAGGAGGAGGAGGAGGAGATGGAGAGAGAGAAGGAAGAGAAGGAGAAGAAGCACCACTGTGGAAAATCTCCAACTACAGAAGAAGGGGCAATGGTGAAAGGAGGAGGAGGAGGAGGAGGAGGAGGAGGAGGAGGAGGAGGAGGAGGAGGAGGAGGAGGAGGAGGAGGAGGAGGAGGAGGAGGAGGAGGAGGAGGAGGAGATGGAGAGAGAGAGAAGAAGGAGAAGGAGAAGAAGCACCACTGTGGAAAATCTCCAACTACAGAGGAAGGGGAATGGTGAAAGGAGGAGGAGGAGGAGGAGGAGGAGGAGGAGGAGGAGGAGGAGGAGGAGGAGGAGGAGGAGGAGAAGGAAGAGGAGGAGGAGGAGGAGAGAGAAGGAGGAGAAGGAGCACCACTGTGGAAAATCTCCAACCCCAGAGGAAGGGGGAATGGTGAAAAGTGTGCCATGACATCCCAAAGTAAATTAATGCCTTGTATACTAATAACTGATGATACACACATCTAGAAGCACAGAGCTCGCACTGTGATGTCACAATCTACTCTTTGCTATTTTGGCATCACTGGATTTAAGAACAGATGCCTGTGTCTCTGTCCAGTTATCCTCCTATCAGGCCTAGCCAATCCTGCGCTACATGAATGATGTAAGAGCCAGACAATCAGCATCCCCGTTGGTGAACGATGGCCCATCCTAAAAGAGGGTGCAAAAGAGAGACTTTGCTTCAACCTCAAACCTTTTAGCTCAGCTATTGCTTACCCTAAGGCGAAAACTATGCAAAGGTCCAGGATCTGTGTCATGGCGTGGACACTGTGCTTATTGCAAACATTAACCTGGTTGAACTCTTGGTCAACTTCTGCCGCCTGGCATTTCTAAGAACAGAACTGTGCCCACAGAGCAGTTAAGCGTACACTTTCCACCATGCCTCCCCCTTTTCCTGCCCCTCCCCAGCAAGCCGCCGAAGCCTCTTTGGGACCTCAATTGGCTCTATCCATCTCTGCACTGTTGGTAGTTCCCTGTGATCCAGAAGCAAATCTGTGCGTATTTGAGGGGCGTGATACGAACGGCCACGTTGAAGTCCTGGGGGGATCCATTGGTGTCCACCCATTGGTGGCCAGAGAATATCCCTATAATTTTACGCTCCCATTTATGATTCTGTTTCTTCCACATCCTCACGTAGATTCCGGAACCGCTGGCTCCCGGCTGGGCATCGCACTGTTGATACAAGAGATCGTAGGTTTCGTCTTTGACGTCACAGAACCGGTAAACCAAATTCCCAGGCCGATCGTTGTCGTAGCCCGAGAAGTGAATCCTTCCTTTGGGCAGCTGGCGTGCTGTTGGGCTCACTCCGATCTTCATGAACTTTCGCTTGTGGGGTTTCTTGAGCTCCAGCAGGGCGTAGTCATAATCCATGCCAATGTCGTTAGCATTCCCTTTGATCCATCCTTTAGGAACGTGTGTCCGTTTCACCCGAATCCACTGGAACTTCATTTTCTCAGGCTCGGGGGCGCTACTGTTGTTGGTCCTTTTGACGCCATCTTTCGGCTTGGGTCTCAGGAATCCAACCCGTAGCTTCTTGGCTCCCTTGACGTAACTCTTCCCATCGTGGATACAATGAGCAGCCGTCAAGACGTGTTTTTCTGCCACTAGCGTTCCGGTGCATCCCGTGGACAACTTCACGGAAGTAGAAAATGGGTAATTCAGCAAGAATTCCTTGCCAAAAATACTAAACCTGGTGTCATAGCTGTAGATTTGCCTCTTTGTCCGCGATCGGCTCTGTCCCCCTGTGCTGGTCCTGCTAACAATGTAGATGCCAACCTCGGTTTCGGTCCGGGATCCGTTGGAGTACAACGTCTCATAAGACAAATAATCTTTCACTTCTTCGTACGTTGGGAGTGGGGAACGCTTGTGGCAAGAGGGGCCACAAGGGGAGGCCACTTCCAGCTGGGCTTCGGCGTCGAAGTGCGGCTTGTCCAAAGGGATGGTTAATTGAGGCAGAATGACGGGCACCTTGTAAGTTGGCCAAGTTGGCTTCCCATGAGGATGCGAGGGCACAACTCCTTTTATTATCCATAGGAGTAGGAGAAAGCCTTGCAATGCGACCATGATGAGGAAAGATCTGGAGAAAAAGAAGAAAAACGTTACGATTATTTATTTATTTATTTATATTTATTTTATTACATTTATAACTTTAACTTTAACTTTAACTTTTATTTAATTTATAAACCGCGCCCTCTCCCAGAAGGGACTCGGGGCGGTGTACAGTCATATAAAAACACAATAAATATACATAAATATAAATATAAATATAGATATAGATGTGGCTGGAGGAGGTAGCATATAATTTACTGTACAATAATAGTTAAAGTTCAAATTTAAAAAATTTAAAATTTAAAATGCATTAAAAACTACCCCTAAAAAACTATCCCAGAGTAAAATGTTTGCCAGGAGGTATAAAATGGGACTATAAATGGGCCAGGCCAGCTAATTGGAACAGGTGGGTCTTAAGCTTCTGTCGGAAGGAGCGGAGGTCGGTGGTAGTTCTAATATCGGGGGGGAGGTCATTCCAGAGGGTTGGGCCCATCACAGAGAAGGCTCTACTCCTGGGCGCCGCCCGTTGGCATTGCTTAGTGGACGGCACCCAGAGGAGTCCCTCCCTGTGGGAGCGAATTGGTCGCAGGGATGTATGAGGTAGGATGCGGTCCCGCAGGTAACTAGGTCGCTCCCTCTCCCCAAAGGGGAGAGTAAAGAATTAACAACTACTCTACTTCAGTCCTGAAGAAATAAAGTTTTGGTTGACCACCAAAAGAATAGATCCGTACATGCTTTCCACTTCAGTTATTACAACCTGGAGCTGGGATTTAATGAAGGTAGAGACTTTAAATTCAAGGGCCCGAGAATGAGGGACACAAACTCATAATGGATAATCGCTTAAATAGGAGACAGCAGTGTGCTGTTCTGTAAAAGAAGCCAATGCAGTCTCAGGCTGCATCAGCAGAAGGATAGTCAACAATGGATTCGCTTCAGGATTACACTGTCTGCTTAACGACCAAAGTGGTCGCTTTATGACCAGAGTCTTCACTGAACCACTGTTGAGTGAAGGCATGTGAAGATCTGCCTAACAACACTCACAACTTGCAACTGAGACTGTGAACTCAATTATGCTCGTGAGCTGAGACCACCTGTAACGTGTACCAGCCTTCCAGAAGTACAGCTACTACTAAAAGAATCAGAAACCATTCGAAATCATCCTCTGAAAATCCACGTGTAGCTTGCACTCTGTTTCAGTGGATCAGGGCAAACATCGCACATTCCAACTCCACCCCACGCAGACCAACACACACTCACATACACCTCCCCAGCCACAAAATGTTTTGCTTTAATCACAGCAAAATTCAAAACTGTAAACATTCTGGGCACAGCAGGGTATTTCGGCAGATAAACGTAAATGTTTCATAAAATTCACAGGCAGGAGTTCATCTGAAAGTAACCCTCGGTAGCTTAGTAATAATCCGAGAATCTGGCTGTGGGCTGTGGAATTCACATAATTCATGTTTCTCTTGTTTCACTATCTTCTCTATTGGTATCATTATTGTGATTATGATTATTTTGATGTTATGATTATTATTGCCTTGTTTTCCATGTACACTGAGAGCTTCTGCACCAGAGACAAATGCTAGGTGTCTAATCACACGTATTGTATTGCATGGCATGGCATGGCATGGCATGGCATGGCATGGCATGGCATTGCATGGCATTCCATTGCATTGCATGGCATTCCATTGCATTGCACGGCATTCCATTGCATTGCATGGCATTCCATTGCATTGCATTGCATGGCATTGCATTCCATTCCATTCCATTCCATTCCAGGTTTTGGGTTTGGCTAGTCTAAAGAAAAGAAAGGCTAGGAGTTACATGAGAGCGGTCATCCAGTGTTTGAGGGGCTGCCACAAAGAAGAGGGAGTCAAGCTATTCTCCAAAGTGGCAGAAGGCGGGACAAGAAATAATGGTTGAAAACCAATCAAAGAGAGAAGCAACCTGGAATGAGGAGAAGCTTCCTAACAGTGAAGACAATTAACCAGTGGAACAGCTTGCCTCAAGAAA
Organism: Natrix helvetica; assembly: GCF_964273705.1. Lineage (NCBI taxonomy): Eukaryota > Metazoa > Chordata > Lepidosauria > Squamata > Natricidae > Natrix > Natrix helvetica. The sequence goes on along the minus strand of NC_138550.1, from coordinate 8,600,511 downwards.
TCGTGGGTGTTTCATCATTGGAGGTTTTTAAGAAGAGATTGGATAAACATTTCTCTGAAATGGTATATGATCTCCTGCTTGAGCAGGGGGCTGGACTAAAAGACCTCCAAGATTCCCCCCAGCTCTATCTATTCTATTCTATTTTATTCTATTCTCTAGTCTAGTCTAGTTTATTCTCTATTCTATTCTATTCTATTCTCTGTTCTACCTATTCTATTCTATTTTATTATTTATTCTATTCTGTATTCTAGTCTAGTCTAGTCTAGTCTATTCTCTCTTCTCTTGTCCTATTCTATTCTATTCTCTATTCTACCCATTCTATTCTATTCTACCCATTCTATTCTATTCTAGTCTCTCTTCTCTTCTCTTCTCCTATTCTATTCTCTATTCTACCTCTATTTTATTCTAATCTAGTCTGTTCTCTATTCTACCCATTCTATTCTATTCTATTCTATTCTCTATTTTCTTCTCCTATTCTATTCTCTATTCTCTTCTCCTATTCTATTCTCTATTCTACCTATTCCATTCTATTCTCTATTTTATTCTCTATTCTACCTATTCTATTCTATTCTATTCTATTCTATTCTATATTCTCTTCTCTTCTCCTATTCTATTCTCTATTCTACCTCTATTCTATTCTAATCTAGTCGATTCTCTATTCTACCCATTCTATTCTATTCTATTCTATTCTTTATTCTATTTTGTATTCTATTCTATTCTAGTCTATTCTCTATTCTATTCTATTCTCCTATTCTATTCTGTATTCTATTCTATTCTCTTTTGTATTCTCTTTTCCTATTCTATTCTCTTCTCTTCTCTATTCTACCCATTCTATTCTATTCTTTATTCTATTTTATATTCTATTCTATTCTAGTCTATTCTAGTTTAGTCTAGTCTATTCTCTATTCTACCTATTCTATTCTATTCTATTCCATTCTATTCTATTCTATTCTATTCTATATTATACCCATTCTATTCTATTCTTTATTCTATTCTGTATTCTATTCTAGTCTATTCTGTATTCTCTTCTCCTATTCTATTCTATTCTATTCTATTCTATTCTATTCTATTCTATTCTATTCTATTCTATTCTATTCTATTCTATTGAAAATGGAGCAGTAAATTATTAATATTCAGACATCCGAAATGCCTTAAGATGCTTAAGGCAATGTTTAAACTTTTTTTTTGCAACCCACCCACCCCCACCCTTTTAAATTGCCCGCAACCCCCTGGAGGTGTCTCAAGCCACAATTTGAGAACCTCCACAGGATTGGGTTGCCCATTTCCAAGAGGCTGCCGAAACATCGTGAAACTCAAACCCGCTACCCACATTTCTACTCATCATGGAGCGGTGGTGGTGGTGTGCGGGCGCGGGGAATCAATGCCACATGAGCCAAAGCGTTGTGAATACCCAAGAGGAAAAAAAACTGCTCAGTAGCAAAGAACAAAAAAAAAAAGGCATGAAAACAACAGGATTGAGAGAGGGGAGTGGGGAACGAAAATTTAATTTGAAAATTAGCCAGGCAGCTAAAGCACCGCAGGCATCCGAATTCCCACAGCAAAGTGGGGGGGGGGATCTCGCCCACTCCCTGGTCAGGCTTATTCAAACAATCCATCGCCATTAGATGCATCTTATACATATTTAAACCCAGCTGGAGTTAAATCAATAATAGTTGGAGCAGCTTAGCTTCATTCTTGAAATGCCGCAAATGAATGAAACATACAGAAAGGGTCCCTGACACAAGGGGAAGAAGGAAAAAATCCATTGGAATGTAGTAAGGTATATTACGCATCATTACATATTCCAAATGAACAGAGTTGGAAGGGACCTTGTAGGTCATTTAGTCCAACCCCACGCCCAAGCAGACCAGACACCATTTCTGACAGATGGCAGTCCAGTTTCTTCTTGAAAGCTTCCAGTGTAAAGCTCCCACAACTTCTGAAGGCAACTTCTGTTCCATTGGTTGATTGTTCTCATTGTCAGAAAGTCCCTCCTTATTTCTAGGTTGAATCTCTCCTTGGTCAGTTTCCATCCGTTGTTCCTTGTCTGGCCTTCAGGTGCCTTAGAAAATAGCTTGAACCCTTCCTCTCTGTGACAGCTCCTCAAATATTGGAAGACTGCTATCATGTCTCCCCTGGTCCTTCTCTTTACTAGACTAGCCATGCCCAGTTCCTGCAACCGTTCATTGTATGTTTTAGTCTCCAGTCCCCTAATCATGGAACGTAGAATAATTGGAAGGCACCTTGGAGGTCTTCTAGTCCAACCCACTGCTCAAGCAGGAGAGCCTAAACCTCCATTGATGGAGCACTCACAGCTTCTGGAGGCAAGCCATTCCAGATTAATTATCCTCACTGTCAGGAAATTTCTCCTTAGGTCTAGGTTGGAAATCTCTTTAATGATCTTCCACCTGTTACAAGTTGTTCCTAACTTAAAGCCTATATTTCATGACCGTTCAAAGCTGCAGCTGCAGCACTGAAAAAGGTGACTTATGAAAGTTTTTCATCCTTATGACTGCGCCCATGGTCATAAGTCACTTTTTTCAGTGCTGCTGCAGCTTTGAACAGTCATGAAATATAGGTTTTAAGTTAGGTTTGGACACTCAGATAAAGGAGGCTAAATGCTGTGTTATGGGATGAACTGGTGTTAAATTTGGCGGTCACTTTTTTGGAGAATTAAAGATGTACAGGTAACTTAAGTTCAGTAGACGGGAAGAAAATAAGCACAAGACATCTTCAACCTACGAACAATGAGTTAGGGACTGTTCAAACTTACAACTTGAAAAAGTGATTTATGATCGTTTTTCACATTTACGACCATCACAGCATCCCCATGGTCATACAATCAAAATTTGGACACTTGGCCACTGGCTCAAATTTATGACGGTTGCAGTGCCCCAGGGTTACGTGATCCCCTTTTGTGACCGTCTGAGAATCAAAGTCAACGGGGAAGCCATGTTTACTTAACAACCTTGTTACTCACTTAAAAACGGCAGTGATTTGCATACGTCTGAAAAAGTCTGTAGAGATTCTCAGTCATCCAGTAATATTGAAACTGTCATTAAACGGCACCTTCCACCCGTGAGAATTGCCAAAATGTTTAGAAACTCAGTGCCAAATTGTTGGAAATGTGACCATGAATTGGGAACATGCTATCACATGTGGTGGCTGTGCCAAAAAACAAAAGAACATTGGCAGAAAATCCAAAAGTGGCTGATAGAGATAACCGAAGAGGAAACAGAATTCACATCGGAACTATTTCTTTTAACTTTAACTTTTATTTGATTTCTAAACCGCACCCTCTCCCAGAAGGGACTCGGGGCGGTGTACAGTCATATTTAAAACACAGTAATATACATAGATATAAATATAGAATAAGTGTAGGTGTGTCTGGAGGAGGTAACATATAATTTACTGTACAATAATAGTTAAAGTTCAATTTAAAATTTAAAAATTTAAAATGCATTAAAAAACTACCCCTAAAAACTATCCCGGGGTAAAATGTTTGCCAGGAGATATACAATGGAACTATAAATGGGCCAGGCCAGCTAGTTGGAACAGGTGGGTCTTGAGTTTCTGTTGGAAGGAGCGGAGGTCGGTTGTAGTTCTGATATCGGGGGGGGGGGGAGGTCATTCCAGAGGGTTGGGCCCATCACAGAGAAGGCTCTACTCCTGGGCGCCGCCCGTTGGCATTGCTTAGTAGACGGCACCCAGAGGAATCCCTCCCTGTGGGAGCGAATTGGTCGCAGGGAAGTATGAGGTAGGATGCGATCCCGCAGGTAACTAGGTCCTGTACCATGGAGCGCTTTGAAGATGGTAATCAACACCTTGAAACGCACCCGAAAGACCACAGGCAGCCAGTGCAGCTCGCGCAGGAGAGGTGTTACGTGGGAGTACCTAGTACTCCCCATGATAGCCCGCGTGGCCGCATTCTGAACTAGCTGCAGTCTTTTGGGAATTATAAATAATAAATATAACAAGGGGGTAATTTACTTAACAACGCATATTATTACGGCAGCAAGAATAGTCTTTTCCCCAAAACTGGAAAAACAGGGAAACTCCACAAGAAGGGGAAATAATTAGGAAAATTCTGACCTGTGCTGAAATGGATAAATTGACATGGGAATTGAAGAAAAAAGACGAATCAGAATATTATAAGATCTGGGATAATTTTTATCGATGTTTGGGACAATAAAGGAAAGACTCAAAATAGGCAATGGCTAAGATTCATAAAATGGAGACTAGAATTATGTATGAAACTATAATAGAGAAAATGTATATGATCAATGCAAAGCAACATGGTTGCAAATATGATATTTCTATATTTGTAAATACAGAATAGATCAAATGTTCAAAAGCCTTGTAGTTACAATGTATAACTTTATATCTTTATATCTTAGCATGTATAGCATAGATTTCGCCAGGACGGTTTTGTCCAATGTTTTGATTTGTATTCAATAAAAAAACTTTAAAAAAAAAAGAAACTGCCACTAAATGAGCTGTTGTAAGTCGAGGACTACCAATATGTTTTATGCAATGCCATAGCTTTCATTGTGATGTGATTTTTTTTTTTTTGGATACTGCTGTAAAATGTGTGGCTTGCTGCAGAGTGATTTGCAGAATTGCCCGCACTGTTCCAGATGATGACAGCATCCTCCCTTTGTGATGCAAGCTCCGCCCACTTTCTATAGGCCTGACATGCTCCATGTACTAAAGAGTTGAATTTGCATAAAAAAGGCACTGTGATGCTTTGTTCGTTGGCCTCCCCTTGACCTTACCTGTGGTTTTGCTCCAATATTTCCCGAAGTTATGATAAAACTTGTCATGATTATTTCTGCATTGCCCCGGCACCTATCGCCTTGATGGAGAATGCAATTTGCAGAATGAATAATATCAAATGGATGTTTTCCAGTTCAGAAAAAGAAAAAGGACATTTTCATTCTTAGATCCACCATTATTTTCAGCCAGCTAATGTTGGATAAGCGCCCAGAAGGACATAAGGGATGGGGGATTGAGTGTATATTCTAATCAGAAGAAAATTAGCACTCTCTAGCTTCTTTTTGTATCATCGCTTATTCGTATCATTTCTGAAGTTTAGCTGCGGGTGTCGAGGCTTAGGAGTACACAGAACAGGAAGGCCCGCAGTCCAGGGAGGGATCTATCAGCATATGTCAGAACCCACCACGTCCAAGCATAAGTTCCCAACTGTGGGTCAGGAGCAACCCAGAGTGAAAAGGTCATACAATCAATAAGACCTGTGTTAATTAATTTGTTATTTGAGGGTTATGACACAGCTGTGATGGCAAACTTATGGCATGCGTACCCGAAGTGGCATGCAGAGCCATGTCGTCAGGCACACATGGTGTTGCCTGTTCCTTTTCCGTGTTTCTGGTGTACATGCATGCACAACCATCAGCTGGTCTTTGTGCATGCGGCCGTGCCAGAAACTGGAAGAGCTGGTCTTCCGTTTTCCGTTGTGAGAGTGCGTGCCAGCCAGCTGATCATCGCGCCAGTAACTGGAGGATAGCTGGCTAGCGTGCATGCATGCTCCGGAAACCAGAAATTCATTTTCAGGCACGCGCATGCCCCCACGGGCAGCTCCTCTTCTGGGTTGTGGCCCTGATGAACACGCACCTGCTCCCTTTTTGGCACTTGGTGCCGAAAAGGTTCGCCATCACCGTGGTATAGCAAGCATTGAGAACCCACTGTGGCGGAATGTAATCTGGATTCCTAGGAGGGAGGGAGGGAGGGCATTCTGGAGGAGCAAGAGACAATGAAACTTAAATATCCTGTGTGGGAGAAAGAGAGTGAAGATCAGTGGCTGGTTGTAGGCAGTACACCCCGGTACGGGCATACCAGTGCCTGCCGGGAGCACCAGGTACCGTTCCAGTACGGTGCTCCAGAAGGCCCACCTGCCCGCCCTCCTTACCTGTATTTGAGCTCTTCAGCGCTTCAGCGCATGGAGTGTATGGTGCCTATGCAACTGGTGCGTCACAAAGGCAAAGATGCACACATGCGCTGCGCGGGAGTGCTGAACACATTCCTGTGGTAGACGCTGGGCTCCGTTGCACCATACTGGTTGCAACAGGATCCGGAACCCACCACTGGTGAAGATGGTTCCTCCCTAATAGTTCCAAGAGTATGTGTTAAAGGATGCAGGAAGTCTACTTTAGTTTGGCAAGATCGCTGTCTGTAGGTGAGGAACAGTAACGGAAACTGCTTAGAAGAATTTCAACAACTCCTTTTGGTTTTCCAGAGTCTGACACCCTAAAATACCCTAAAAGCAGAACCTCGCTACAAGTCAGTGAAAGCACAAAGGATGAATTCAAAAGATGGGTAGATGCAATTGAACTGAGTTTTATGAAAGGCATATCTATCTATCATCTATCTATCTATCTATCTATCTATCTATCTATCTATCTATCTATCTATCTATCTATCTATCTATCTATCTATCATCTATCTATCTATCAATCTATCATCTATCTATCTATCTATCTATCTATCTATCTATCTATCATCTATCTATCATTTATCTCTATTTATCTATCTATCATCTAAGTATCTATCTATCTCTATTTATCTATCTCTATCTCTGTCTATCAATCGATCGATTGATCAATATCTATCTATCTATCACTATCATCTATCTTTCTATCTATCTATCTATCTATCTATCTATCTATCTATCTATCTATCTATCTATCTCATCTATCATTTATCTTGATATCTATCATCTATCTATCTATCTATCTCCATCTATCCTCTATCTATCTATCTATCTATCTATCTATCTATCTATCTATCTATCTATCTATCTCTATCTATCTATCTATCTCTATCTATCATCTATCCTACCTACCTACCTACCTACCTACCTACCTACCTACCTACCTACCTACCTATCTATCATCTATCTATCTCTATCTATCATCTATCTATCTCTATCTATCATCTATCTATCTATCTATCATCTATCTATCTATCTATCTATCTATCATCTATCTATCTATCTATCTATCTATCTATCTATCTATCTATCATCTAACCTACCTATCCTACCTACCTATCCTGTCTATCTATCATCTATCTATCATCTATCTATCTATCTATCTATCTATCTATCTATCTATCTATCTATCTATCATCTATCTATCTATCATCTATCTATCTATCTATCTATCTATCTATCTATCTATCTATCTATATCTATCTATCATTATCTATCATCATCATCATTTCTCTCTCATATTCATCTGTCTGTCTGTCTATCTACGTATCTACCTACCTCAATCATTCCATTAAATCACTTTTCAACAAGGGACAGCATGTTGTGCGCCCTGTTTTCCTTTTTTAAGCCATTATTTAGGAGGCCCTTTTCCAAACCCACTTCCTAGATAGAATTCCTAAGAGGGCAAAGGAGTCTGAAAGCCGTAATCTCCATTACAGCTCGCAATGAAAGCAGTTTTTCCAGGGAAAACAGTAGACGGTAGAGGGAAATGGATCACGATGGGGATGAGAAAGAGATTCCTAAAACCAATGGTAGAGTGTAAACTGACCCCCAGACCTCTTCTACCTTTGCCAAGTGAAGCAAACCTTTTCTGAGGCTAGTTAAGGGGTGCAATCAAGGGAACCAGACCCCCCCTTCTAAAACCTGGGAGGGGGGATTTTAAAAAACATAAGCTGTATCTGTTACAACCGATCCATGGGAATGATTCTGAAAAGCTGAAGCTGGCTCACAGATCCCTTTTACCCCAAAGCTCAACTGCTTTGCAGGTTACGAGAGGAGATGTGCCAGGGGGGAAAACACCCGAAGCTGTCTGGAAGCGTATGGGCTACATGCCAGCAAATACAGTAGTTGCACATCAGATATATGGGTCTCAACTGCAAACACACACCCCACACACAAATATAACAGGATTGTGATATTATTGGATTAGCAGCTGGCAGGGCAAGTTGAATGACTTAGTCTGGCTTTATTTTTTCTCCCCTCCTTCTCTTTGAAAAAAGAGCTTGGATACGCGCTGGAAAAGAATTGGATATAATATAGAAGCTGGAAACATTTAACGATGAAGAAACCAACCGTCACATCTTATGAGACGGATGACAGTGATGTCTGCTTGTCAACTGTAATAGATCTCCTACCAGATGCTGGGATTGAACTGAAGAAGAGAATGTTCTCCAGCATCCTCTGAATGGATATACCGTATATTTTGGAGTATAAGATGCACCGTGATTTTGAAGAGGCAAATTTAAAAAAAAAAGTTTTTGCACTCTGCAGACCTCCCAAAAGTAGCCCGTTTTTTGTCAAAAAGGCGGCATGCATAACCTTTAGGAGGCTTGTAGAGTGCTCCTGGGGGCTGAGGGGGGGCAAAAACGAGCAAAGGGTGGCCCGTTTTCCACTCATTTTTGCCCTCCCCAGCCCCCAGGAACACTCTGGAAGCTTCCTAAAGGCTATGCAGTGCCATTTTTGCAAAGAGGTGGGGTTTTGGGAGGCCCAAAATGCTTCTATTCAGTGTATAAGATGCACCCAGATTTTCATCCTCTTTTTGGGGGGGTAAAAGGTGCATCTTATACTCTGAAAAATATGGTACATGCCCCAAACTCGTCAACTTAACAGAATAACAGAGTAGCAGAGTTGGAAGGGACCTTGGAGGTCTTCTAGTCCAAGCCCCTTGTTAAGTGAACGTTGCCCCATTTTATGACCTTTCTCTCCAGGGTGGTTAAGTGACTCACTGCAGTTGTTAAGTTAGTAACGCAGGTTGTTGAAGTGAATCTGGCTTCCCCATTGACTTTGGATTGTCAGAAAGTCGCCAAAGGGGATCACACGACTTCAGGGACATTGCAATCGACATAAATGGGAGCCAGTTGCCAACGGTCTGAATGTTGATCCTGAAACCAAGGTGATGTTGCAAAGATCATACGTGTGAAAAGCGGCCGTGACACTTTTCCCAGTGCTGTTGTAACTTTGAACAGTCGCAAAATGAACTGTTGTAAGTCAAGGATCTGTATTATGATGATGATGATCAGTATTAGACTGTTGCTTTGTCTGTACACTGAGAGTTTCTGCACTGGAGACAAATTCCTTGTCCAGTCACATTTAGCCAAATAAAGTGTCCTGTTCTGTCCTGTCCTGTCCTGTCCTGTCCTGTTCTGTTCTCTCTTGCATTTTTTCTGTATTGCATTCTATTCTGTTCTGTTCTGTTCTCTATTCTCTCTATTCTATTCTATTCTATTCTATTCTATTCTATTCTATATTCTATTCTATATTCTATGTTCTGTTCTGTTCTATATTCTGTTCTATTCCTTATTTTATTCTGTTCTATATTCTATTCTATTCTGTTCTGTCCTTATTTTATTCTATTCTATTCCTTATTCTGTTCTATATTCTATTCTGTTCCTTATTTTATTCTATTCTATTCCTTATTCTATTCTGTTCTATATTCTATTCTGTTCTGTTCCTTATTCTATTCTATTCTATTTTATTCTGTTCCTTATTTTATTCTATTCTATTCCTTATTCTATTCTGTTCTATATTCTATTCTGTTCTGTTCCTTATTCTATTCTATTCTATTTTATTCTGTTCCTTATTTTATTCTATTCTATTCTATTCCTTATTCTATTCTGTTCTATATTCTATTCTGTTCTGTTCCTTATTCTATTCTATTCTATTTTATTCTGTTCCTTATTTTATTCTATTCTATTCCTTATTCTATTCTGTTCTATATTCTATTCTGTTCTGTTCCTTATTTTATTCTATTCTATTCTATTCCTTATTCTATTCTGTTCTATATTCTATTTTGTTCTGTTCTGTTCCTTATTCTACTCTACTCTACTCTACTCTACTCTATTCTAGCCCTCTTCTGTCCCATCCCATCCCATTCTATTCCTCCTTTCCCACTCAGCTTTAAGTACATAGTTTGTTATCTCATTCAAAGGGCAAATTTTACCTCTTGACATTTGTTTTTCAACTCTTATCTAACCTAGAAACAAGGAGAATTTTTTTTCCCAACAGCGAGCACAATTAATCAGTGGAACAGCTTGCCTCCTGTAGTTCAAAAGTAGATTGGACAACCATTTGACTGGGAATGGTATTAGATTCCTGCCTTGAACAGGAGGTTCGACTAGAAGACCTTTGAGGTCCCTTCCAGCCCTATGATTCTATCACCTGAACCGGTCTGAACCGGCTGAATACCACCTCTGATTAGAAGACTAAAACATCTGAAGAACGATTGCAGGAATTGGGTATGTCTAGTTTAGTGAAAAGGAAATTTAGGGGTGACATGATAGCAGTGTTCCAATATCTGCTATTGGAACAAATATCTGCTATTGGAACAAATAACAAAATGCTATTGTTTTGAGGCCAAACCAAAAAGGCCGTTGGGGGAGAATGGATTGGAGAACGAATTTGGGTCTGTTTACAGTCTTTCAGATAAGAAGTTAAACATTAATTTTTCTCCAAAGGTACCATTTTATGTAACACTCTGGAAATATCTAAATGAAAAACAGACCCAGCGAAATTAAACCTATAAATCGAGTTCCGCCCTCAAATTCTCAAACCACAAGGATATATTTCCCACCAACACCAGAGGCAGCCATGCCAAAGGAATGTCCACATTTATAACCAAAGACCAAACTGATTTGATCACACGCCTAGTGTATACCTTGGAAGCTTGCGCCACATTTGAATAAACATGGTTGTAAAATTGTTGTTTTGGAGCGGTGGTAGTTACATCGTGGACAACTTCGCTGCCCAGTAGGAAAAGAAAAATCACTCGGCAGATATTTGGCATGTTGGAAAGATCAGGCAAAAATCCAAGCCTGTTAACAATGGACCAATTCCCACAACCACCCTGTCATGAGGGTTTAACCATGAGTTATGTAAGCCACAAATGCCTGGGTCTGCATATTGCTCTAAGCCAGGGGTCAGCAACCTGGAGTTGCATGTGGCTCTTTTATCCCTCTGCTGTGTCTCCCTGTCGCCGGTCACTGCCACAGTTTTGAGAGAAGCCACTTTTGTTCTTTTGAAGGCAGTGACGTGCGGTAAGGTTTATGGCTGGTGAGGCTGGTGACGTCATCAGGAAGGCGGGGAATTCTTAACAAGGCGCCGGCCACGACTCGGTTTCCAGGGTCCTTTCGCGAGCGAGCTGGCAGGGAAACGGTAGACGACGGGTCCGAAAAGTCCGTCGCACTTTCTGCTTTCGCGAGCAACTTCCTGTAAACCTGCCGTTGCTCAGTGCGAGGAAGGGAGCCGCTCGCGCATGCGCATTCACCCTGGAACATGAGCTCCGGCGTCAGAACCCGACAGAAGGCGGGGAATGGGACCACGTGTGCAGGAGGGAGGCTGAGGCTAGAGGAGCCTCCTGCACTTCCCTCGGTCCTGCACACGTGGTCCCATTCCCTGCCTTCCTGAGTCAACATGAAGGGGAGCGCAGCTCGCGCAGTCCCATTCCCCGAGGCTCCTCAGCGACTTTTCCCTTTTCCCTTTTTTTTTTCATGATGAGAGCGGTGAGGCTCTGCCTCCCCTGCCTCCCCTGACCGCACGTCCCTGTTTGAAGGCTTTTAGGGCTAAATGGGCATCTTAAGCCTCACAACCACTTAAGGTACCCACTTCACCTTTGGAACACACAACACACCCAAACCTCCCTGCCCTGCCAGATTTTGCAGTGCAATCTTTTTGGCCAGCAGAATTCCACACCCTTGAGTTAGGGTGGACTGGACCTATGACCACAATTGAGCCTTTCTGACACCAGTGAAAGAGGTGAGGACCTCCTACTTACTGGATCAGGGGTCAGCAACCTCAGGCTCTGGAGCCGCGTGTGGCTCTTTCATCCCTCTGCTGCAGCTCCCTGTGGCCGCTTTGGTCGGCACCACAATATTGAGAAGAGCTTCCGTTTGGGAGTAGGGGGAAACACAGCGCACCAGGAGGAGACTCTATGGTCATCTCCACAATTGATAGGGCTTTTGGTTAGGACAGGTAGAGGAAAAAGGACATTGCACTAGGAGGAGACTCTATGGTGGGGGAACCGAACCTCCAGTTGGCAGGGGAAAAAGGACACTGTTCTACGAGGAGACTCTATGGTGGGGGAACCGAACCTCCAATTGGCAGGGGGAAAAGGACACCGTGCTAGGTGGAGACTCTACGGTGGGGCAACCAGACTTCCAGTTGGCTCCAGAATTGAATGGGGGGCTTCCGGTTAGGACCTTTGTGGTTCTTTGAGTCTTTAAGGTTGCCGACCCCTCGTCTAAGCCATAATTTGCAAATGACAAAAGAGTTGCGTTGAGGAGCATCAGCCACGAGCTATAATCTCATCAAAACGATGAGATTGCACTATGACATCATGACACAACCGTCCTTTATGTATAGGCAGTCCTCAGCTTACAACCGCAGCTGAGCGCAAAATTTATGTTGCTCAACACAATGGTGCTTAAGTGAGCTTTTGCCACATTTTAACGACCTTTCTTGCCACAATGGTTAAACAAGTCGCTGCGGTGGTTAAGTTAGTAACACGGTTGTTAAGTACATCTGGTTTCCACGCTGACTTTGCTTGTCCGAAGGTCATAAAAGGGGATTGCATGATCCTGGGACCCTGTAATTGTCATAAATATGAATCAGTTGCCAAGCGTCTGAATTTTGACCAGATGACCAGGCGGATGCTATGCGAAAAACAGCCCCAAGGCATTTTTTAAAATCGGCGTTGTCACTTCAAACGGTCGCTAAATGAACTGTTTTAAGTTAAGGACTATGTGCATATGCATGCAATGTTTGCCACAAGGCCACTGTTGTGAGCAGAGGTGGCAACAAAGTATCACAACTAGGTTGCACTCTTTCCCCCTCCTCTGTGCACTACTGCAGGCCCCAAAAATTGAGTTCGCAAAATCCACTTAGGCAAAAATCAAGCGTATCATAGGTTATGGATAAGTGTGATGTATGATCTCAGGCAGTTAGTTTATGCGAAGGGAATGATTGATAAGAAGGAGTAAGGAAAGTTTTTTTTCCTGCAGCCTGTTTTCTAAGCCAGTGGTCGCCAACCCCTGATCCGTGGATCGGTGTAATTATCTGGGACAAGGCATGAAGGTAGGGGTGAAATTCAGCAGGTCCTGGAGAACCGGTAGCGGAAATTTTGAGTAGTTTGGAGAACTGGCAAATGCTACCTCTGGCTGGCCCCAGAGTGAGGTGGGAATGGAGATTTTGCAGTATCCTCCCCCTGGAGTGAGAAGGCAATGGGGATTTTGCAGTATCCTTCCCCTACCATGCCCACCAAGCCACGCCCACAGAACCGGTAAGTAAAAAAATTTTTTTGCACCACTGCATGAAAGTCACACAGCCAGCTGAGAGTTCAAACTCCCCTTTAATGCTCCAAATTTCCCCTCAAACGCTCCCAGGCAAGTCCCAGAACAAAGTATGCGCGCACACACACATACACAATGCCCACACACACAATGCACAGTAAAGGAACAGGGAAATGAGTCCACGAAGCAAGGAACAAACAATGAGTTCACGAAGCAAGGAACAAACAATGAGTCCACGAAGCAAGAAACAAACAATAAGTCTACGAAGCAAGGAACAAACAATGAGTCCACGAAGCAAGGAACAAACAATGAGTCTACGAAGGAACAAACGAGTCCACGAAGCAAGGAACAAACAATGAGTCCACGAAGGAACAAACAATGAGTTTACGAAGCAAGGAACAAATGAGTCCACGAAGAAAGGAACAAACAATGAGTCTACGAAGGAACAAACAATGAGTCCACGAAGCAAGGAACAAACAATGAGTCCACGAAGCAAGGAATAAACAATGAGTCTACGAAGGAACAAACAATGAGTCCACGAAGCAAGGAACAAACAATGAGTCCACGAAGCAAGGAACAAACAATGAGTCCACGAAGCAAGGAACAAACAATGAGTCCACGAAGCAAGGAACAAGGCACTCAGTCCACAAAATCAGGAAGAAGAAAGCAGCTCTACAAACTCCAAATGTGTGTATCGGCACACCAAACTCTACCAATTCAGCATTTGTTCCCAACAAACGCCCTTCCCCACAGAATTTCCTTAAATCTCAGTCCTCAGGTGTGCCTTATAAAGCGGGGTGGGGCGCTCTCCTCCTGAGTCCTCGGGTCAGCCTGTGCTGTTTCTGCCTTCTCTCCACCCGCTCTGCTCTGGGATCAGGAGACGGCAGTCCTTGCTCATCGCCTGAGCTCCGTTGCTCCTCATGTCCACTGCTTTCCCTCTCTCAGTCATCCTGCCCCCGTTCCTCCCTGAGGGGCCCTAGGCTGCCTCATCCCAAGCTGTCCCAATCCTGAGGGGGCCAGCTGGGCTGCCTTGGCCTGCTCCTCCCCACATTCCTCTGAAGCCAAGAATTCTGTCCCCTTGATCTCCATTGGCTCCAGCTCCTGATCGTCCTCCTCTGCAGATTCAGGCTCTGATGGGGGCATGACAACTGGGGTACCACTGGTCCACGGGAACAACCGAAGCTCCATCCGTGGGATGCAGGCACCATGCAAAGCCACGCCCCCTCCCGTCCAGGGGAAAAAACCTTTCTCCATGGAAACGGTCCCTGATGCCCAAAAGATTGGGGGCTGCTGTTTTAATCTGCTAAACATTAAAGAATTAGTCCCAAAAGGTGCTTTTTCCAGAAAGACTTTCTGGAAGTCTTTCCGAAAAACCACTTTGGGGACAACCCTGAGAATCTCCAGAAACATTGTAGAATTAGACAGCCCTGTTCTTGCCCATGCTGGCTAAGGAGGGGAGGGGAGCGGGGAGACAGACTATAAAAGTTAAAATCCACACCTCTTTTTTTAAAAATATTTTTTTATTAAACTTATTTAAACATTAAAAACAAAACACAAATTTCCACTCATTACAGCGTTACTGTATTTTGCATCCTTAATATCATTCATGTTTACATCAGCTCTGTAGAATGTAATAATATGAAATCCACACCTCTTAGAGTTGCCATGTTTGCCAAGCGCTGCTCTGGACACTGCTCCAGTCAGTGACGTGCGGTGAGGTTTATAGCTAGTGAGGCAGCAATTTTTTTAGACTTGTGGACTTCAACTCCCAGAATTCCACAGTCAGGCATGCTCAGTTGCGACCTGCCGCCCTCCGCCCTGGGATTCGGCCACGGCACCGCCTGCCAGAGCTGCACGGAATCCGGGGCGTGCTTGTCGGGCGAGGGCAGCGCAGATGGGGAGCGGACGGAGCGGAGGAAGCCTCTCCCCCCCCTCGAGTCTAGGGCAGCGAGTCATTCAATAGGAAACTTGCCTCTTGGAAGGAATGACTCGGCTTGGCTCCTGCTTTGTCTCTCCTTCCTCTTCGCTTCTCCGTTCGGTCGTTGGGCGGCAGATCGAAAGCAGGAGCCAAGCTGGGTCCATTCCTCCCAAAAGGCAAGTTTCCCATCGAATGACTCGCTGCCCTGATGATGAGAGGTTAGGCTAGACCACACTTGCCTCACCTGACTGCACGTCACCGGCTCCAGTTAAAATCAGGATATCAAAGTTATTTCCCGTGCGGGAAGCACAGAGGAAGGTTAACCAGCCCTTGGATCGCCTGCCCCCTTCACATCTCTTACTTGATCTCCAATGAAATACATGGATATGTTTGAGCACCGCACATCCTACACGTAGTCCTCAATTTACAAACTTTGATTTAGTGACCATTCGAAGTTCCAACAGCATGGAAAAAACAGGATTTATGGCTGGGGTTTTTTTCGCACTTACAACCGCTGCGACGTTTCCATGTTCAAGCGATCAAAATTCAAAAGCTTGGCGACTGACTCATGTTTATGACGGTTGCAGGGTCCATGGGATCAGTCACCTTTTGCAACCTTCTGGCACACACATTTCAACGGGGAAGCCACTTTACAATCAGGTTACTAAGTTAACAACTGCACGGGATTCGTTTAACAGCAGCGGCAAGGAAGGTTGTTAAATGGGGCAAAACCCATTTAAGCAACTATCTCGCTCAGAAACCAAAACTTTGGTTTCAATTGTGGTCGTAAGTCAAGGACGACCTATAATGAAACCCACTCAAAAAGTCTCCACTATAATGATCTAAAACTGTAATTACAGAATTGGAAGAATACATCCGGGGCTCGGGGATTCAATGTTTCTTTGGTACAAAAATCCAAATAAAAGCATGTCTGACCAACCTCTACTTGAATACATCCAATCCAGGGATCAGCAACCTTAAAGATTCAAAGAGCGACAAAAGTCCTAACTGGAAGCCCTCCATTAAATTCTGGAGCCGACTGGAAGTCCGGTTTCCCCACCATAGAGTCTCCTCCTAGCGCGGCGTCCTTTTTCCTCTACCTCTCCTAACCGAAAGCCCTATCAATTGTGGAGATGACCATAGAGTCTCCTCCTGATGCGCTGTGCTTTCCCCTACTCCCAAACAGAAGCTCTTCTCAATATTGTGGTGCTGACCAAACCGGCGACAGGGAGCCGCAGCAGAGGGATGAAAGAGCCACATGCAGCTCCAGAGCCTGTGGTTGCTGACCCCTGATCTAGTAAGTAGGAGGTCCTCACCTCTTTCACTGGTGTCAGAAAGGCTTCAGTTGTGGTCGTAGGTCCAGAACTACCTGTATACATTTTTGCAGGCCTTACCTTAAGGGTGTGGAATTCTGCTGGCCAAAAAGATTGCGCTCCAAAATCTGGCAGGGCTGTGAGGTTTGGGTGTGTTGTGTGTTCAAAGGTGTGTTCAAGGGTGAAGTGGGTACCTTAAGTGGTTGCGAGGCTTAACATGCCCATTTGGCCCTTAAAAAGAACAAAAGTGGATTAAATGTGATGCCCCACCCATTCTAGAATTTGTAGGAAAAAAGGCCTTCATTATCCAGAAATCTGGCATCACCTCTTTGAACCATTTTTGTTAAAAAGCCTATCGTATTTTTCAGATTATAAGACGCTCCGAAGTATAAGACGCACCAAGCTTTTGGGGAGGAAAACAAGGGGGGGGAAATCTGCCTCTGCCTCCCAGCAATTTGCTTAGTGGAGCAAACAGCAAGTTTCACTTTCAGTTTTTCCTGTTTCAGGCTGCAGGGATTGCTATAGCCCCAGGATGGCAAACCTATGGCACGCATGCCACAGGTGGCACACAGAGCCATTTGTCAGGGCACGCGAGGCATTGCCCTGTCAGCTGGCCAGTATGCATGCCTTTTTTTCCAGCCTTTTTTAAAGCCATTTTACGCCCTCCAGAGACTTTATAGGAGCCTGGGGAGGGCAAAAAGAGCCTCTCCCCCTCAAGGCCCTCCGGAGGCTTCAAAAACATCCTTGAAGCCTCCAGAGCCAAAAAGCCACCCCTATCGGCAAACCGGAAGTTCAGGGATGGACTTCCGGTTTGTTCGTAGGGTCGGATTAAGTCCTCCAGAGGCTTCAGGGACCTTCAGGAAGCTTCCCTGAAGGCTCAGGAGGACTAAAAAGGACCCGATGAGCAAACCGGAAGTCACTTCCGGTTTGCTCGTAGAGTCGGTTTAAGCCCTCTGGTCCCTGAAGCCTCTGGAGAGCCCCAGGGGGTCAGGGGAGGCTTTTTTCACTCTCCCCAGGCTCCTATAAAGCCTCTGGAACCTGGGGAGGGCAAAAAAAGCATCCCCAAAATGGGGGAGCACCTCTCATGCGTGCATGCACACTGGGAGGGGGGGTGTCACACGCTGCATTATGGGTGCGGCACGCCCACATACGACCCCCCCCTGCGCTCCAACCCCTTATGGCACGCGAATCAAAAAAGGTTCGCCATCGCTGCTATAGCCTATTGCAGCCTCCACAAGTTCCCCCCCCCCCGCCCTTTGCTGCAACAAGGTAAATTGCTGGGAGGCAGAGCCCAAAGGGTTGGGGCCGGTGGGTTGGTGGGGCTACATTCAGTGTATAAGACGCACCCAAGTTTTCACCCTCATTTGGGGGGGGGGGAGAAGGTGCGTCTTATACTCCGAAAAATACTTTTGTGAGGTAGGCCTCACTTAATCACTGCTGCTGTTTAGCAACCATCTGGAACAGAGGTGGATTTCACATAATGTTACCACCGGTTTGTCGCACACAAAAACTGTAAGCGTGTGCATGCTCACTTTGTGCCTTCTGCCCGTGCGCTTTGCTTGCACCCGTGGCTTGCTTGCATGCGCACAGCTTAGAAAACGTGGCTAAATAGGACAGCATAGAGCAGTGAGGGTGAAAACCTCACATGCATGAACAGTCATACGGGCCGTGCTCTGGAAAAGCTAAACTTCAGTGTCTTAGTGCACATCCGACAATCAGCTGTCCGGTGTGCATGTGCAGGCTGGGTTTTAGCACTGCTGCGCATGCGAGGGGATTGTGCTCCCAAAAAGCCGAACTTCCGTATTCTGGCGCACATGTGCACCCGACAATCAGCTAGCAGGCACGCATGCGCACACCGTTTTTTGGCACTGCCATGTGGCCGAAGGACAGTTGATCGCCAGAAACCCAGAAGACAAACAGGCAAGGCCGCACATGCCGAGCAACATGGTTTCATGAACCACTTAGGGCACGGATGTCATAGGTTGGCCATCATGGACATAGAGCCAGGAAAGCTGGACCCACCCGCAAGTCGCCACTACCGGTTCGTCTGAACCGATCCGAACCAATCTGAACCGTCTGAATACCGCCACTGATCTGGAAGTATAACAGTGCTGAAAAGCTAACTTTACAACTGGTCCTCACACTTAGCACACATCTCAATTTTTTATTAGTTTAGGTTATAATAACATACAAAAAATACAAAAGGAAAAAGGAAAAATAGGGAAAGGGAAGGGGAAGGGGGAAGGAGGGGAAAAAGAAAGAAAAGACATTAACTTCAATTCCTTTTGGTGTAGTACAGGGGTGTCCAAACTTGGCAACTTTAAGACTTGTGGACTTCAACTCCCAGAATTCTGGCTGGGGAATTCTGGGAGTTGAAGTCCACAAGTCTTAAAGTTGCCAAGTTTGGACACCCCTGGTGTAGTAGAATAAGACATTAATATCAAACCTCATTTTTTTACTTTTATATAATAGTTTAAACCATTTCTATAACAGCAAATATATCTAATCACTAAACCCAAAATCGAAGTTTTGGCGTTTTTTTCCATCTCAAGCACAAAGTGGTTTCCAAGTAGAAATAAAAGTATTTCTTTCTTCTTTGATCAAAACCGTCTATTCTATTCTATTCTATTCTATTCTATTCGATTCTATTCCACTCCCTTCTCCTTTGCCTTCAGTCTTTTCCAACATCAGGAGTCATTAAAAACATATGAGCATTCAAAGTTAAAACATGACAATTAACAACAACAACTGGATAAGAGGGACCAACACTTAAATGGGAAGGAGGTGGGATCTACCAACCATCGCTATGTAGATTCTATCCGCTCCACTACCAATGAACTGGCTGTTGCTGATATTTTAATGCCCTTCTCCAGCTAAAGAAGATAAGCGGGATGAAACCTAAAGACTATTTGAATGGGAGAACGTGAAGGATTCTCACGGCATTAGACTAGCCTGAGAAGTTAAGAAAATCCCCTGGAAGAAAGAAATATTCCATATTGTCATAGAACATAGAATGATAGGGCTGGAAGGAACTTCAGAAGTCTTCCAGTCCAACTTCCTGCTCAAGTCAGGTGTTTCTTACCCAATCAAATGGTTGTCCAGCAGAGGTGGTATTCAGCAGGTTCTGGAGACCAGTTCTGGAGTACCAGTAGCAGAAATTTTGAGTAGTTCGGAGAACGGGTAAATACCACCTCTGGCTGGCCACGCCCCCATCTATTCTCTGCCTCCCGAGTCCCAGCTGATTGGGAGGGAATGGGGATTTTGCAATATCCTTTCCCTGCTACGCCACAAAGCCATGCCCACAAAGCCATGCCATGCCCACAAAGCCACACCCACAGAACCGGTAGTAAAAAAAAATTAATCCCACCACTGTTATCCAGCCTACTTTTCAAAACCTCCAGTGATACCGCACCCATAACTCCAGGAGGCAAGCTATTCTACTGATTAATTGTTCTCACTGTCAAAACATTTACCCTTATTTCTAGGTGGTATCTCTCTTTGACCAAGCTTCCACTCATTACTTCTTTTCCTGACTTCTGATGCCCTCGAGAATAACAGATGGAAGGGGCCTTGGCGGTTTTCTAGTCCAACGCCCTGCTTAGGCAGGAAACCCTACACCACTTCAGACAAACATCTTCTTAAAAACTTCCAGTGTTGGAGCATTTACAACTTCTGGAGGCAAGCTGTTCCACTGATTAATTGTTCCCACTTAGGAAATTTCTCCTTAGTTCTAAGTTGCTTCTCTCCTTGATTAGTTTCCATCTATTGTTTCTTATCCTGCTTCAGATGCTTTGAAGAACAAGTCGACTGTTGCCATCTCACCCCCTAGTCCTTCTTTTCATTAAACTAAACATACCCAATTCCGACAACTGACCTTTGTATGTTTTATCCTCCAGTCCCCTAATCATCTTTGTTGCTCTTCTCTGCACTTTTTCTAAAGTTTCAACTTTTTTTTTTTTAAATAATGGCGAGAAGTCAATCTCCTTTTCTTTGTAACAACCTGTCAAGGACTGGCTGACAGTTATGAACAGCTTGCCTTTCGGAAGTTGTAGGAGCTTCATCACTTGAGATTTTCAAGAAAAGATTGCATTGCCATTTGTCAGAAATGGTGTAGGGTCTCCTGCTTGGGCGGGGGGTTGGACTAGAAGGCCTCTAAGGTCCCTTCCAACTCTTTTTTTAATTTATTTTTTTATTTTCAAACATACAAAATATACAAAAACAAAACTTAGACATAAACTACATTTACATTGGAACTTCGTGTTCCTTCTTTTAGCAATTTCAAATTGGTACAATTCTCCTTATGTTATTTCCCCTTCTAATATATTTCGTTTGAGTTTCACCATTTTTAACCCTCTTATTTTACTTATCTATCTGATATACTGGGTAATAAGTTTAAACTCTCTTGTGTACATATATACATGGTAATCCTCCTTAACTTCTACTTTGGGGGTTTATTGTTTCTTTCATTGACCCTTGTTTCTTTCCTCCAATAGTTCCCAAAAAACGCTTTTTCTACTGTCCCTTCCAACGCTGTTGATCTGATATGTCTCCCTGATTCTTCTCTTTGATAGACTAGATATACCTAGTTCCCTCAACTGTTCATCATACAATTTAATCTCCAGACTACCATCCTTATTGTTCATGAAGTCACAAGAACTTCACTTCAACTGGAAAGAGACTTCACTTACTCTTGAAGTACCTCTTCTCAAACCTGTATTTTGAGAACTTCAGCAAAACACCAAGTAGAGAGAGAGAAAATGATTTCCTGGGCAAACCCTCACAATACTTCAGCCAAAAGGGCTCATTTAATTAATTGCCTTGAGAACTTGCCAGATTGGAAAAGCAGGGTGTAAATCAAATTAGCAAACAAACAGATAATAACTCAAACGGGTGGGTCAAACAGGACATGCCTCCTTAAATGGAAATAATCTCAAAATCAGGGGGAAATACTAAGGCCAGTCTGCATGGAAACTGCATGAACATAATATCTGTTTGGCTTAAAGTCATGCTATGTGCAGAAGCTGTGGCTGGCAAATCATTGGACCTAATAGACACTCCTTCAAAGAAATAAGAAAAATTGCACGTCAGCTGTAAATCTTGCCTGTTTTTCCTTGAGTTATGTGTGTGTGTGTGTTGTGTTGTGTTGCGTTTTAGTCTTGGCTTAGTATAATTAAACTAAAATAAGTACAAAAATTGTTCACATAGAGAACATATGTTTCCGGAGAAAACCCTTATCTCTAGGAAGGAAAAATATGCTGTTGTACCTCATTAAAAACACATTTAAAACAAGCATTCCCAAATAAGCCAAAAATTTCTAGACATATTCCAATTTAAGAATCCAAAGCCTCAGCCTCAGCCAAGGTCAAAGAAACCGCATAATTTAATGTGAGCGGCAAGAGCATGAATTAGACAATTGTTTCAAATTGTCTTGTCTGAAAAATTGCCAGTTAGTCATCTTGGTCTAATAACATTCGTTGCAATGTTGCGGTATTGTGCTGGCCTACTTTACAGGGCTATTGGAGAAGAGCAAATTCCAGAGATACTACCAAATAGCAAGCAATCAGCTGACAAGATGATAGACATCTGGCGAGAGGTGCCTTATTTTGTGCCAGTTTTTAAAAGCATGAAAGCATGCTTGTTCATAAGTTAGCAATCATAAGAAGCATTCCTAATTTTAATGCCACACTTTTTAATTTCACTTCTGGTGTACCTACTAAGTCTTGCTAGGTGAATTACTGGACATGCACAGAACAACGTAGCTTTCTCATAGAGAGAAGGAGGGTAACCAAGAGCAAAATCCAGATTTTGCCTGCAAAAGTTTCCCCACTGAATACGTGTCCTGCCTAAAAGACAATAAAAGAATATTAGAGAGAGACAAACTTTGATCTTACAGAAGTAGCTTCTTAAATTCCTTAGCAAATCCAAAGAACAATAAGGAAAAAAGAGCAAATTCCTACAAATCAGGTCCCTGAACTTTAGGTAAGTGGAAAGAGAAGGACGTTAGCCAAGATGAAATACGTCTCTGCAGATTTCTCCGCTCCAATACCGTCTAAACATCTCAGCCTCCAGAATTCCCAGCCCTGCTAATGAGGAATTCTGGGAATGCTTGCCTTAATCAGATGGGGGAGGCTAAAGGCTGTGTTATGAGATCAACTGCTTTTAACTTTGGCAGCCATATGTAGGGACAATTCAAGATGTATACGGAATCTAAGTTCAGACAAGCAGGAAAAAGCACAGGTAGTTCTCAACTTACAAACATTTTTTTTAGTGACTGTTCGTGTAACGTAGGATAATAGAGTTGGAAAGGAACTTAGAGGTCTTCTAGTCCAGCCCACTGCTCAAGCAGGAGACTCTATACAGTTTCAGACAAATGGTTGTCTCATGTCTTCTTAAAAGCCTCCAGTGATGGAGGAGCATCACAATTTCTGAAGGCTAGCTGAAGACTCTCACCGTTAGGAAATTTCTCCTTATCCCTAGGTGGCTCTTCTCCTTGATAAGTTTCCATCCATCATTTCTCATCTTGCTTTGGAAGATAATCTGATGCTCCCTCATCTTTGTGACACTCTCTCAAATATTGGAACACTGCTATCCTGTCATCCCTAGTCCTTCTTTTCATTAGACTACATATACCTAATTCCTGCAACCATTCTTCATATGTTTTGCCTCTAGCTCTCTAATCATACTTGTTCCCCTCTCTGCTCTCTTTCCAGAGTCTCCACATCTTTTTTAAACTGTGGTGACCAGAACCGAATGCAGTAGTCCAATGTGTGGGTTTACTATAGCTTTATAATGCAATTACGTGATCTTCATTCTATCCCTCTGTCTTGGCATTTTTTGGTTGCTGCCAAAACGTTTGTTCAAAAGTTTGTTCAAAGTTACATCAATTGAAAAAAATGACATGATCATTTTTCACACCATTGCAGCATCTATATCTATATCATCTAGATATCTTCATCATTGTCATCCCTTTCATCTATATCTTTATATATCCATCCATCCATCCATCCATATCTATCTATCATGTATCTATCTATCTATCTATCTATCATCTATCTATCTATCTATCTATCTATCTATCTATCTATCTATCTATCTAGCTAGCTAGCTAGCTAGCTAGCTAGCTAGCTAGCTATCATCTTATTTATCCTATCTGTCTACATTATATCTATCTCTATCTATCTATCCATCTATCTATCATCTATCATCTATCAAACTATCTATCATCTATCTATCATCTATCTATCTATCTATCTATCTATCTATCTATCTATCTATCATCTATCTATCTATCTACAATCTATCTATCTACATTATATCGATCATCAATCTATCTATCTATCTATCTATCTATCTATCTATCTATCTATCTATCTATATGTTATATCTATCTATTTATGTTATATCTCTATCTATCTATCTATCTATCTATCTATCTATCATCTATCTTATTTATCCTATCTATCTACATTATATCGATCATCTGTCTGTCTGTCTGTCTGTCTGTCTGTCTGTCTGTCTATCATCTATCTATCTATCTATCTATCTATCTATCTATCATCTATCTATCTATCTATCTATCTATCTATCTATCTATCTATCATCTATCTATCATGTATCTATCTATCCACCCACCCATCCAGATCACCAAAAGGAACTCTGGGCGGTACACAACTATGAGATAAAACAACTTTGTTGTTGTTTCTAGTCATTTTCACCCTGTTAATTTCAGTCCAACCTACTGAAAATTTTTGAAGTGCCCTTTCTGTTTTCTAGAGCATTAGCTGTGCCACCAAATTTGACTCCGTCTAGTTCCTTGGATTCGTTGGCCTCCTTTCATTGATACCACCAAGTAGCCGCCTTTCCAATGACCGAATATGGCCACTTCGGGAAAAGCGAAGTTTGTTTCAGCCAGAAGTCTCACCGGCAACCATCACCGGTAGCGGCCGAAAGGAAGGACCGCCTTCGATCGGGGTATTTTGCCCTCAAATGCAACCCCTGGAAATTCCTCCTTGTTGGCGGCTTCCAGCTGCTTTTTCAATGCAAAGGGGGATCTTCCAGGGGGAAGTCTCAGGGCGCCGAGAGGCTTCAATGCAAAACCCAGACAGGGGTAGATGGGTGGGGGGTGTTTTGCAGTTGTGGTTCAGGCTGCGGGGGCGGGCGCGGGAGAGACTCTTTTCATAGCGGTTGGACCCTACCTCCCATTATCCCTGATCACTGGCCATATCGTCCACGGGATGGGACTTTCCAGGGCCTCAGCTGCGGGGTGGGGGTGGGGGCGCCGATCCCCACTGCCCACCCTGCTCTCTCTCTCTTTCTGTGTGTGTGTGTGTGTGTGTGTGTGTGTCCCTCCTTCACTCTCCCTCCCTCTCTCCCTTCTCTTTCATCTTCCCTCCCGCTCCCCCTCTCTGCCTCCCTCTCCCTCTTTTTCTCCCTCTCTCCCTCCCTCTCCCTTGTTTCACCCTCCCTCCCTTTCCCTCTCACTTATTTCACCCTCCCTCCCTCTCCCTCTCTTTCATCCTCCCTCTCTCACCCTCCCTCCCTCTCCCTTGTTTCACCCTCCCTCCCTCTCTTTCCCTCTCACTTATTTCACCCTCCTTCCCTCTCCCTCTCTCTTTCACCCTCCCTCTCTCACCCTCCCTCTCTCCTTCCCTCTCACCCCCTCTCTCCCTCTCCCTACTTTCATCATCCCTCTCTCTCCCTCTCTCTTTCACCCTCCCTCTCACCCTCCCTATCCCTCTCTCTTTCTCTCCTTCGCCACTTACCTCCGCCGCAGCTTTTAAGGGCGCCGAAAGTTTTCTGGGCTTCTCAAAGCAAAGTTTGGTCTGGGTTGAAAAGTGACGATAACAACGAATCAGGCAGGTGGGCGCGGAAAGCCCATCTCGCGCGGGGTTTCCCCGCACTGCCGATCCCGGCTGCCCCCTCCCCAAAATAAATTTACAAAAAAATCAGAAGGGTTTTTTCCGGAGGGGGTTTTCCCCCAGGAGCGCAGGGGGAGCCCCTTCCCCACGCGCGAGGGAGTCCGCGGGGGGTGGGCGAGCGCCTTTCTCCCGCGGGGGGGGGTCTTCTTTTTTCTGGGCGGGTGGGAGGGAGGGAAGGAGGGGAGCCGCGGAGGAAGAGCAGGAGGAGGTAAGAAGGGAACGCGATCGGCGGAGGTGCGAACTGGGAGCTCCGCCGCGCTCCTTCTGCGAGCTCCGGGCTGAGCCCCGCTTGCCAAGGGGAGGGGGGCGGAGGCGCTGGGCAGGCGGAGGAAAAGTTGGGGACGGCTCGGCAGCCGGCAGCCTGGCGCAGGCGCCTTGTGACCTAACCCAGCCTTTTTGTCACGGTTTTCCTCCCCCCTTCTCTCCTCCCCATCTGGGTGCACCACCCGCCCCTCCCTCCCTCCCTCCCTGCGCATCCCGAGGCGGATTCGGAGTCGCCGCTTGTCTCTGGTCCCCAAAACTAATCCATGCGTGCCGGGGGTGGCAGCATGAAAGGAATGGAGGAAAAGACTCTGGTCCCTGGCTCAAAGGCCACGGAAAGCCCCCCCCCTCCCCGACCACTTTCTCCGACTTTCTCCTCTCCCTCCCTCCCTCCATCCCAGCCCTCCGCCGCTTAGCTTTCCCCAGCCTGCTTCACCTCCCGCCGCTCCATGGACAGCCTGAGCTGCCTTAAAAGAGCGCGCGACGTTTGGGGAGGCTTCCCTGCTCCGTCTCGACCCCAGGAGGGTTGCCGTAGGGAGGGATGAGAGAGAGGGAGGGAGGGAGAGGAATAGAGAGAAGGACAGAGGGAGGGAGGGAATGAGAGGGAGGGAGGGGGGAGAAAGGAAAAGAGAAGGACGGAGAGGGAGAGAGTGAATGAGTGAGAGAGATGGGGGAGGGAGGGAGAGAAGGACAGAGGGAGGGAAGGAATGAGAGGGAGGGAGGGAGGGAGGGAGGGAGAAAGCAAAAGAGAAGGACAGGGAGAGGGAAGGAGTGAATGAGGGAGAGAGAGAAGGGAAAGAAGGACAGTGACAGGGAGGGCGGGAAAGAAAGGAAAGGTGAGAAGGACAGTGGGGGAGTGAATGAGAGAGGGAGGGAGGGAGAGAGGTGGTCGTAAGTAGCCTCTTGCTGTCTGTTTCTGTTTTAAGGATTGTTGAAGGGGACATTCAACCAGGAGCAGCGGTGGGGGGGGGGCGGGTGTTGAGGAGGGAAAGGAATGAATGATGCTTGGAATGCCATTCGGGTCTCCTTCCTTTCCCAAGGAGGGCATCAGGGTCCCCAGCCTCGCAGCGGGTTTGCTGGGAAATAAGTCCCATGGAAACGGTGGGGGGGGAATAAACTGGCCCTGGGAGTGGGGAGCACCACTAATGGAAAGACACGCGCTCTTGATCAACGATTAGGTGAATGGATCAACTGCCTGGCTGGGGAAATAGAGGAGGAGGGAGGAAGAGAGAAAAGGACAGGAAAAGAGAGGGATGGAGGGAGGGAGACGAGAGAAAAGGAAAGGTGGAAAGATTTAATATTACTGAAAAAAAGGAACAGTGGACAGAGCTGGCTGAGAAAGGACTCCATCATATTTTTCAGAGGTGACATTGATTGCCATAAAGAGGCATGCCGGGTTTTTTCTTATGGTACGCATATATTTATTGCCTGTTTTGCAATGGGAAGTTTCTTGGAGCAGGTCATTGAACTAATCTAACTCCAGAAACATTGGAATGACTCCATTTTGCTCCAGAAGTGAAAGAAGATGTGGAAAAAGCAAGGTTCTACATTTAGGCAAGAAAAATGCACAGGTACAGTGTAGGTGGTGCCTTGCTCAGTAGTAGTAACGGTGAAAGGGATCTTGGAGTCCTAGTGGACAACCATTTAAATAGGAGGCAGCCGTGTGCAGCAGCTGCCAAAAAAGCCAACACAGTTCTAGGCTGCATCAACAGAGAGATAGAATCAAGATCACGTGAAGGGTTAATACCACTTTATAAGGCCTTGGTAAGGCCACACTTGGAATACTGCATTCAGTTTTGGTCACCACGATGTAGAAAAGATGTGGAGACTTTAGAAAGAGTGCAGAGAAGAGCAACAAAGAGGATTAGGGAACTGGAGACTAAAACATATGAAGAACGGTTGCAGGAACTGGGTATGTCTAGTTGAATGAAAAGAAGGACTAGGGGAGACATGATAGCAGTCTTCCAATATCTCAGGGGTTGCCACAAAGAAGAGGAAGTCAAGCTATTCTCCAAAGCACCTGAAAGCAGAAGCAATGGGTAGAAACTAATCAAGGAGAGAAGCAACCTAGAACTAAGTTAGAACAATTAACCAGTGGAACAACTTGCCTCCAGAAGTTGTGAATGCTCCAACACTGGAAGTTTTTAAGAAGAGGTTGGACAACCATTTGTCTGAAATGGTATAGGATGTCTTGCCTGAGCAGAGGGTTGGACTAGAAGACCTCCAAGGTCCCTTCCAACTGTGTTGTTCTATTCTATTGTATTGTATTGTATTCTAAAGTGGTTTCCAAAGATCCAGATAAAACCTGGAACTCAAGTAAGACTTCAAATGATTTTTTTTGCACACAGAACTTTGACAGCCAAACCAAGTCAAAGTATTGGCACAAAATCCCATCTTTGCCACCTGGAACGGAATGTGGCTATGACGAAGGTTTTAAAAATCCCATGGTTAGCTAACGTCTATTGTAGGAAATGAACATGCCAGAGATTGCCAGGTTCCGGGGGTACCAGCTGCAGCACGTTGAATCACCAAGATAGCAGAGAAATCTAACTTGCCAAATGTAGGCATAACATTTGGCTCAGCACAGCAAAATGTCAAAATCGCAATTTTTCACTTCTGTTGTAACTCGAACGGTTGCTGAAACAAATGGTTGTATGTTGAACGCTACCTGTTTAAGAACTGAGCACTGAGTACATATTGCTCAGTGGTGAAATTCTTTTTTTTTTTACTACTGGTTCTGTGGGCATGGCTTAGTGGCTTGGTGGGCGAGGCTTGATGGGCATGGCAGGGGAAGGATACCGCAAAATCTCCATTCCCACCCCACTCCGGGGCCAGCCAGAGGTGACATTTGCTGGTTCTCCGAACTACTCAAAATTTCTGCTACTGGTTTTCGAGAACCTGTCAGAACCTGCTGAATTTCACCCCTGATATTGCTCCATCTCACTGGCCTCTGAATACCCAGAGCAATATTTGCTAAGCAAACACCTTCTTGGTGTTATAAATTGCAGGGCCCATAAATGCCAAACAATAAAAACCATTCTGAAAGGGAATTATTGGATGATAATATTGGATGATATGAGCCATGGTGGCGCAGTGGTTAGAGTGCAGTACTGCAGGCCACTTCTGCTGACTGCCAGCTGCCTGCAATTTGGCAGTTTGAATCTCACCAGGCTCCAGGTTAGCCTTCCATCCTTCTGATGTCGGTAAAGTGAGGACCCAAATTGTTGGGAGCAATAGGCTGACTCTGTAAACCTCTTAGAGAGGGCTGTAAAGCACTATAAAGCGGTATATAAGTGCTATTGCTATTGCTCAGAATGGAGAAATTGACTGAAAGATTATATAGTCTGAGATCAGAAAATTCAAGTCTCTGGAGAAAAACTATTTATGTGATTGCTAGGTGTCAAATATGACTCAACAGCACATAATTGAGAGTCAAATTAGTCTAGTGGTAAAGGCACCAGGCTAGAAACCAGGAGACTGTGAGCTCTAGTCCTGCCTTAGTCATGAAAACCAGCTGGTAACTTTTGGCCGATCACCAGGAGATGGCGAATTCTAGTTCCACCCTAGGCATGAAAGCTGGCTGGGTGACTTTGAGCCAATCACTAGGAGACTGTGAGTTCTAGTCCTGCCTTAGGCATAAATGTCAGCTGGGTGACTTTGGGCCAGTTATTCTCTCTCTGCCCAACCTACCTCACAGAGTTGTTGTTGCAAGGAAAACAGAAGAAGGAAATAGGTCTGTCTGCTGTTTTGAGTTATCTGTAAAAATAATAAAGGCAGGATACCAACAAACAAAATCAATTAATTAATCAATCAATACAACAAAAGGATTTCTGTACATGGCCCCCAAATCTTTATTGTAGATATCCTGTTCTAAAAAACAGTATGTTTTCCTACTATTTACTGTTGAAAACACGTAAAGACTGAAAGTTTTCCCAGTACTTGAGATTGGAAACACACAAAAGACTGAAAAAATAAGCTAGACTTAAAGTGTTTTTGTTGAATACTGTAAACACACACCCCAAACAATAATAACAAATACAAATCACATTGCTATATCCACTGCAGCCTTTGACTTCCTAAAATATGAATTCTACTACCAGCTGCCCATCAAAAACGTATCTGACTTCTAATAAATGCTTGTTTATACAATCCATGTTTATATCATTTTGGTTATTTAATCATTAACTCTGAATTGGTCCCACTTACTTATTTAAGCATTTTAATCTGCAGATCTGTAAATTCATTGAAAGCAGAAATGGTTTGAAATCACTGCATCAAAGATAGCAGAACAATCATTAAAAGCTAATGTCCCATAAAATGGAGTTAAAATACTGTTGGAAGAAATGTCCTTCTGGGTTCAAGTGGGGAAAAAGACACTGGAGACATGGAGGCTGCTTGGAAAGATGGTTTTAATGGTGGACAGGACCACATGGCTTGAGTCCTGAACAGAAAAGGTGATCACATGCTTCAATGTTGGTGGAGAAGAAGAGAAGGGAAGAGAAGGGCTGAAGAAGGGCTTGCAGGGATTTTTATAATCTGTTCGGCCCCACCTATCTGTTTCCTGTTCCTGTGTAAGAAATGTATTCTGATTGGTTGCCAGACTCCCATGGGCCCGTGCAAGGGCAACCCTCTAGGCTGTTTTGAATTCAGGTTTGATTGAGTTCAGATGCCATGTGGTCAGTTGAATGAAGGCTTATATTATCCTGCCTTATCCCATCACTCTGGAGTTGAAGAGGAGAACTCTTTATTATGTAAAGTGGACTAGCTTGGTCCTCTTAATGGCCCATTGACAAAGTGGGGATGGGCAGGAAGCTGCAGGAATTTAGTTTTTTAAAATGTGTTTCTCCCTTTTTCACATCCAGGAAAATATAATATTCTGCCTTATCAATATTTCCTAGATATTTCATTTTCCTGGGAGAGGGCTAGGTGATAACTTCCTACAATACAACGCACACATATTTTACATATAAATTGAAAAGTTGGCTCAATCAATCCCATACTTCTCCAAGAATTTACCGGGAATCTATTCCCACAAAATCTACTTTTAAACATTATTTTTAAAGCGGATTACTTCAGATTTTGAAGAATTGTGGGTCCCCACCCTCCAATGAACATGCAGAGTTTCTGAAATAGCTTCTGAAGAATTAAGGAAACTTAAAGATTTTCAGATGTTTCCAAAATATTTTATTCAGGAATGTGAGTTTTGCTGGGGTTAGTAAAGTTAACTGTTAACTTCAAACCAGTTTATTAAATTGTCTGTCTGAAAGAATACAGTAATATATATAGAAGAATTTAGAATTAGAATTCATTGACACTGGATCTTATGATTTCCATCAGTTGAGTTTAAAAAGCAGGAGTAAACCTCTCTCATTAACACAGACAAACGGAGAGCATGGGTCTTTTGTGGACTTTAGACTAATCTTAAAACCCTTGAGCAAGCAATGAGATTTGATGCCTGGAAAGAACACACTTTCTTCCCCCTGTGGAAAGTTATCACCTAGCCCTCTCCTAGAAAAATGAAATATCCTAGAAAATATTGAAAAGGCAGAATATTATACTTTCCTGGATGTGAAAAGGAAGAAACATGTTTCAAAAAGACAAAGTAAATCTCCATGCAGCTTCCTGCCCCCACCCACTTTGTCCATGAGCCATTAAAGCCTGAGCCAGGCCCTTTACATAATAAAGAGTTCTCCCTTTCAGCTCCAGAGGGATGGGATTAAGGCATGATAATATTGGCCCTTTACCCAACTCACCACATGGCATCTGAGAACTCAACCAAACGCAGCGGATTCAAAACGCAGCCTAATGCAGAGAGTTGCCCCTGCATGGCCCCATAGGAGTCTGACAACCAATCAGAAGACAAGATCAAGATCAAAGGCCAGAGAGGGCATAAAACCAGGGACTCAACATCTCAGTCCTTCCTTCTCTTCTTCTCCCCAACATTGAAGCATGTGATCACCTTTTCTGTTCAGGACTCAAGCCATGTAATCCTGTCCGCCATTAAACCATCTTTCCAAGCAGCCTCCGTGTCTCCAGTGTCTTTTTCCCCACTTGGAGCCGAACCCAGAAGGACATTTCTTTCAACACCCCGTAGAAACCATTGGAGAAAGGACAGAAAAATAAAGAAAATTAAGAGCAATGTGATTGTGGGGATGCTGAAATGGTTTTAGGAATGAAGACCAGTTGCAAATCATTTTAATAGATTACATTTTTAACAGAGTTGGAGGGGACCTTGGAGGTGAACTAGTCCAACACCCACCCCCCATACAAGCAGGAGACCCTACAGCATTTCTGACAAATGGCAGTCCAGTCTCTTCTTGAAAGTCTCCAGTGATGAGGCTCCCACAACTTTGGAAGGCAACTTCTGTTCCAATGGTTTTGATTGTTCTCACTGTCAGAAAATTTCCCCCTATTTCCAGGTTGAATCTCTCCTTGGTCAGTTTCCATTCATTATCCCTTGTGTGGCCTTCAGGTGCCTTGAAAAATATTTGACTCCTTCCTCTCTGTGGTAGTCCCACAAATATTGGAAGACTGCTATCATGTCTCCCCTGATCCTTCTCTTCACTAGACTAGCCATGCCCAGTTCCTGCAACTGTTCATTGTATGTTTTAGTCTCCAGTCCCCTAATCATCTTGGTTGCTCTTCTCTGCACTCTTTCTAGAGTCTCAACATCTTTTTTATAGTGTGGTGACCAAAACTGGATGCAGTATTCTAGGTGTGGTCTTAGTAAGGCTTTATCGAGGGGTATTAGTACCTCACTTGATCTTGATTGTATCTCTCTGTTCATGCAACTTAGGATTGCATTGGCTTTTTTGGCTGCCGCCACACACTGCTGGCTCATATTTAAAACTAAGGCTCTAAGATCCCTCTCTCACTTATTGCTATTAAGCCTCAGTGACGTGCGGTCACTAGAGGCAAGGGAGGCACGGCCTCACCTCTCTTCATGGAATAATAGTATATAATATTATATACTATATATATAATATTATATACATCCGTCCGGCCGCGCCCGGGAGACGCGGAGGGAGAAATGTTGTCGGCGCCTCCGGATGACGAACCAGTCGCTTGCTTTCATCATCGGGAGGCCGACAACATTTCTGCCTCCGCGTCTCCCGGGCGCGGATGGCGCCGAAGCAGTCCGGCGAGCGAGCGAGCGGGGCAGCGAGATCTTCGGTCACTCGTCCACCGGACTGCCTCAGCGCCATTCTGGCTACCTTCGTCCATCCGCGCCCGGGAGATGCGGAAGCAGTCCGGTGGACGAGTGACCGAAGATCTCGCTGCCTCGCTCGCTCGCTCGCCGGACTGCTTCGGCGCCATTCTGGCTAGCTTCGTCCATCCGCGCCCGGGAGATGCGGAAGCAGTCCGGTGGACGAGTGACCGAAGATCTTGCTGCCTCGCTCGCTCGCTCGCCGGACTGCTTCAGCGCCATTCTGGCTAGCTTCGTCCATCCGCGCCCGGGAGATGCGGAAGCAGTCCGGTGGACGAGTGACCGAAGATCTCGCTGCCTCGCTCGCTCGCTCGCCGGACTGCTTCGGCGCCATTCTGGCTAGCTTCGTCCATCCGCGCCCGGGAGATGCGGAAGCAGTCCGGTGGACGAGTGACCGAAGATCTCGCTGCCTCGCTCGCTCGCTCGCCGGACTGCTTCGGCGCCATTCTGGCTAGCTTCGTCCATCCGCGCCCGGGAGATGCGGAAGCAGTCCGGTGGACGAGTGACCGAAGATCTCGCTGCCTCGCTCGCTCGCTCGCCGGACTGCTTCGGCGCCATTCTGGCTAGCTTCGTCCATCCGCGCCCGGGAGATGCGGAAGCAGTCCGGTGGACGAGTGACCGAAGATCTCGCTGCCTCGCTCGCTCGCTCGCCGGACTGCTTCAGCGCCATTCTGGCTAGCTTCGTCCATCCGCGCCCGGGAGATGCGGAAGCAGTCCGGTGGACGAGTGACCGAAGATCTCGCTGCCTCGCTCGCTCGCTCGCCGGACTGCTTCGGCGCCATTCTGGCTAGCTTCGTCCATCCGCGCCCGGGAGATGCGGAAGCAGTCCGGTGGACGAGTGACCGAAGATCTCGCTCGCTCGCTCGCCGGACTGCTTCGGCGCCATTCTGGCTACCTTCGTCCATCCGCGCCCGGGAGACGTGGCGGCAGAAATGTTATCGGCCTCCCGATGACGAAAGCAAGCGACTGGTTCATCATCTGGAGGCGCCGACAACATTTCTCCCTCCGCATCTCCCGGGCGCGGATGGACGAAGGTAGCCAGAATGGCGCCGAAGCAGTCCGGCGAGTGAGCGAGCAAGGCAGCAAGCGAGGCAGCGAGATTTTCGGTCACTCGTCCACCGGACTGCTTCCGCATCTCCCGGGCGCGGATGGACGAAGGTAGCCAGAATGGCGCCGAAGCAGTCCGGCGAGCGAGTGAGCGAGCGACGCAGCCTGATCTTCGGTCGCTTCCAGAGCCGGAGCGGGATGAAGCAGCCACCGCCTTGGAAGTGAGTCGCGCGGACGGAGCTTTGGGGCTGAGGAGAGAGGCAGGGACGGAGGGAGTGGGGGGAGAGGAGCCGCCCCCCTCACCCCCCAGGCAATGGGGAAAGCTTTCCCGAAATGGGGGGGGGTGTCGCGGGAAATAAAAAGGGCGCGCGCTGGGGGGGGGAAGGAGGCTTTGGCGTGCCTTAGAGACGGGCGGGCAAGCAACGAAAGGAGCAGCGAGGGCGGGCGGTGGCTGCAGGCGGTGGCTGCAGGCGGCAAGGCTTGAGCGGGGTGAAAGGGACTGGTGCCGGTGGAGGAAGTAATGCTACGCCGCGGTCCCCTTAATGTTCACTCAGGAAGGCGGAGAACGAGACCACGTGGTCTGCACACGTGGTCTGCACACGTGGTCCCATTCCCCGCCTTCCTGATGACGTCACCAGCCTCCCCAGCCATAACCCTCACCGCACGTCACTGTTAAGCCTGGTTTTACCCAGATTATAAATCACTTGTTTTACTGCCGTTGTAACTTCGGATGGTCCCTAAACAAATAGTTGCAACCCAAAAAAGGACCATGTTGAAAAGAAAGAACCAGACAGATAGTATAGAACAGGCATGTCCAAAGTGTGGCCCGGGGGCCAAATGTGGCCCTTTTTCAAATTTCAAGCGGCCCGCAGCCTCTTCTCCCCACTGGAGTTATATGTTTAGTCTTTCATAAAATACCATATTTTTCGAAGTATAAAGATGCATCTTTTTCCCCTCAAAAAAGAGGCTAAAAATCTGGGTGCATCTTATACACTGAATACAGCATTTTTTGCCTCCCAAAACTCTGCCCCCTTCACCAAAATGGCTGCGCATAGCCTTTAGGAGGTTTTCAGAGTGCTCCTGGGGGCTGTGGAGGGCATAAATGAGCAAAAAACAGGCCATTTTTTGCTCAACTTTGCCCCCCCTAGCCCTCAGGAGCACTCTAGAAGCCTCTTAAAGGCTATTCATGCTCTTTTAAAAAAAAGGCCCATTTTCGTGAAAAATGAGCCATTTTTGGGAGAGTGCAAAAACTTTTTTTTAATTTGCCTCTTCAAAATCTTAGTGCGTCTTATACTCTGAAAAATATGGTAGTTAATTCGCATTTAATGTTAAGGGTTCAAAGAATGTCAGGCTGAATGATCGGCCCCACACATTTTCACCTCACCAAATCTGGCCCTCCTTGCAAAAAGTTTGGACACCCCTGGTATAGAACAATAGAGTAAGTTTTGGAGTGTGAAATAGCACTTAGCAATAGCAATAGCACTTGGACTTTTATACCGCTTCATAGTGCTTTTACAGCCCACTCTAAGGTTTACAGAGTCAGCCTATTGCCCCCAACAATCTGGGTCCTCATTTCACCGACCTTGGAAGGACGGAAGACTGAGTCAACCTGGAGCCAGTGAGATTGGAACTGCTGCTAGCAGAGGTGAAATGAGCAGAGGTTGACTAAGGATAATAAAAAAAGAGCTTGTTCAGCTGGTGATGTTCAAAATAAAAGAAGAATCGTTACCCTACCCAAGTCAGATGACATCTGAGAGCTCTGAATGAACTTGTTAATGTTCGCAATGAATTTTTATGAGATATCTTGAGATATCTTTGAGAACAAGGGACATACTTGGCAGAGACAAGTGGGAGTTTTGTTGAGGGGTGTGTACAAATAATACAACTAAAAAAGATAAAAGGGATACAGAAGAGAAAGCGCTATACATATAAACACAAATAAAAAAAGAGAAATAAGACTTCAAGAGAGCGGGATAAAAGGCAGATTTTTAAAAAAAATCACCTAAAAATGGGATGCTTAAAAGAGTAAGAGATGAGGGATAATCAGGAAAAGGTCAATAGAAGAGAAGCACAATAATAGGTTAAATATTAGTAGATATATATAATAAAGAGAACAGATGAAACAATAAATGATTAGAGAAAGACATACCATATTTTTCAGACTATAAGATGCACCAAGATTTTGAAGAGGTAGGTAAGAAAAAAAGTTTTTGTCCTCCCTGGCCCCCAGGAGCACTCTGCAGGCTTCAGCAGGGCTGGAGAAAGGCCAAAATGCCCTAATTTTTGCAAAAAATGGGCAGAAAATGGGCTGTTTTTGCAAAAACAGAGACGTTTTTGCCTTCCCCCAGCCCCCAGCAGTATTCTGCAGGCTTTAGCAGGGCTGGGGGAAGGCAAAAAACCTTCAATTTTTGCCAAAGTGGTCCATTTTTTGCCCGTTTTTCACAAAAACGGGGACATTTTTTCCTCCCCCCACCCCTGCTGAAGCCTGCAGAATGCTTTTGGGGACTGGGGGAAGGCAAAACACCTCAATTTTTTTGCAAAAATGGGATGTGGGGGCGGGGCTTCGGGAGGCCAAAAATGGCTGTATTCGGTGGATAAGACGCACCAACATTTCCACTCTCTTTTAGGGGGAAAAGGGAGCATCTTCTACTCTGAAAAATACGGTATATCTCAGTCTTCAAAAAGGGAGCTAAAGAGGATGCAGAGAACAACAAACTGGCCCTTTTGACATAAGAGTGGAGTTTTTACATGTTCTGCTTTTTTTTTTTTTAGAAAGCAGAAGGTAGCATGGATTTGTCAAGGAAAAAATTTTTTCGCTCAATTTACTGAATCTCCTTTTTCGATCGAGTCACATCCTGAGTGTGTTTGCAAATGCTTCAGACCTAAGATCAAGGGATTTTAGTAAAGAGCACCGCGTTTAGTTAATTAAATAAGCATGGGCTGGGTAGGCTGAAAAATTAAGTGGATACATCGCAGGCTTAAAAATTACACTCATCGCTGGTCCTTCATCGGTCTGGAAAGATTTGTTCAAGTGGAGCGCCAGAGACTGGATCTGGTTTTACTAATGACTTCAATGAAGAAATGGAAGAATGCTTAACAAATTTGCAGATGACCTCAAATTTGATGAGATTGCTAATACCCTTGAAGGCACAAAATTAAAAACAATCTTTATAGATTAGAAATGTCAGTTGAACGTAACTCCCTTTTTGTGACCCTTAAATCGGGGTAGAGTTGGGCGGCTGGATGGAGCTGGGCTTTTACTGGCCACATGCCCTTCCTGACACCACATGGAGTTTGCAGCAGGTTGTGTTTTTTTTCGTGCCCTACGAGAGAAACGTCTGCCACAGAGGCAGAATTCAGCAGGTTCTGACTAGTTCTTGAGAACTGGTAACAGAAATTTTGAGTAGTTCAGAAAACAGGTAAATACCACCTCTGACTGGTCCTGCCCCCATCTATTCTCCACCTCCCGAGTCCCAGCTGATCAGGAGGGAATGGGGATTTTGCAGTATCCTTCCTCTGGAGTGGGATGGGAATGGAGATCTTACAGTATCCTTCCCCTGCCACATCCACCAAGCCATGCCCATAGAACTGGTAGTAAAAATGTTTGAATCCCACCACTGCTGTAATCCCTTAATTCAGGGTAGAGTCAAGGTGACTGGATGGAGCTCAGCATTTACCAGCCGGATGCCCTTCCTGACACCACATGGAGTTTGCAGCAGCAGATACAGTATTTTTTTTTCTTTATGCTCTATGAAAGAAATACCTGCCACTACTTAGGATTGAATCTCAATCTTCCAAATGGGAAGTGCGCATCTTCACCAATGGTGACATTCAAACTTTTTTATTACCGGTTCTGTGGGCATGGCTTGGTGGGCGTGGCAGGGGAAGGATACTGCAAAATCTCCATTCCCACCCCACTCTGGGTGAAGGATACTGTAAAATCTCCATTCCCTCCTCACTCCTGGGGAAGGATACTGCAAAATCTCCATTCCCTCCCCACTCCAGGGGAAGGATACTGCAAAATCTCCATTCCCTCCCCACTCCAGGGGAAGGATACTGCAAAATCTCCATTCCCTCCCCACTCCAGGGGAAGGATACTGCAAAATCTCCATTCCCTCCCCACTCCAGGGAAAGGATACTGCAAAATCTCCATTCCCTCCCCACTCTGGGTGAAGGATACTGCAAAATCTCCATTCCCTCCCCACTCCTGGGGGAAGGATACTGTAAAATCTCCATTCCCTCCCCACTCCTGGGGGAAGGATACTGTAAAATCTCCATTCCCTCCCCACTCCTGGGTGAAGGATACTGCAAAATCTCCATTCCCTCCCCACTCCTGGGGGAAGGATACTGTAAAATCTCCATTCCCTCCTCACTCCTGGGGGAAGGATATTGCAAAATCTCCATACCACCACACGCTGGGGCCAGCCAGAGGTGGTATTTGCTGGTTCTCCGAACTACTCAAAATTTTCACTACCGGTTCTCCAGAACCTGTCAGAACCTGCTGAATATCACCCGTGAGCTTCACCACTAGGCCACCATTCCACCTTTGCGGAGCCGGGGCGGGTGTGGCCTGCGCATGATGCATCCAGTTCGTGGGCCGCCAGTTTGACAGACCTGCCCTATACCATTTCAGACGAATACTTTCATCTGGATTTCTCTCACTGAGCATGAACTTGGACTGGATGGAGGCATCAGTCCCTTTCAATGCTATAATTCTAAATTTGAGCCGGTGATTTTGAGAACCAAAAAACCAAGCCAGGAAGCAGAGCCAGGAAATAAAGTCAAGGATTATGGAAAGCCAAGTGCCAGAGCCAAAGAAACCTCAATGCGTCCCAGCAAATTTCCAACTTCAACATAAACCCTCCCTCTCCTTTTCCATGAAAGAGACGAATGGCCAGATTGGGCAGAGGATACTTTCCCAGGATGGGAACACCTGCATTGCTCAAAGCAGCCTTTCTCCAAGCTGGAGTTCTCCAGATGTTTTGGACAATGCGTAATCCTCAGGATAAGCCAGCTCGCCTGGAGGCTACGTGGAGTTTTGAAGTTTAATATACATCTGGAGAGCAGCAAGTTGAAAATTCTGCCCTAAGGAGACTCCGTGTTGCAGATCTGAGGTGGTCTTAGCGGTGGAGAAATTTCCTGGAGACAACGCTGAAGATTCATCCAGCTATTCATCGTCATAAAGTAGATAGAAGTTATTGCAAGGTCATCTCTTCGGTCAAAGTGACATCTTCCCAAGAAGCAGTTGTCCAAGTGCCAAATGCCTTTGAAAGA
The DNA here is from genome assembly GCF_964273705.1 of Natrix helvetica. Taxonomy (NCBI): domain Eukaryota; kingdom Metazoa; phylum Chordata; class Lepidosauria; order Squamata; family Natricidae; genus Natrix; species Natrix helvetica. Next base: position 8,561,283 of record NC_138550.1, on the reverse strand, counting down.
CCAAGCACATATACAGATGTTCCTGGGCATACGACCACAATTGAGGCCCAAATTTCTGTCGCTGAGCGAGGCAGTTGTTAAGTGAGCTTTGCCCCTGTTTGCAACCTTTCTTGCCGCAGGTGTTAAGGGAATTGCTGCAGTTGTTAAGTTACTACAGGTAGCCCTCCACTTACGACCCACAACTGAGCCCAGAACCTACGTTGCTAAGTGAGAAAATTTGTTAAGTGAGTTTTGCCCCCGTTTTATGACTTTTCATGCCGCATTTGTTTAGTGAATCACTGCAGTTGCTAAATTAGTAACCCTGTTGTGGAATGAATCTGACTTTGCTTGTGAGAAGATCACAAAAGGAGATCGCGTGATCCCTGGGACTCTGCAACCATCAAAAATATGAATCAGTTGTCAAGCATCTGAATACGATGGTCATGAGTGTAAAAAAAGGTCATAAATCCCATTTTTCAGTGCTGCTCTAACTTTGAACAGTCACTAAATGAACTGTTGTAAGTTGAGGACTCCCTGTAACGTGGCTGTTAAGCAGTGGCGGGTTCCGGATCCTGTTCCAACCGGTAGGATTGGAACGGGCCCAGCGGTGTCCACATGGCCGCGTGCAGTGCACGCATGTGTCTTAGCGCCACTGCGAGCCTCCACGATGCTCCAGCTGCTCAGCGGAGAATCACGCAGGCGCTGTACGCGCCGTGCGCATGCATGGAAGCACTGAAGACTTAAAACACCAGTAAGGAGTGAGGGTGGGCAGGTGGGCCCTCTGGAGCACCATACTGGAATGGTATCCGGTGCTCCGGGCTGGCTTCGGTACGCCTGCAACCCACCACTGTTGTTAAGTGAATCCGGATTCCCCATGGACTTTGCTTGTCAGAAGGCCGCAAAAGGTGATCCCATGACCCCGGGACACTGCAACCGTCATTAATATGAGCCAGTTACCAAGCATCTAAATCTTGGTCACATGACCATGGATATGGTACAACGGTCATAAGCAGGGGTGGGGCTGCTGGCAGTTTGCAGGGGTTCAGGAGAACCTCTAACTAAGATTCTGTGCCGTTTGGAGAACCCACAAATCCCACTCCTGGCTGGCCACGCCCGCCCCTCCCCTCCCCTCCCAGGAGTCCCCACGCCAGAGGTGGTTTCCTACCAGTTCAGACCGGTTCGACCCAAGCCTGTGATGCCCCTGAACCGGTTCTCCTATGGGGCCACCATTTTGGTTTTGGGTTCTGCTCACGCTCAGAACAATTGTGATTGCACAAATTTAATTTTTTAACGCTTTGTGCATGCACAGTCCTATTTTTGTGCAAGTGCCGTGAATGCGAGCAAAGCGTGCAAATGCTGAACCAGCAGTAATGCCGGGAGCCACCCACCCAAGTCCCACACGGCCCGTTTTGGATGCAGGTAAGTGCAGGGCACACACAGAGGCTTGGGGAGGGCAAAAAATGAGCCTACCAGAAGTTTGGGAAGGGCGGAAATGGGCCCCAGAGGGCCCTGGGGAGCCCTTTTTTGCCCTCCCAAAGGCTCAAGGAAAGCCTCTGGAACTCAGGGAGGACAAAAATGCTCCCTTACCCACCGTGGTGCAGGCGGCTGAGTAGGCCATGCCCACCCAGCCACCAGGCAGAGAACCCCTTTGCTAAAAATTTTGAAGCTCACCCCTGGTCATAAGTGCGAAAAAATGGTCATAAGTCACTTTTTTCGGGGCTGTTGCAACTTTGAGCCATCACTAAATGAAGTGTTGTAAGTCGAGAATCCCCTGTGGTATGACTTAGATTTTCTCAAAGTTCACTTATAATATGTGGACTTTACACCACAAAGTAAAGTGCCACCATATGTTCCCCAGATCTTTCTGGGACTGCTAGATTTGTCTCTTTAGGTAACTGTAAATTCCTTAATTACCGGAATCGTGAAGCGTTTGTGGTCAGCATCGGTGCGATCTTTCCCCATTTTTCTTCATTCGAATTATATATTCTATCAACGCATTTATAAAACTTTCCTGCCTTTATGCTTGGATCATTAGAAGCCGGGACTGTCTCTGTCGATATAAACAGCTCATTATTCTAAATAAATGAAGTTTACCTGCTTATGTCAAAGCACTCAAGTTCCTTCATTGGCTGCCAGTTTGAAGTGAGAGTTTCAAGGAGATTCCTGATTAATCACTCACAAATTTTCCGAGGCTGGTGCCAAATGTGTTATGCGGAATTCCCCCACCTAAGTCTGTCTGGAACGAAAACAACCAGAATATTGGAACAAGCGTTTCTTTCATTACTAACTAAAGCAAAACTCCACCATTTATTGCTCATTCTGTCCCCCAACTCAAGCCATTAGGAGTTGGTTTGAGTTGGGGGACCCCCAAATTCAGCCAACATGTTATAATACCCCTCTAGATGACAAGGACAATTGTCAAGAGTTGTTGTAGCCCGCCAGCAGCCAGCAGAGCTGGCAGCATATTCGGACAGTGAGGAAGTTGGGGAGGAACATGGGCCAGTCCTGGAGTCTGGGGAAGGCTCTGATGAGAGCTCTGTGTCGGAGGCAGAGAGGGGGCTAGGACTGTCTGACAGTTATCAACTACCTTCGGAGTCGGAGATCAGTGAGGGAGACGAACAGCTGGAGCCTGTTCCCAGTGTGCACATGCGCAGAATTGCCAGACGAAGGGAACAGCTAAAGCACAGGGGTCAACTTGGGAGTAAGGCCACAGGTGGACGATGAATGGCCCCTCCCAGAGGAAATAAAAGAGGAGCAAAAGGGGAATGGAGTTTGCAGGAGACAATTAGTTCGCTTAATTGGTTCATGACTCTCCAAGGTTCCTTGCCAAGTTTTGCAGATATCGCCCTGTCAGCTCTCCAGGCCAGATAAGGTCTGTGACTATAAATCCTCCCTGGAAAGACTTTGCTGGATGTAAATGAGCAGAATTCACAATGAATTAATAAAAGGGGTTTTTGTCGGGACAAGGAGTTTGCTTCATGCTCTTGGGAAGCCTCGGTCAGAACAAGATTATTTAAATCATTCCTGGGAAGATGAGAGCTGCTTGGAGGTTTGCTGAAATCTTCAGAAGAAGTGGGATACAGGCGTGGGGGTGGAGAAGTTACTGACCCATTTCCACTTGTGTTTTAAGAGGTGTTTTGGGTTAAGCATTAATTTTGGGGCCATGCAACTTTCACAGCCAAGCCAGTTATGAAGTTGATCCAAGAGTCGAGGCAAACAAAAGACTCTGAGAAGGGATAATCTGGATCTGAAGAGCCAAATCATTGAGTGAGATTATATTTCATGGGAGGAAGGAGAAGGGAAAACAATAGTCCTAAAATAAATAATAATATATTAAATTTGCATTGTGAGACCTGGAGAAATCCGAACAGTTTTCTCCCTCTTTTCCTTCTTTCCTTCTGGAGATGCCAATAGATACTACTTTGAGATGCTTCACAAGTTCAAAGGCACTTTTCCCCCTTCAAGGTTGAGAACTGAGTAGCCCTGGACTTGTGTCTACTTACGATGCAGAACTGTCAACTCAATGGTGTTGGAAGCAGTAGATGACCTCTATTGCGTGATGGCCTTTCAGTCACTCTGACTGAATATATGTCAGAATGTCCAGCACAGGGATGGGGGGGGGACCTTTGGGGCTCTCCGTGTTGCAAATGTGGAAAATGCCTAACACACAATCCCATGAACAAAAGCCACAAAGAAGAGGGAGTCAAGCTATTCTCCAAAGCACCTGAAGGCAGGACAAGAAGCAACGGGTGGAAGCTAATCAAGGAGAGAAGCAACCTAGAACTAAGGAGGGATTTCTGGGTAGAACCATTGACCAGTGGAACGGCTTGCTTCCAGAAGGGTGCTACAACACTGGGAGTTTTCAAGAAGAGAGTGGATAACAATTTGTCTGAAATAGTATAGGATCCCCTTCACAAGCAGTTCGATCCTAGGTAGAGGCAGATATTTCTCTCCCTGGGCATGATGAGAATACATCTGCTGAACAAAACTCCTCATTGGTGACAAGAAGGGCATCTGGCCAGTAAACACTCAGGTTCATTCAGTTGCCCCAGACTCTACCCGGCAAGGGATTATGGGGTCATTAAAAGGAGATGATGATGAGAAGGAGGAGGAGAAGGAGTGTGTCTGTATATATACATACACATATATGCACATATTTACACACTCACACACACACACATATATACACACAACATATGTGTTGTATTTCTACTGATAAATAAATAAAGGGAGACTAGTATAGATCTATTTCGAGCTAATTAGCTCTCATCAGCTAGCCATACCCTTACTGGGATTTGAACCTGGGCTGTATTATATCTCAGGCCGGAGTCTTAGCCACTAAGCCACAGGCTCTCCTCCTTATCAGTTGACAACATATGTATATATACATACACACACTCGCATTTATTTCTACTTATGTTTTCTATGTTTAGTTGCAAAATGGGGAGATGGGGATATGTTTTGTCAGTACTTTCTTTAAGAAAAACTGTAGTAAATTCTGTAGATTTTTACCGTGAGAGATGCAATATCCAGTTTGGTTGCCATGTGTGTAAACTTTTAGACACTCTGTTAGAACAGATCGTTGCCCGGGGTCGACCATCATTGGAGTTAGTCTACAACTGCCTACCCCAAATCCTGGAAGAAAGATTACTATAAATGTAATGAAAGGGAAAGCCTCACTATCAGGAGGCTGTGACTTCGATCCTAGGTAGAGGCAGACATTTCTCACTCTGGGCACACTGAGAATTTATCTGCATTGGCGACAGGAAGGGCATCCGGCCGGTACATTCAGTTGGAGGTAGTCTACAACTTCATACCCAGATCCTGGAAGAAAGAGGACTATAAATTTAACGAAAGAGAAAGCATATTCCAGCAATGGAGAGAAAGATTGAATGCTTTCCATTTGTTTCATAAAGAATAGAATAGAATAACAGAGTTGGAAGGGACCTTGGAGGTCTTCTAGTCCAACCCCCTGCCTAGACAGGAAACCCTACATCACTTCAGACAAATGGTTATCCAATCTCTTCTTAAAAACTTCCAGTGTTGGAGCATTCACAACTTCTGGAGGCAACGTTGTTCCACTGGTTAAGTCTTCTAATTGACATGATATTTCTCCTTATTTTTAGATTGCTTCTCTCCTTGATTAGTTTCCACCCATTGCTTCTTGTCCTGCCTTCAGATGCTTTGGAGAATAGCTTGACTCCCTCTTCTTTGTGGCAGCCCCTGAGATATTGGAACACTGCTTTCATGTCTCCCCTAGTCCTTCTTTTCATTAAACTAGACATACCCAGTTCCTGCAACCGTTCTTCATATGTTTTAGCCTCCAGTCCCCTAATCATCTTTGTTGCTCTTCTCTGCACTCTTTCTAGAGTCTCCACATCTTTTTTACATTATGGCAACCAAAACTGGATGCAGGATTCCAAGTGTGGCCTTACGAAGGCCTTATAAAGTAGTATTAACACTTCACTTGAATACATTTTGCACCACAGCAAACCGTGACTCCACTGCCCAAGCCCTTCTGCTCCTCCCTCCCTGGTCATATCCAGGCCATACTGTGGTGAAGTTTACCTTCACATCACCTGTGTTTCCATTCCACCCTACAGAACACACATTCCTACCTCGCCCTTCGAGTAAATTGCCAGCCAGGAAATGACCCGAACGCATAGTTCCCACTCCAGAAGTCTCTTTTCAGCATTGCTATTCATTAGCAAGCAATCAGCCCAAGAAAAAAGTTGATTTGGTTTTCCTTGGCAAAGAGTTTCTTTAACCTGTTAATTCAAAAGTGGCCACCCTCTGATTAAGGATGCACGAGAAAGTTCCACAAATTCGCCATTTAAGGTTCTGTAGGAAGTTAAAACCCATCCCTCTCCTAGAAAATGAAATATTTTAGGGATTATTAAAATGGCGAAATATTTTGCCCTCCTCAGTCCCCCACACTTTGTCAATGGGCCATTAAGGCCTGAGCCAGTCTATTCTACATAACAAAGATCTACCTCCTTCAGACAGAGCCATGGTAAGAATCCCAAAGCCCTTTCATTACATCATTACCCAGCAACAGCTCAACCAAGCTTGGGACTCAAAAGACAACCTACAGATTGTCCCTGCATGGCCCCATGGGAGTCTGACAACCAATCAGAATACAAGCTCAAATTCAAAAGACCAGAGAGGGCATAAAACCCAGGGACTCTCAGCATCTCTTCACTTTTTTCTTCGAGATCTTCAAGGCATGTGATTCCCCCCTTTTCCCCAGGATCTAAAGACATGTGGTCCTCTCCATCATTAAAACCATCTTTCCAAGCAGCCTCCATGTTTCCAGTGTCTTTTTCCCCACTTGGCACTGAGCCCAGATGGGCATTTCTTTCAACAGTTCCATAATTTATTCTTGGAAATATTCATCCTTCTGTGGGATGGCCAGGATATTTTTGCTAGCCCAATGTCTTTCTTGGTTGCATGTGGATGTCCTGCTACAATGTCCTACCTGTCAATGACGACTTCAGCTTCAACCACAACAATACAGGAGCACACAATAGATACGAACTTAAGGTACACCGTACCAAGCTCGATTGCAGAAAATACGACTTCAGCAACAGAGTGGTCAACGCCTGGAATGCGTTACTTGATTGAGTGGTTTCTTCCCCAAATCCCACACAACTTTAACCTTAGACTGTCTACTGTTGACCTCACCTAGAGGTGGGTTCCAACCGGTTCGGACCAGTTCGGCTGAGTAGGTAGTAAGTTGGCCTGCCGTCCTCCCGAACAGGTTCTATTGTCGGCAGCGCCATCTTGATTTTTGGTTCTGCGCATGCCAATTTTTTCATTGCCAATTTTATTTTCTAACGTTGTGTGTGCATGCACAGACCTTTTTAGGTGCAAATGCAAAGTGAAGCGAGCGAGTAAGCGAGTGAGAGCACGCAAAAGATTTTGCGTGCCGAACCAGCAGTAATGCTGGCAGGAACCCACCGCTGACCTCACCCCATTCCTAAGAGGTCTGTAAGTGGCGTGCATAAGCGCACCAATGTGCCAGCCGTCCCTGTCCTAACAACCCCGTTTATTCATATCCATTTTATGTATTCATAATCTTGTATATCCTGATATCTATTGTCTTATACAAGCTTGACAAAACAAATAATTTTTTTAAAAAAAGGAGAATTTCAGTCTGTTGGCTGATTGGTTTGTTTTTCTTTAATAACAGATGGAAAACTCCCATTATCCCTAGAATCCTGGGTTCCTTTTGTGACTTGGTTGGCCATTGACAATGAAATTGTCTTTAGTGGCAGCTGGGGACCTCATGGGCAGGAGAAGACAAGAGAGACAAAATAGGGGACACAGCTTGACCTGGAATTGTCTTGGTTGAGACTGAAGGTAGACTCCGCCCGCCAATCCCTCTCATCGGATAACTCTGCCTCAAATGACAAAGGCAGGCAATCATTTGCTAAATTGCTGCTTTATTTGCCTTTGTGCAGGGGAAACAGTCTGGAAATGACTGCTTAAAAGGAAAAAACCAGATCCGATACTACACCCCTTTACAGTCTGCGCACAAGGACTGCAAGCACTAACAAGTGGAATGTCATTAGAATGACATTTTTTAAAAACTTCCTTGGTTGGGAAAAAAGAGGTTGGCAACGTTCAAGGTGAAGAAGCAATGATTTCTCTTGGCATTGTCTTATTTTCTCATTGGCATCCTTATTTATTGATCTACCTATCTCAATATATAATTCTGGGTGGTTCACAACCAGTAAAAATAGCATAAAAAAGACCAGAACCATAAAAAAAAATTAAAAAGTATTTTTTTAAAAAAACCCAAGCCAATAATAGCTCTTTTAATGTATATTTTTTGAAATGTTAGAAGCATGCCTACAGCATGCTTTTAACATTTGGTGGCCTGGTGGTAATTCTCAATCTGAATATTGAGAATTCAACCCTAGGTAGCAATAAATGTTTCTCTCCTAGGGAAAAAAAAGATTGCTGCAAACTCCATGTAGGCATCAGGAAGGGCATCCAGCCGGTAAATACTCAGCTCCATCCAGTCACCCTAACCCAAATTAAGGGATTACAGGGTCATTTTTATAAAGGGAGTTAGACGCATTATGCAAACTATTTTAGTCCTAGATAGAAGTTGTATATAAAATAACATGAAGCACTAGACCAGTGATGCCTAAACCTTTTCCCATCGCGTGCCAAAAGCTGGGGGGCACAGGGGGGTCATATGCGGGTGTGCCCACACCCATAATGTTATGTGCATGACCCCCCTCCCAGTTTTGGCACACGATGGAGCCATTTTTCACTCTCCCCAGTCTCCAGAGGCTCTCTAGGTGCCTGTGGAGGGCAAAAACAGCCTCCAACACCCCCCGGAGGCCCTCCGGAGGCTTCAAGAGGCTTCCCTGAAGCCTCCAGAGTGCGAAAAACGGTCCAATGCACAAACTGGAAGTCTGTTCCCAAACTTCCAGTTTGCACATTAGGTTGTTTTTCGTCCTCTAGAGAGCAAAAAACAGCCTTAAAAGAAGGCCAAAGTCAGCTGGCCAGTGCGCATATGCGCACTGGAGCTGACAGAGCAATGCCTCATGTGCCCTAACAAATGATTCCTCATGCCACCTGTGGCACGCGTGTCATAGGTTGGCCATCATGGCGCTAGGCTGTTGGTGACATTCAAATGTGTTGGATTTCCACAAAGTGCAACTGACATAATCGTACTGCCCTAGTGGTTAAGATGCTGAGCTGTTTACCAGAAAGTTGGTAGTTTGAGACCCAACCCCTGTGTGAAGGGATGAGCTCCTGTCCTTGCTCCAGCTCCTGCCAACATAGCAGTTTGAAAGCATGCAAATGCAAATAGATTAAAAGCTACCACGTTGACGGGCAAGTAACAGCATTCTAGGTCCCTCAATGTATAGTCACGTGAGGTGGCCACATGACCACGGAAGCATCTTAAGAATGAATCTGGATTCCCCTTGACTTTGCTTGTCAGAAAGTCACAAAAGAGTAACCCTCGGGACACAATAACCGTCATAAATAAGAGTCAGTCATGGTTCTTGGCGTTCCTAAATTTTACCGATGAAACCATTCTGTTATATTCTGCATTAGTTTGACTCTAGCTTGAATGCTGTGTCCAGTTCTAGGCATCATGTCTCAAGAAGGATTCCGTCAAAGTGGACCGGCGTCCAAGAATGGTGTGAAGATGGTCAAGGGTCTAAGAACAACTGAAGAGTTTGAAGAATCTGGGAGAAGCTTTTTCCTTGAGATGAAAAGGCTGAGGAAGGGAGATAAGAGATATGAAGGGAGAAACTTTAAATATCTGAATAGATGTCATAAAAGAGAAGGCCATGACCTACAAAGTATTGTTTGTTCTCATGTGGTCTGTAGTTGCTTATTCTCACTCCAAGAAAAGTACACAAGAGAGCCATTCCTTCTCTCATCTCTGGGAGATGGAAGGAACAAATTTGGATGTTTACTCAGCATTCCTGCTAATGGATTTCCACAGAGGTTTATCTCATGTTTATGCCTTTTCTGAACTATCTACTTCACTCAATTTCCACAGCCCTGTCATATTTCTCATCTTTTCTCATCCTCTCATCTTTCCTATTATCTTCCCCTATTGGTTTCTTATGATTTATCCCTTGTTATTCGTAACTTATGATTAATGGTTTTTTTAAACTATGATTTATGATCTGTGATCTATTACTTGATGTACTTACACTGTGAGCTTTTACACTAGAGACAAATTCCTTGTGTGTCCAATCACACTTGGCCAATAAAGAATATTCTACTCTACTCTACTCTACTCTACTCTACTCTACTCTACTCTACTCTACTCCACTCCACTCCACTCCACTCCACTCCACTCCACTCCACTCCATTCTATGGTGAAAAAAGTAAGGTTCTACCTTTAGGCAAGAAAAACAAAATGCACAGGTACAGTATATGTGGTACCTTGCTCCATAGTAATAATTGTGAGAGGGATCTTGGAGTCCTAGTGGACAACCATTTAAATAGGAGCCAGCCATGTGCAGCAGCTGCCAAAAAAGCCAACACAGTTCTAGCCTGCATAAACAGAGGGATAGAATCAAGATCACGGGAAGTGTTAATACCACTTTATAATGCCTTGGTAAGGCCACACTTGGAATACGGCATCCAGTTTTGGTCACCACGATGTAGAAAAGATGTGGAGACTCTAGAAAGAGTGCAGAGAAGAGCAACACAGAGGATTAGGGGGCTGGAGGCTAAGACATATGAAGAACGGTTGCAGGAACTGGGTATGATTAGCTTAAGAGAAAGAAGGACTAGGGGAGACATGATAGCAACCTTCCAATATCTCAGAGGTTGCCACAAAGAAGAGGGAGTCAAACTATTCTCCAAAGCAAACAGGACAAGAAGCAATGGATAAGGAGAAATTTCCTGGCAATTAGAACAATTAATCAGTGGAACAACTTTCCTCCAGAAGTTGTGAATGCTCCAACACTGGAAGTTTTAAAGAAGATGTTGGATAACCATTTTTCTGAAGTGGTGTAGGGTTTCCTGCCTAAGTAGGGGGTTGGACTAGAAGACCTCCAAGGTCCCTTCCAACTCTGTTATTCTATTCTATTCTATTCTATTCTATTCTATTCTATTCCATTCCATTCCATTCCATTCCATTCCATTCTCTCTTCTACCAAGCCTCAATAATCCATATGCAAAAGAAGAACGGAATGGTCCATGCCACCTAAACTACAGTGTGAAGAAAGTGGAATGGTTTGTGGAAACCAGGCAGTTCCTCTATGGGTGATATAAATGTTCCTTTTCTTCTCTTGCCATGCGGTCCAAACAAATATGATGAATAGCCAGTTAGGTTTGTATTGTTACAAGGCTGAGGAGATGGTGTGGTGTCTGCTTGCTCAAAAATGTGGTCGGCCACAACTCGTTGGGACAGAGCTGGGCAGATACCAAAGGGCTTAGCTCATCTTGTGGCTATTCAACTGTGTCTCAATGTTTTCTTCTTAATTGAGGCGGATTCCCATCAAGGGTTCCCTCAAGCAAAACACAGACGGGTGGGCCGGAGGTCATGGGAGAGAGGAGAGTTGTCGTTTCTTCCCTGGGTGTGAATGGAGATCTGATGCCTGCCCATACTTGACAAACTGCGTGTGGCTGGGTTGAAGGCAGCGGCGGCGATTATGCATGAACTCCAAAGGAAGAGATGGACCTCCTAAACAAGGAAGGTAGAAAATAACATGAAGTTGGAGTTTCGTTCTCCGAGCTTGTGGGTTGGTTTCTGAACATTTCGTTACCAGGTTAGGTAAGATCTTCAGCAGAGTTTAGGGAATGTCGGTGTCCGTGCTCCTCTGTTTATAAGAGCTTTGTGTGATGAGTAGGTCTTGTGATGGGAAGGTCACGTCAGGTGAGGGTCGCATCAGGTGGGGGTGTCCTGTGATGGGTCTTGTGATGGGTCAGGTATGGGTCACGTGAAGCAAGACCCTCTCTTCTGACCCAGCTCCCCAAACACAACAAACCCTCAGTATTTAAATCAATGATTCCTTTATTATCAGCAGCCCCAGCAAAAAGTTTCTCTCTCACCGCAGGCTAACAAGTCCGACTGACAGGGAGATGAATAGTTGTCTGCCGTATCTATTCAGCTCCGTCCCCTGCCTTTTATCCCCAGAGCTAGGGTGGATCTTCGCTAGCAGTGATGGCTCTTCCATCCCAAGGACCGGCCCATAGATTTCCACTGCTCTCCTCTCCTCTGCCTTCTGCACATCCACACGTCAGGCTGTTCCTCCTCTTCCTCATCAGCCACCTCCAGTCATGGGGGATGTTGACTCTCCATCTGAGAGCTGATAGGCGGCCCAGGCTCCACCATTGTCTCTCTTTCTCTGCCAGCTCCATTCCCTCTTCTCCCTCGGACCTCTCAGGTTGCCTTGATGTTAACCCCGACTCCCACATCCCCTTCTCCTCCACTGATTTGGCTGCTAGAGGGGCCAATGGCCGACAGAGCACAACACCCTCATTATGCAACACACACCTGACCCACCACAAGGCCCATCACAAGTCCATCATCTGACGTGACCCTCACCTGACATGTGCCTCACCTGACATGACCTCCCCATCACAAGATCTACTGACCGCACGAAGCCCTTATAAGCAGAAGAATACCAATACTGATATTCCCTAAACTTCACTGAGGATGTTACCTAGCTACCTGGTAATGAAACGTTCGGAAACCAACCCACAATCTCGGACAATGCACCTCCACCCTCATCCTCCACCCAACCTACATATATTCACCACTATCAGAAAATAACCTTTTTATAAAGCATGCAAATATGATAGTAGGTGCTAGATTGGGTTCCCCGTTTTGGAAGAGGAGGGGGTAAAACACCTTTAGGACTTGGGGCCTGTTTCACAAAGTCATTGTCACAAATGACATGGCCAGGAACAAACGTCAGATCACATTGGGAGTTCAGGAGGTCACATTTAGCAAGAATTACTACAACTTAAAGTAAAGGTAAAGGTTCCCCTCACACATATGTGCTAGTCGTTCCTGACTCTAGGGGATGGTGCTCATCTCCGTTTCAAAGCCGAAGAGCCAGCGCTGTCCGAAGACGTCTCTGTGGTCTAAACACCGAAGGCAACCAAGAAAGACATTGTTACCTTCCCACCAAAGGTGGTTCCTATTTTCCTACTTGCATTTTTACATGCTTTCGAACTGCTAGGTTGGCAGAAGCTGGGACAAGTAACGGGAGCTCACTCCATTATGCAGCGCTAGGGATTCGAACCACCGAACTGCCGACCTTTCTGATCAACAAGCTCAGCATCTTAGCCACTGAGCCACCTTACTACAACTTATACCATTGATGGCAAACCTATGGCACGCGTGCCACAAGTGGCACGCGGAGCCATTTATCAGGGCACATGAGGCGCTGCCCTGTCAGCTGGCCAGCACGCATGCGTGCGCTGGCCAGCTGAGTTCACCTTTTTAAAAGCCATTTTTCGCCCTCCCCAGGCTCTAGAGGCTTTATAGGAGCCTGGGGAGGGCGAAAAGAGCCTCCCCCGTTCCCCCGGAGGCCCTCCGGAGGTTTCGGGGACTGTCCGGAGGCTTCCCTGATACCTTTGGAGCGCTTAAAACGACCCTCCGAGCAAACCGGAAGTCACTTCCGGTTTGCTTGGAGGATCCTTTTGAGCGCTCCGAAGGCTTCAGGGACCGTCCGGATGGTCCCTGAAGCCTTCGGAATGCTTAAAACGACCCTCCGAGCAAACCGGAGGTGACTTCTGGTTTGCTCGGAGGGTGGTTTTAAGCGTTCCGAAGGCTTCAGGGAAGCCTCCGGATGGTCCCTGAAGCCTCCGGAGGGCCTCCGGAGGGGCGGAGAGGCTCTTTTCGCCCTCCCCAGGCTCCTATAAAGCCTCTGGAGCCTGAGCCTGGGGAGGGTGAAAAAAGCATGTAAAAATGGGAGGTCGCGCATTGTGCGTGCATGCGCACTGGGGAGTCACACGTTGCATTTTGGGTGCGGCACGCCCGCACACGGCCCCCTGCGCTCCCCCCACTTGTGGCACGCGAGCCAAAAAATGTTCGCCATCGCTGACTTATACAATACCCTACAATCTTCTTTTGGCTGGAAAGGTTTTGATCATGAGGTCCCATCTCTGCCTCCAACGCAGAGCACTCGTCAGAGCCTTCCCCAGACTCCAGGACTGGCCCATGTTCCTCCTCAACCCTCCTCACTGTCTGAGTCTGTCACCACAACACTACCTGAAATTGCTTAGAGATTGGATAGCCTAGACTTCTTCTTTCATTCATCCTTTTGAGTGATAAATTCATCTTGTTATTCCTTAAAAATTTTTTTTTACTGTATTTTATAATCCTGATGTCAAAATTGTATATTGCCCAATGACAATATCACTTAGTTTGGGTGACAGAAGGTTGATTCTACTCATTCTGGACTCCATACACTCATCCACACACTTAGTGTCAGCGTTCCAAATATCATGCAGAATTAAATCAGAGTCCAAGGCAGAGCTATCCTTAAAGTTCCAATTTAATAAGACAGACATGTTGGCACATCTGTGGAATCCCAAATCTGAGGTTTCCACCCAGTTGAAAGTTCATGATCTTATCCCCACACCCATAAATCCATCACATGGTCCAATCTTCTTCGGCCACGCTGGCATTTCCACCCAGCTGGTTCCGGTGAGGTGTAGAGGTACAGAGACAAAAGATGGCCTTGGGCTTCTAGAAAGAATGACAACAACACATTCCACAACTCTACTCCTTTCTATTCCCCCTCCCAACTACTACACTAATGAAATGGCATAGGAAAATAATAGAGAGTGTGGCAGGCCAAAACTCCTAAAAGGAATATAACTGCAGGCCTGACACTTATCTTATATTTCAAGGCCATCTTGTGATTTTAAGATGCACCCAGAGAAAAGTTCCTCACATAACTTCTGTAACCCAGAGGTGGAATTCAGCAGGTTCTGACCAGTTCTAAAGCACTGGTAGCGGAAATTTTGAGTAGTTCAGAGAACCGGTAAATACCACTTCTGACTGGCCCCGCCCCCATCTATTCTCAGCCTCCAGAGTCCCAGTTGATTGGGAGGGAATGGGGATTTGGCAGTATCCTTTTCCTGCCATGCCCACCAAGCCATGCCCACCACGCCACAACCACAATACCGGTAGTAAAAAAAACATTGAATCCCACCACTGCTGAAATAAAGGACCAACATCTGGATAAATAGAATAACAGAACTGGAAAGGACTTTGGAATTCTTCTAATCCAACTCCTTACTCAAGCAGAAAACACGATACCAATCCAGGCAAATGGTTGTCCAATCTCGTCTTTAATGCAATACAATACAATAGTAGAGTTGGAAGGGACCTTGGAGGTCTTCTAGTCCAACCCCCTGCCTTTAACTTCAAGTCAACCAGTTAATTGTTCTTACTGTTAGGAAGTTTCTCCTTAAATCCAGGTTGCTTCTCTCCTTGATTAGTTTCCATGCCTTGTTTCTTGTCCTGCCTTAGGTTAGGTCCAAATTGATATAGCTCTAGGTTGCTTCTCTCCTTGATTAGTTTCCATCCATTGCTTCTTGTTCTTACTCCAGATGCTTTGGAACGTAGCTTGAATTGAATGTATTTGAAAAATACCTGAATCCCAAAGCAATAGTTTTTTTAAAAAGCCATAAATCTAAGATGATCCAATCAGATATTTGTACAGTGCGAGCCATGATGCTTAGAACAATACGTTCTCCACACCTTCCTATTTTAAAGCAGGATGTTGGCATTGAATTCAGCGATGATATCTTTCTGGTCCCATTTAATTTGGTAATTTTCATTATTTTTCTTGCTGGCTGCTCTGTATCCTGCTGGAACAGTTTAACTGAACCTATTGGGAAATCCAAATTTTGAGAGGGTGCAGGCTGTTATTGTTTGTCATACCTTCCATTTCTGCGTGCACTTTTTAAACCGACCTCCTCCATCTGTTTCCGCATCCACTTGGCCTTGGAGCAGTGGGGTTGCATCCCCCAGATCGTTGATAAAAGTTCCACTCTTGGCTGGATTTCTGAAATTCCTGGGATTTCTCCTTACAAAATGTTTGCCTGGAAACTCTGAAAATGTGTCTTGGATGCTGTTCTTGGAACTGGTTCTTTCTGACATAGGATCGCTTTAGGGAATGACTGGTTATCTATACAAGCAAAGGCAGTTTTGAGTGCACATATATATTTTTCTTTGAGAATGAGTTTCTTCAGATGTGAGAACATCCACTCCCGGAATTGGGAGTTGAACAAGGGCCACCTTGGCTGGGAATTCTGGAAAAAGAATTCCATACACCTAGAGATCAGCTACATTAGGAAGAGGGGAATCAGCCTAATATTTGGAGCATCACCACCTCAGTATGGATAAAGCTAAAGGTTCCCCTCGCACATACATGCTAGTCCTTCCTGACTTTAGGGGGCGGTGCTGATCGCCATTTCAAAGCCAAAGAGCCAGCGCTGTCCAAAGACGTCTCCATGGTCATGTGGCCAGCATGACTAAAAGCGCACGGAATGCTGTTACCTTCCCACCATAGGTGGTTCCTATTTTTCTACTTGCATTTTTGCATGCTTTCGAACTGCTATGTTGGCAGAAGCTGGGACAAGTAACAGGAGCGCACTCCATTACGCGGCGCTAGGGATTCAAACTGCTGAACTGCCGACCTTTCTGATCAACAAGCTCAGCCTTTTAGCCACTGAGTCACCGCACCCCTTCAGTATGGATAGAAGAGAGTATTTGTAACTCAGAGTTCAACTGTTGGGTCCTTCGTGCTCTCTGAGATGGGTTGTTTTCTTGCAGATGTTTCATTACCCAACTAGGCAACATCATCAGTGCAAGTAAGGGTGTAGAGTTTGCTCTCATTTTATATATTATAGTAAACAGTACATAATTGATCTTGTCAAGCTTTATTAGAGTGGTGAGAACTGAAGTCCATTAAGATCAGGAAAGTGACGGGTCTCTCAAACTTTGCTGTGTATATCCCAAAATGTAATAAAATGATTTAGTTTAGTAAAAAAAAAAGTTGGAGTTGTCACATCTATCTATGTCCATGAACATTCATTTAATCCCTTCCTTATCTGGTGGTCTTCAGCTCTGCTAGATTTCAACTCTTGGCTAGGAATTCTGAAAGTTGATGTCCAGCTTATTCCAAGCTAGGAAAGACTGTTCTCTATCATTGATGTTGGCCTCCTATGCTGTTTTGCACCCAAGTATATACAGGGACGTGGTGGCTCAGTGAGTAAGAGACTGAGCTTGTCAATCAGAAGGTCAGCAGTTCAGCGGTTCGAATTCGTAGCGCCGCGTAACGGAGTGAGCTCCCGTTACTTCTCTCAGCTTCTGCCAACCTAGCAGTTTGAAAGCATGTAAAAAATGCAAGTAGAAAAATAGGAACCACATTTGGTGGGAAGGTAACAGAGTTCCATGCGCCTTTGGCGTTTAGTCATGCCAGCCACATGACCATGGAGACGTCTTCAGACAGTGCTGGCTCTTCGGCTTTGAAACGGAGATGATCCCCGCCCCCTAGAGTCGGGAACGACAAGCACTTATGTGCAAGGGAAACCTTTACCTTTTTATAACAGAATAACAAAGCTGGAAGGGACCTTTGAGGTCTTCTAGTCCAACCCTCTGCTCAAGCAGGAAACCCTATACCATTTCAAGCAAATGATTGTCCAATCTCTTCTTAAAAACCTCCAGTGATGGAGCTCCCACAACTTCTGGAGGCAAGCTGTTCCACTGATTAATAAGTCTAACTCAGGAAATTTCTCCTTGGTCCTAGATTGGTTCTCTCCTTGATTAGTTTCCAAGCCATCCTTCAGATGCTTTGAAGAATAAGTTGGCCCCCTCTTCTTTGGGGCCTCTTCTTTGTAACTAGGAGTGTGGGAAACTAGATCCAATGGTATTACATAGCGCAATGAAGTCATGTTCTAGAACAGGAAAGGGAAAACTGTTCTCTCTTCATCCTTCTTCTTCCAGACTAGACATTCTTACGTTGGTAGCAAGCATCTAAAATATGCACTCTATTGCCAAGAGTTTAAATGGCTAAAATATTTCCATGGGAAGAAAACAGCTGCAAGAATAAACATTTTATGACCCAGGGTTGAAGAGAAAAATCACACCACTTTATAGCCCTCTCTGAACTTTAGGCTGATGTGATTCACAGCGATGACATCTTGGCTGCAGTCCAGTGTGTACATAGGCCCCACCGAAAGAGATAATGCTTAATGTTACAAAACTCAGGAATTGCATAAAACTGTTCATGCTCCTGTGTCATCTCAGGCATTGCAAGTAACCTTAAATAGTTTTCTTTAGGCATGAGCTGCTTATTCAAGTATAGAAGGAACTCAGTCTTGATCTTCACTCTATGACTGGTATGTTATATGGAGACTGAATTACCGTATTTTTCAGAGTATAAGATGCACCTTTTACCCCCCCAAAAAATCTGGGTGCATCTTATACACTGAATACAGCATTTTTTTGCCTCCCGAAACCCCGCCCCCTTCACCAAAATAGCCGTGCATAGCCTTTAGGAGGCTTCCAGAGTGTTCCTGGGGGCTGGGGAGGGCAGAAATGAGCAAAAAACGGGCTGTTGCTTGCTCAATTTCCCCCGTCCCCCAGCCCACTGGAGCACTCTATAAGCCTCCTAAAGGCTATGCATGCCCTTTTTTGACAAAAATGGGCCTGTTTTTGCGGAAAAAACAGGCCGTTTCTGGGAGGTCTGCAGAGTGCAAAAACTTTTTTTTTTTAAATTTGCCTCTTCAAAATCTTGGTGCGTCTTATATTTTGGTGCATCTTATACTCCGAAAAATACGGTAGATAAACTTGATATAAGAAGGCTCCTCAACCCAAATTGCTGGAAATGCAAACAGGGACAAGGTACCTTCTTTCACTCATGGTGATCATGCCCCAAAGCGAAAAGATATTGGCTGAATATACAGAATTGGCTGCAGGATTTAACTAAATATCGAATAGGACTCAAACCGGAAATGTTTCTCCTGGGGTTAATTAGGGCGAAGCACAATAGAAAGCTAAAGTACTTGATGTTACATGTAACAATGGTGGCAAGGATTGCTTTTGGAAGAAAGTTAGTCTTCTGCCAGAGGGATTAGCAATCCAACAAATATTTGATTGTGCAGAGATGGACGAACTCAGATTAGAGTTAAAGGGAAAGGATGATTCGGAATGCTATGCGATATGGGAGAAATGGTGCGAATGGATAGACCAGGGGTGTCCAAACTTGGCAACTTTAAGACTTGTGGACTTCAACTCCCAGAATTCCCCAGCCAGCTCTGCTGGCTGGGGAATTCTGGAAGTTGAAGTCCACAAGTCTTAAAGTTGCCAAGTTTGGACACCCCTGGGATAGACAATAGAAATAAGAAATGGAAATGTATGTAGGGTTAGGACATTTGGAAACAGAATGTATATAACGCAGTGGTGGCAAACCTTTTTCTTACGGTGTGCCAACATTGTGTGTGCCCCTGCGCTATCATGGGCACACATGTGCCCACACCAATGCAATCTTCCCCAACCACCTGTGCATGCATGCGCTACACACACACACACCCTGTGCACATGAGCGCATGACTCCTCCCCAGGCTCCGGAGGCTTTCCTGAAGCCCGGGGAGGGCAAAAACAGCCTCCCTTGGCCCTCCAGAAGGCTAAAAATCAGCTGGCCAGGGCCCGTGCCAACTGGATCTAAGGGCTGCTGAGAGCTGACTGCTGGCATGCCAGCAAATATGGCTAGCATGCCATTGGTTCACCCTCACAGGTATAATGTATCAAATATTGATTCTAGTATGAATAATGCTACAGATCTTTTAAATATGTGATAGAGACATGTAAAGAAAGCATGTGCAATCAAAATAAAGATTAAAAAGAAAGCCTTCTCGTGAATGAAGGCTAATAATATATGTGTCCCAGGATAATGCTATCCAATCTGGGCCACCAGGATCAGAGGTTTTGCCTTCCGACATTCGGACTCATGTTGGAGCCACTCTCAGGGAACACAACAGGCACCATATAAATACTGTATTTTTTGGAGTGTAAGACATACACTCTCCTGCCCCCGCCCCCCAAACGAGGGTGGAAATGTTGGTCAGGCCTGCAGTCATTTTTCTTTTAGGATCTTTGGCCTGCCACACTCTCTATTATTTGACTATGCTGTTTCATTAGTGGGGCAATTGGGAGGGGGAAGAGTAAGGAGTAGAATTGTGGAATGTGCTGTTGTCAAAATAAAGCATTCCTTTCTAGAAGCCCAAGGTCATCCTTTTGTCTCCGCACCTCTGCACCTGACCGGAACTAGATGGGTGGAAATGCCAGCGTGGAAGAAGAAGATTGGACCATGTGATGGGCTTGTGGGGGGCAAGGTCTTGAACTTTCAACGGGTTGGAAAACCCAGGAAGCTTTCAGATTTGGGT
The DNA here is from genome assembly GCF_964273705.1 of Natrix helvetica. NCBI lineage: Eukaryota > Metazoa > Chordata > Lepidosauria > Squamata > Natricidae > Natrix > Natrix helvetica. The sequence continues at coordinate 8,541,402 of NC_138550.1, read as the reverse complement.
TTTCCACAGATGTACCAACATGTCTCTCTTATTAAACTGGAGCTTTGATGAAAGCTATGCCTTGAACTCTGATTTAATTCTGGATGATATTTGGAACGCTGACAGTTGGTGCATCTTATACACCGAATACAGCCATTTTTGGCCTCCGTGAACCGCGCCCCGTGTGCCATGACTCAGAGTAACTGAATAACAGAGTTGGAAGGGATCAGTGGTGGGTTGCTAACCGGTTTACTACCGGTTTGCTGGTGCTCGCACGCGCAACGCTTCTGCACATGAGCAGTAGCGTCCAGGCAAGTGGGCGGAGCCTCCTGCTGCCACCACTACCGGTTCAGCCGAACCGGGAGCAACCCACCTCTGGAAGGCACCTTCGGGGTCTTCTAGTCCAACCCCTTGCTCAAGCAGGAAACCCTATGCCATTTCAGACAAATGGCTGTCCAATCTCTTCATAAAAACCTGCAGTGATGGAGTAGCTACAATTTTTGGAAGCAAGTCCTTCCCCTGATTATTCTAACAGTAGGAACTCTAGCCTTAGTTCTAGGCTGATTCTCTCTTTGATTAGTTTCCATCCATTTGCTTCTTGCCCTGCCTTCAGGTCAACTCAACTTTCAAACAACTTTGTCAGGATCCCTGAGAATCTTCATCGAGGTTGGGAAAAAATTGCTCAGGACTCTTCCTTGTTCTGTCTCCAAGAAACAGTGTTCTGTCTTTGATCTTTCCTCTCTAACCTAGAAATTTATGGCCAGAGAAAGTTTTCCTAGTTCCCACAACATGTGCAATGTGTCAAGCTCTATTATAAGCCACCAGCCTGTCCCCCTCTCCCTGAGCATCCATAATATGATTCAATCACTTTGTATTCCTTCGAACTCTGTCTTTCCAGGCCCCTCTTGGCTTCATTGTTTAGTCCCCAAACAAAGTCCGCATGCTTCTCATTGAGTGTGTTCAATTTCCTTTCTCGCTTTCGACTATTATTTGCATGCGTTTCTCCATGCTTGTTTTGCTGCATGAATAATAATGCGAAGGTGGCCAGATTTAGCACATTTTTCCATCCGTTTCTGAGCTCCTTTAAACCAGGGGAGGTGTGATGGGAAATTTTGCAGAAGAGTTGAAATGAATTTAAGGATTTTAAGCGCCTGCTATGGCAACTTCTTCAGAGAAATTGAATTGTGAAATATCAGAAGTGGTTCCAACACTGTTGACAATAATTAGCACCAGATGTCCAGGTTTAAGATTGAATTTTTCGAGTGCTGGGCAGGAGGGGCTATTAGATTTGAAGACTCCATGCTATGCCTCAGTCGGGGACAATCTAGATAGTCCTTGCTTTACAACCATTCATTCAGTGACTGTTACCAGTGGCAACAGCACTGAAAAAAGTGACTTATGACCAGTTTTCACACTCATAATCATTGCGGCATCCCCATGGTCATGTGATTAAAATTTGGGGGTATGTGTTTATGATGGTTGCTCTGCCCAGGAGAGGTCATGTGATCACCATTGTGTGATATCCAGCCAACTTTTGACAACCAAAGTCAATGCAGAAAGCCAGATTCACTTAACAACCACATGATGTCAGGGTTCCAACAGATGCCCTAATTAAACCATGAGTCTCGAGCCAAGCTTCAAAGGAAATCCAGTTATTTATTAGGAGCAAAATGTTGGCACATACCCAAGTGAAGCCAGCTCTGGCGCCATGTAATTTACGATCCAATTTTGACCCTGTTTCCCCCCCTTCCCCCCAGGGTGTGTCATCAATCACATTCACCAATGGAGCACTTTCAAGGGCTATAGAGATCATGCCCCTCCAGCTACTGCGGGGGTGTCTAAGAACTTTTGTCTTCTAGCATTGGCCACCCCTCCTTCTCCACCAGCATTTCTCCTCCGGCAATTTTCCTCTGGCTTTTCTCCTCAGCTGACACGCCCCCACCCATTCACTCTCGGCAATGGGCCGCCACAAGCTTTGGCGCTGCCCCTCTACCCAATTGCTTAGCTGCCAATGCCATAAGCGTTGATGTGTGGGGTTTGGGGAAGGACTGTTACTCCCCTGTACCTGATTGTGCCGGAAGGGAAGGGTGGGGGGAAGGGGCTGTAAGTACGCCACCTTCCTTCCCCAGTTGGCTGTTTGTGATCCACTGGAACAGGAGTCTGCAACTGTTAGATATCAGAATCAGTTACAACGGTTTCCACCAAGGTCCTCTGTTCCGGCGGGAACAGAGATTCAACCTGATTGGTCGAAGGGTCTGACAGCTCCCAATAAAAGGGCTGCTGTCAGACTGAACCTTCGCTGGATTGCAGGGATGTGCGGTCAGGGAAGGCAGAGCCGCACCGCTCTCATCATGAATTTTTTTTTAAAAGGGAAAAGGCGCTGAGGAGCCTTCTGCACACGTGGTCGGGAATGGGAGTGCTCCGTGGTCCCCTTCATGTTGACTCAGGAGTCAGGAAAGAGGGGAATGGGACCACGTGTGCAGGAGGCTCCTCTAGCCTCAACCTCCCGCCTGCGCACGTCCCATTCCCCGCCTTCCTAAATCAACATGAAGGGGACCGCGGGCCGCGGTCCCATGGAGTGTGAGCCACAGTCCCGCGGATCACGCTCCACGGTCCCCTTCCTGTTGACTTAGGAAGGCGGGGAATGGGACGTGTGCAGGAGGGAGGCTGGAGGGATCGCAGAGGAGGAATCGCGCAGCGTGAGCCGCTGTCCCGCGGAGCCACTGTCCCGCGGAGCGTGCAGGAGGGAGGCTGGAGGGATCGCGGAGGAGGGATCGCGCAGCGTGAGCCGCTGTCCCGCGGAGCCACTGTCCCGCGGAGCGCGCTGACGTGGTCCCATTCCCCTCCTTCCTGAGTCAACATGAAGGGGACCGCGGCTCACGCTGATGACATCACCAGCCTCACCAGCCGTAAAGCTCACCACACGTCACTGCTGGATTGTACATAGTTGCTACTGACTTAATAAAGAGCTGTTGTTGCCTAAGCCTGAGTGTGCCTTTCCTTTACCCGATCCAACCCTGGCGACGAAGGTGGGATCGGAAGGCAACTAGGCAAACAAAAAGAGCACAACAATCCAGCAAGTGAATCCAGCCCGGAGCTCAGCACAGCATCAAGCAGCCATCTTTTGAGCGGCTAATTCAAACGCCCTCAGAGACACAAGATGGCTATGCACGCCTGACCGACTCCGTACAACCCAGTCACCAAGCACTGGGAATCCTACATGCTCTCTCTCCCCCCCACTTCCCTCTCATTTCTGTTTTTCTCTTTTTCCTCTCCCTCTCTTCTTCTTTCTTTCTTTTTCTCTTTCTTTCTTCCTTTCTTTCCCCCTACTCTCTCATTTATTTCCCTCCCTCTCATTCTCTCCCTCCAGCTCTCTCATTTCTCTCCCTTTTCCCCCCTCTCTCTCTCATTTGTTTTTTTCCCTCTCTCCCTCTCTCCCTCCATCATTTTCCCATTTCTCTCTCTTTTTTTCTACTCTTTTCTCTCTCTCATTTCTCTTTCTCTCCCTCTCATGTTTTTCTTTTTCCTCTCCGTCTTTCTTTCATTTTCTTTTTCCCTTTTCCTTCTCTCTCTCATTTGTTTCCCTCTCCTTTCCCTCTCTCTTTCTCTCCCTCCAGCTCTCATTTCTCTGTCCCTCTTTTCTTCTCTCACTCTCTCATTTCTCTTGTTCCTCTCTCTCATTCTCTCCCTCCAGCTCTCTCATTTCTCTGTCCCTCTCCCCTTCTCTCTCTCTCTCTCTCTCTCTCTCTCTCTCTCTCATTACAATACGCGGTTCCCTTTGATCAGCTCAGGATAGGAGCTGCCACCACCGCCAAATTCAGGAAGGGAAGAGCTCTGGCTCTCATGCGCAGCTTGGCTGGCTATTCTGAGCATGCAGTGATGGCAACGGAAGGACAGGTTGCCATTGCCACCCCATGATCCCAGCCCAGAAGAGTATCCTGCTTGTGTATGTGCCCGCGGGTGAAAGATAGAGAGATGAGAGAGAGGAAAGGGGAGAATTCCCCTGGTTAATTGATCTCACTGTCGGGAAATTTCTCCTTAGTTTGCTTCTCTCCTTGATTAGTGTCCTTCCATTGCTTTTTGTCCTGCCCTCAGGTGCTTTGGAGAATAGCTTAACTCCCTCTTCTTTGTGGCAGCCCCTGAGATATTGGAACACTGCTATCATGTCACCCCTGGTCCTTCTTTTCATTAAACTAGGTAAAGGCAAAGGTTCCCCTTGCACATATGTGCTAGTTGTTCCTGACTCTAGGGGGCGGTGCTCATCTCCGTTTCAAAGCCGAAGAGCCAGCGCTGTCCGAAGACGTCTCCGTGATCACGTGGCCGGCATGACTAAATGCCGAAAGCGCACAGAACGCTGTTCCCTTCCCACCAAAGATGGTTCCTATTTTTCTACTTGCATTTTTTACATGCTTTTCAACTGCTAGGTTGGCAGAAGCTGGGACAAGTCACGGGAGCTCACTCCAACCTTTCTGATCGACAAGGTCAGCGTCTTAGCCACTGAGCCACCGCGTTCATTAAACTAGGCATACCCAATTCCAGCAACCGTTCTTCATATGTTTCAGCCTATGGTCTTCATTTTTCAAGCCTGCAGTACAACTGCTTCAAGTTGTCCACATACAGCACCGATTTCATGAATCATAGAATGAAAATCCCACTTCCGGTTCCGGCGGCTACAGCGACGGGCAAGCTTTTGCCCGCTCCCGCTCTCCCGGTGGGCTTCCCCCGCTTCTGGGGGGGCACAGGACGCCCCGGAGAGGCGTCCTGCCGAGGGAGCGGCTTCCGGAGGGCCCTGGCATCGGCGGCGGCTGGTGGGGGCTTCTCCGCTTCGCTCTAGGCACCGGGGAGCAGTATCGGAGGGCGCGTGGGCGTCTCGCTCCATGCCGATCGGAGAACGCAAAACTGAAGGAAGCAGTGGCGGTGCGGTAAGATGCTTCCTCTCTTCATTCCCTTACTTTTGAGTTGATGGACTTTTCAGTAATTTTAAAAGTTAATTTTTCTTGGAAGAGCAGTTGGAGGGGAGGGGGATTTCCCCCCCCCCTTGGACAAGCGGCTTGAAAAAATTTTGCTCTCGCCCCCAGGGGAAGGAGGAGGGGGAGAGCCAACTAATGATGCCCCACCCCAGTAAAAGTGTTTTTCATTGGACCTAGTCCCAGAACTTATTGATGATCTGAGAACTTTATGAACTTTTAAAATTTTTCCTATGCCTCTGAGCCCAAAGCTGGCAGGGCAAGATGGCACACTTCCGTTGTCTTCATGAACTGTGAAACCTGACTCCACCTTTAAAATCCAGGCTTCCGGTCTTTGTCTCCGTGTCACCCAGAGGAATCTCTTGTGGATTGTTACTTTTTGAACTCTTTGGAGAAAAAACTTTCATCTATTGCTAGGCTGATTAAAGAAACTCCCACCTGTTTGGATCTTCTGCCTCCTGGACTCATCTGCCTGCTCTACCTCTCCAGCTGACCAGTCTCTACATTGACTGATCTCTTTGTTTCATAAACCATGCCTCCAAAAAGACCACCCCCTGGAAAACCTGGCTTTGCTACTTCTGCATCGACATCTGCAACATCCAGCCCTGCCACACAGTCAAAGATCACAGAACTGATGCAACCTAAGAGTACAGAGATGGATTTGCAACAAGTGCTCCAGCAACTCATACAGGGCCAGGAAGAAATTAAGAAATTAAGAAACAATTAAAAGAAATGAAGGAAGAAATTAAAGAGAACCAAGTCCAAATTTATAAGAACTCACAGAGACTGGACCTTGTGGAGGGTGGGGTGGCGGAGGCGAGAGGGGGGGTAGAGGCTTTACAGAAGGGAAACAAAGAACTTGATATCCAACAAATGAAAACAGAGTTTGAGAGAATGTCCTTTTATCTTAGATTTCAAAATGTAATAGAAGCAGATGGGGAAAATATAAGGGACATTATGACTAATATTTTAGCTGAATACATACACAAAGATAAACAACGGATGGAATGGGAGATAGATCTGGTCTATAGAGTGAATTCAGCATATGCCAGAACACACAATGTACCCAGGGAGGTCCATATTAAATTCCTTAGGAAAAGCACAAGAGATGAAATTCTGGGTGTACAAAGGGGGCAAGCATTGACATATCATGACAGGGAGATAATCATCCTGAAGCAGATCCCCCAAAAAATTAGGGAGAAAAGGAAAAACTATTCGCAATTGGCGAATAAACTATACCAGAAGGGGGTGTGGTTTAGATGGTTGATGCCTGAAGGTATGCTGATATTCTGGGAGGAGACAAGAATCAGAATCAACACACCCATAGAGGCACAGGCCTTTATGGAAAAAAATAAAGCGAACCTAGAAAAAACAGAAGACGCTACAACGGTCATACAGGACACGGGAGGGGCCGGAGCTCTGCCAGCGGAGGGTGAAGGGGAAATACTAAGAAAGCTCAGATCACAAAAATGAATAAGAAAACCACAATGTTATAAACAGACCGAAAGTAATAATGAAGTTATATCTAGACTATATATCATATCTATATAAATTGATTGAAAACTCTTTTTTCTAGAATTAATATGCTGATTTCTTATGATTATGTATTAATGTTTTACACTTCCAGTGTTGGGGCATTCACAACTTCTGGAGGCAAGCTGTTCCACTGATTAACTGTTCTAACTGTCAGGAAGTTTCTCCTCAGTTCTAAGTTGCTTCTCTCCTTGATTAGTTTCCACCCATTGCTTCTTGTTCTGTCCTCAGGTGCCTTGGAGAATAGCTTGACTCCCTCTTCATTGAGATCAACCCTGAATGCTCTTTAGAAGGCCAGATCCTGGCCTTCTAAAGAGAGGAAACTCAAATACTTTGGCCACCTAATGAGAAGGAAGGACTCACTGGAGAAGAGCCTCATGCTGGGAACGATTGAGGGCAAAAGAAGAAGGGGACGACAGAGAATGTGGTGGCTGGATGGAGTCACTGAAGCAGTCAGCGTGAGCTTAAATGGACTTCAGAGGATGGTAGAGGACAGGAAGGCCTGGAGGAACATTGTCCATGGCGTTGCTATGGATCAGACACGACTTTGCAACTAACAATAACAACAGGCAGCACCAAGAAATGCAATACATCCCCTTCAGGATCTCCAAGGGGTTTTTTATAACAGTCATTTGGATTGCTAATGAGGGACATTGAGAACAGAAAATAAAACATTGCCACAAGCCAAGAGTGATCAGTAGCTCAGCTTGTTTCTTCTTATATTCTCCTCAGAGAAATGGCTTGACCGTTTGCTCATGGGAAACGAAAGAGAAGCTTCTGGCTGCAAATGTTTCATGCAGATGTCACTGGTCAGTCCTCGGATACAGTTTGATCGACATGGATTTTTATACTGGGACAAAAAGAGACAGTAAAGATCTACTGTTCTTTTCCTTGTGGAGCAGAAGTGGACAATGGGGGGAGGGAAGTTGTCAGGGTTCCAAGTAACACCCCCAATGAAAGAAGACTCCGAGGCTCGAAGTTCCTTGAAGTTCCATCTTATTAGAGATGTCCTATTGGCACATCTAGGAAAACCTAAATCTGAAAGCTTCCAGGTTTTCCCCACCCATATGAAAGTCCAAACCCCTGCCCAGCACCCACATGTCTGTCACATGGCCCAATCAGGCACCGTCCCAACTAGAGATGCCTCCCAGTCATACCCCTCTAGGTGCAGGGCAAGATGTCCTTGCCTCTCTGAGAAAGGAATGTTATTTTGACTATATAACTCCAGAGGTGGGTTGCTACCGGTTCGGCCCGATTTGGCTGAACCAGTAGTGGAATTTAGTCGCAGAACCAGCAGTGACTCAGGCTGGCCATGCCCCCGAACCAGTTCCCCAGTCACTGCTACCCTTGCCAACTTGTTGTTTAGTAGTGCGCGTGCATGCACAGTTCATTGTAAATTGTTCTGAGCATGTGCGAAGAACAATTTACATTGAACTACGCACACACACGCGAAGCGAACCGGTAGTAAAACTGGGAGCAACCCACCTCTTTATCTTTCCCATATGCCATATAATCCCCACTCCCATTTTCCCACACCATTGCATGTGGCAGGCTGGAAGGCCCAATGCAAAAGATGGCTTCCAGGCCATCCACCGGGCTGGCACATTTTCAGCATGTGATGACAAAAAGGTTAGCCATCACTGGTCTATTTGATCATTCCCTCTGTTACACATTTAACATTCTTGTTCTGTTAGAAAAATGCTAACTTACATTAAATTAGCATTTGGCGAACGACATCTGTTTTGGCTAATGCTATATTAGGCATCCATCCAACGAATAAAACATGGACTTAATTCACTTCATAACATTTTTCTTCATTACGCAGAGGAGTTGTTGTTTTTTTTAAAGCTGCCCAGCATGATGTTGATGCATTCTTCTTTTTTAATTTTTTTCACTTTTGACTTGCAGGAAGTTGAGGTCAAAAGCAGCGCATTAAGACTGGGTCACCGAGTAATGAACTTAACATGATGGGTTCATCAAGGATAAACTATTATAGGAAGAACAAATGAAAGAATGTATGGTGATGAAATAGGCTAAAAATGTTGGCTTTGACATACAAATGGAACAATGAGAGAATACATAGGTGGACGAAAGAAATTCACACTATGTTACGATCTGAAAGAGAACATTATAAAATGATGCATTGTTGGTAATTGTCACTGGAAAAATTGTCTAAAATGTACATTGAATTTATGCTGGAAATGTGAACAAGAAGGGATATTTTATCATGCTTTGTGGACATCTAAAAATGGCTAAAAATGCATTCAAGTACATATATTATTGTAACTAAATTAAAGATTAATATACGACTGAAGCCCGAAGATGTTTCTTTTGGGGATGATTGACAAAATGTTGGGGGAAAAAATCTCATGGAACTTTGTTTTTATACATGATAGTAGCAAAAATTTTGTATGCACAATAGTGGAAAGATTTGACATTACCCACAATGGAAGCATGGATGGTGAAGACAATGGAGCTTGCTGAGATGGCAAAATTGACAGCTTGGATTAGGAAAAAAAAAAGACATTGATGAATGTTATTTTATTTTATTCATTTATTTATTTCATCAACAATGTATTAGATGACATATGTAAGTGTAAACATGATTTTGAATACATGAAATGGATACAAATAAATGGGGACATTAGGACAGAGAAGGTAGGCACTTTGGTGCGCTGATGCACGCCCCCTTTACGGACCTCTTAGGAATGGGGTGAGGTCGACAGTAGAAAGACTAAGGTTAAAGTTTTGGGGGTTTGGGGAAGAAACCACAGAGTCAGGTAGAGCATTCCAGGCATTGACCCCTCTGTTGCTGAAGTCGTATTTTCTGCAATCGAGTTTGGTACGGTTTACCTTAAGTTTGCATCTATTGTGTGCTCGTGTATTGATGTAGTTGAAGCTGAAGTAGTCATTGACACCTGTAACAGATAATTTTATGTTCTACGCTTAGGTCAGACCGAAGGCGGTGTACTTCTAAGTTGTCTAAGCCCAAAATTTCAAGTCTGATGGCATAAAGTATTCTGTTGCGAGCAGAGGAATGGAGGACTCTTCTCGTGAAACTGGTTATTCTTGTGAATTTGGTGATTAATGGTGATTGGAAACCCCTTTGGGACTTTTTGTGTGAAAGAGAAAAAAAATGAAAATATTCTAACTCTAACCTTAGAGTAAGAAGTCAATTTAGATTTTTAACCACCGTAAAAAAAAATTCATAAAAAGTCATTCCTTTATATTTATTTTTTCTTTCCTTTTTCCTGCACTTTTGGGAAAGAGAAAGAAAGAAAGAAAGAAAGAGGGAGGGAGGGAGGGAAGGAAGAAAGGACAAGGGAGGGAGGGAGGCCAGAAAGAAGAAAGAAGGAAATGTGGGATGATCAGTTGCAACAGAGAGAAAGGAAGGAAGGAAGGAAGGAAGGAAGGAAGGAAGGAAGGAAGGAAGGAAGGAAGGAAGGAAGGAAGGAAGGAGGAAAAGTTATGAGACATAAAAATACTTTGTAGAAGACATGGAAACTTGGAGAGACATGTCAAGGGCTGTTGTATAGAAGATTAAGTGTAGATTAGAACTGTCAGCATTGTTCCGGAAGTCAGAGGAAAAGCAGATGGTCTTTATTGCAAAGTTGAATTCAGTACTTTAATACAATGGACAGAACGGCTGAATATGCATATTCTGGAGAATGCTGTAATGGTGCCTCCTGCAGTGGCAGCTGACTAGTTTGGACCTTCCCAATATTTTGGTCACCCCTAATCCGTTCTAAACCTCACTTACCTCTGTGGCCTTCCTCACAGTCACTGTTAGCTGGGGGAAAAAGGTACTTTACCACCTTCCCTGGGGCCCCCTAGGAATATGGCAAAACCTTGAGTAGCCATATGGCTTATGGTAAGAACCATTAGTTCAGATGATTCCCAAGATCTCTTATCATCTTCTGTTCTGTGATCCTATAATCGCAGGGTCCTTGGTGATCTCTGAACCGGGTGTCTTTTTTTTTTTTTTTTTTGCAGACATTTCATTACCAAACTAGGTAACATCATCAGTGCTAATGGTGCTACCCAGTTTGGTAATACAATAATACAATAGCAGAGTTGGAAGGGACCTTGGAGATCTTGTAGTCCAACCCACTGCCTAGGCAGGAAACCCTATACCGTTTGGCTATCCAACATCTTCTTAAAGACTCCCAGTGTTGGGGCATTCACAACTTCTGGAGGCAAGTTGTTCCACTGATTAATTGTTCTAGCTCAGTGTTTCTCAAACTTTTTTTAACCATCGCCCCCTTAAGACACAATTTGATTTGCCACCGCCCCCTAAAGATTATTTAATTGTATAATATACAAAATGTATTAAATTGCAAAATGTATTACATGTAAATAAATTTTTCACCGGTAGATCTATGAACATGATGTCATAGAAGTATTAGGAAATTCCATTGATAACTCTATGGCTTTTTCTTCATTCTCATCGATGAATCATAGAAAGGTGACTTTGCAAGCGCCTCCAGCTGCATGCAAATTTGCGAACGGCTTTGCAAGGGGATTGGAGGTTTATGTTACATTGCCAAAAGCAAGTGGTTGCATTTTTTACGTTTGCGTGTGGCTATGCAAGCAGTTGCAAGAAAAGACATTTTATGTTACAGGAATGTTTGCAAGTGCTTGCTATATCCTAGTTTGCAAGCAGCTTAGCTTTTATGTTACGAGCCCCAGAAACAATAGGCCAGCTTTATGACTGAACTCTATTAATTTATAACAAGATATTGAAGCACGGATGTTGTAATCTTGTACATCGACTTATACGAAATATTTATTTAAATTCTATATCAATAACAATAGTTCTAACGGTTAGAACGACCATAGAGGTGGTCAAACACTCACCTTATCTTAGGATGGCTGATAGTACAATTAATTTGAAAATCCGTCGATTAACAACATCATCATCCCGGTGGAAAAAGCCATAGAGTTATCAATAGAATTTTACAATATTTCTATGGAAATCTATTCATAACTCTATGACTTTTTTCCACCGGGTATATGACTCAAATTTCTGAAAAATCCCAGTAAAAAAATATTCATAGAAATATCAATAGAATACCACAGAAATTTGATGAAATTCTATTCATAACTCTATGGTAGTAATTACTGGGCATCTCCGACGTCTGACACACAAATGACGATCTGTAACGTGATTGGCTGTTCAGACAGAAGGGAAGGACGTATCTGAAACTGGCATTTTGGGCTCGTCAGATGTGCCAAGGACGCCTAAACTCTAAGGAAGAAGACCCAGCAACCCCAACAGCAGAGCCATAGAAATTTAAATAGAATACCGTAGAAATTTGATCACCTTTCTATGAGATTCTATTGAAATTTCTATTCCTTGTGCTACTGGGGAAGCCTCCATTCCTGGCGCAGTGAAAGGAGGCTGACTCACACTGCGCGCGGCAAACACTAGACCCCCAGTAGCACAGCCATAGAAATTTGAATAGGATATCATAGAAATTTGATCAGCATTCTATGGGATTTTATTGAATTTTCTATTCCTTGCGCTACTGGGGACGCAATGTTAGACCCAAGACTGACTAAGGAAGTGCACATTCGCTCGTATGAAAGCCATGTTTCCAACAGCAACGATCGGTGTTGCAGGTTTGCCCACGTGCCGCGCGCAATGACTGCTGTGTGAGTCCGGCAGAACAAGTAATAAATAGAATTTGTTCAACACCCCCTTCTGTACGTTCAACGCCCCCATGTAAGGCGGAACTTCCTACCGCCCCCTTGCACTTCTTTAACGCCCCCCAAGGGGGCGGTACGGACCACTTTGAGAAACACTGTTCTAGCTGTCAGGAAATTTCTCCTCAGTTCTAAGTTGCTTCTCTCCTTGATTAGTTTCCACCCATTGCTTCTTGTTCTACCCTCAGGTGCCTTGGAGAATAGCTTGACTCCCTCTTCTTTGTGGCAAATTATTTAATTTAATCATGAAACATCTGCAAGAAATCTGCAAAATTCAGGGCTTGCCGTTCTTTTCAAATATCTTGATGAATTCAGTTCAATTCAGAATAGACCTGGAAGGGACCTTGGACGTCTTCTAGTCCAACCCGCCCAAGCAGGAGACCCTACTAAACCATTTCAGACAAGTGGCTGCCCACTCTCTTCTTAAAAACCTCCAGTGATGGGGTATCCACAATGTTTGAAAGCGAACTGTTCCATTTGTTAATTGTCCTGTTAGGAAGTTTTTCCCTAATTCCAGGTTGCTTCTCTCTTTGATTAGTTTCCATCCATGGTTTCTTACCTTGCCTTCGGGTGCTTTGGAGAATACCTTGACTCCCTCTTCTTTGTGGCAGCCCCTCAAATATTAGACTACTGCTATCATGTCATCCCTAGCCCTTCTTTTCTCTACACGTCTTTAAAAAAAGTACCATACTATTTTATTAAGCCTTTGCAAGTCTTCTGGTGCAAATCCCCCCACCCTAAGACAATTCTGCTGTTTCTCTTGTTTTATTTTTTTCTTCAGAAGTTCTCACCTCCTATACCTGTAAGGCAGGGACGTGCGGTCAGGGGAGGAAGGGGAGGCAGAGCCTCACCTCTCTTCATGAAATAATAGTATATAATATTATATACTATATATATATATATACAATATTATAATATGTATTTGTGTTACAACCCCTGGTATGCCCAAAATATGTAACACATCCCAGGTTCAAATCCCAGTAAGGGTATGGCTAGCTGATGAGAGCTAAATAGCTTGAAATGGATCCATACTAGTCTCCCTTTATTTATTTATCAGCACAAATACAACACCAATATTATAATATTATATACATCCGTCCGGCCGCACCCGGGAGCTGTGGAGGCAGAAATGTTGCCGGCGCTCCCGGATGACGAAGCCACAAAAGCGACAGTCGCTGACAACATTTCTGCCTCCGCAGTTCCCGGGCGCGGCCGGACGGATGTAGCCACAGCGACGCCGAGGCGGTCCAGGTGGACGAAAGAGCGAGCGAGACAGCCTGATCCTCGGTTGCTCGCCCGCCGGACTGCCTCGGCGCCATTCTGGCTACCTCCGTCCGGCCGCGCCCGGGAGCTGCGGAGGCAGAAATGTTGTCGGCGCTCCCAGATGACGAAGCCACGAAAGCGACTGGAGAACGACGAGAACCTTCCTGCCACAAAGTCCAGCAGAGGCAGGAAGGTTCTCGTCGTTCCCCAGTCGCTTTCGAGGACTGCAGAGCGCGAGCCGGCGGAGCACGCTCAGGAAGGTGGGGAATGGGATCACGTGTGCTGGAGGCTGAGGCAGCCTCAGCCTCCAGCACACGTGGTCCCATTCCCCACTTTCCTGATGACGTCACCAGCCTCACCAGCCATAAACCTCACTGCACGTCACTGCTGTAAGGGTAAGGTAGTATTTTAGACAGCAGCAGGGGCATTTCCCCACCCAAGCCTGTAATTTATTCCAAACAAACAAGCAATAAAGTTTTTCTGAAGAAAGAATGACCTTTGCTTTCTCTTCATACAGTGTTTGGGGTTTAAGCCTTATCATATCATGAGAATGAAGGAATGCATTGAATATTTTCTTTCTTTCTTTTTCTTCCTTCCTCTTTTCTTTTCTTTCTTTCCTTCCTTCTTCCTCCCTCCCTCCCTTTCTCTTTCTTTCTTCCTCCCGCCCTCCCTCCATCTTTCCTTTTCTTTCTCCTTGCCTCCCTATTTCTTCCTTCCTTCCTCTCCTTTTTTCATTCTTCCTCTCTCCCTCCCTCCCTTCCTTCCTCCTTCCTTCTTTCTTTATTCCCTCCTCCCTCTTCCTTCCTCCCTTTTTCTTTCTTTTCCTTCCTCCCTCCTTTCTTTATCTTTTTTCCTCCTTCCCTCTTTCTTCCTTCCTTCCTCTCCTTTTTTCTTTCATTCTTCCTCCCTCCCTTTCTTTCTCCTTTCCTCCCTCTCTCCTTTTCTTTTTTCTTTCTTTCCTTCCTCATTCCTTTCTTTTTCCTTCCTTCCTTCCTCCCTCTCTGTTCTTTTTTTTGTTCTTTCGTTCTCTCTCTTTCTTTCTATCTATCTTCTACCCCCAATCTCCTTTCTCCCCATCAAAACCCATCCTTTCAACAATAGAGGGGCTGAGAATTGCAAAATGTTGCTGCCTCCTGGCCAAAGGATGAAAGAATCAGCCTGGAGGAAGAGAGAACACCACGTCCCTGTCTCCCAGCCAAATGGCTGGGATGCCACATTTAAGATTTACCACAGAATTTGAGATGGTGGATAGCGACCACCTACGCCTCACTTCTCCATGTGAATTTCCCAGCTCCTTCCCCCCTCCCCAAATATTTCTCAATCATGAGTAATAGCCTCACACTTTCACAGATTCGCTCACTCAGAATCAAAATACTTTTGCAACATGTCACCATCTTCGCTATGGCCATCAACCCGCCAAAGCTTCTGGGACAGAGCACAAGATCTTCATTCTGCTAACAGATCCAAATGACAATCAAAGCTAGGATTTTCTATTCCAGCTTCCCCATTTTTTTGCTTTCTAAAGATATTGGACGGCGATACACCTCCCTTCCTGATTTTTTTAAAAGGACTTTTTTTTAAAAAAAAAAGTACGATCATCCTTCATTGGGCACTGGGTGCTTGAGCAGGTGGTTGGAATAGAAGATCTCCAAGGTCTCTTGCGACTTTGTTATTCTGTTAAGAAAGGATTTAAGATGGCAATGTCCAACTTTGGCTGACCTTGAAAAAGATTAAACAGGTTGAATTTGTTGTTCATTCAAAAGAGGCTATCTGAAGTTTATAGATCACTAGAACATAAATTAATTAACAAGTTAATGAAACGTGGAACAAGTTGTATTCAAAATCTAGGAAACAATGACCAACCCCTTTTCTGTTATTGCCCAAAAAGTACACACAGTCCTTGGATGGAATCTCAGATTATTGTATATAAAATCTCCTTCAACTTAACCTAGATTCTGGTTCATTTCATGGGCCATGCCAAGAAACTGGTTTGCTATTGACCTCTTCCAAAGCTTTTCACTTTCCTGTCCAGCCTACAGCCCTACAATGACTTCCTATCCAAGGGTCTGGTCAACTTGATCCAGCTTCATTTCTGTTGCTGCTAGTTGCAAAGTCGTGTCCGACCCATCGCAACCCCATGGACAACGTTCCTCCAGGCCTTCCTGTCCTCTACCATCCTCTGGAGTCCATTTAAGCTCATGCTGACTGCTTTGGTGACCCCATCCAGCCACCTCATTCTCTGTCGTCCCCTTCTTCTTTTGCCCTCCATCATTCCCAGCATGAGGCTCTTCTCCAGGGAGTCCTTCCTTCTCATTAGGTGGCCAAAGTATTTGAGTTTCATCTTCAGGATCTGGCCTTCTAAAGAGCAGTCAGGGTTGATCTCCTCTAAGACTGACCGGTTGGATGGCCTTGCAGTCCAAGGGACTCGCAGGAGTCTTCTCCAGCACCAGAGTTCAAAGGCCTCCATTCTTTGGTGCTCAGCCTTCCTTATGGTCCAACTTTCATAGCCATCCATTGTAACTGGGAAAACCATAGCCTTGACTAGACACACTTTTGTTGGCAGGGTGAGGTCTCTGCTTTTTAGTATGCTGTCTAGATTTGCCATCACTTTCCTCCCCAGGAGCAAGAGTCTTTTAATTCCTCGGCTGCAGTCCCCATCTGTGGTGATCTTGGAGCCCAGGAAAATAAAATCTGTCACTACCTCCATTTCTTCCACGTCTGTTTGCCAGGAATTGAGAGGGCTGGATGCCATGATCTTAGTTTCCTTAATGTTGAGTTTCAAGCCAACTTCATCCACTAAATACCCCCACCTGCTGAAGACTGGAATTGGTAACTAGAGAACAATTGATATTTAACTGCCATAACCAACAGTCTGCAAGATAAACTATCCTAAGGTCTAGTTTTATATTTTTACACTGAACCAGATGCCCTGAATGTTATCGTCTCCTTTGAACTTTGTCCAAGGTACACACTATGAAATTATCAGTGGATAAGGACTTCTATAGAACTCTTCAAAGAACCAAAATCTTTTCCAGTCATATTTGGCCACTCCCATAAAAGCTCTTTCACCTTTCTGATCTTCCTGATCAGCCACTTCACACTTTCAATTTGTTTGCTCTTCTTATCAGCCTCTTATCTTGTTTTCCCGTCCTCTGGGCTGTTTGCTTTTCAGGTTGCGGCAAAACCAAGATACTCTTCATTGGGCTGCACCTACAGCCTTCTTGGTAGAATCCCTTTCATTCATCAACAATGAGAGACAACAGACTGAACGCCTTATCATTTTTACAGCCCTGATACGATAAGCTAATGTGTTGTGTAACAATGTCAACATTGGGAGAAAAACAATACGGTCATTGACCATTGATTCAGCAGGGTTCATGTTCATGCTAGGTTATGATCTTATATTTAACAGAATAACCGAGTGGGAAGGGACCTTGGAGGTCTTCTAGTCCACCCCACCGCTCAAGCAGGAGACCCTCTACCATTTCGGACAAATGGCTGTTCAGTTTCTTCTTGAAAACCTCCAGTGTTGGAGCATTTCCAATTTCTGGAGGCAAGTTGTTCCACTGATTAATTGTTCTCACAGTCAAGGATTTTCTCCTTAGTTCTAGGTTGCTTCTCTCCTTGATTGGTTTCCACCCATTGCTTCTTGTTCTGTCCTCAGGTGCTTTGGAGAATACTTTGACTCCCCTTTCTTTGTGGCAGCCCCTTAGATACTGGAAGACTGCTATCATGTCACCCCTAGTCCTTCTCTTTGATAGACTAGACCTAACCAGTTCTTGGTTTGTTTATAGAACGGATAAAGTAGGTCTCTGTTGCACAGAATCTATTAGTCTGGTGCAGAAATTTCCTTATCAGGCATAGAGACAATTGTAAAATAATGTGTGAATTTGGAAAATATTAAAAATTGGGCAAAACCACATCTAGAACTGTTAGGTTCATTTTTAAATATTCCTTTTAAATTGTGTTGGATTCTCTGAGACTGCCTACAGTAGGGATGTCAAACTCACGTCGTCACAGTAGTGTCACATGACGTATCGGGACTCCCCCCCCCCCGTTTCGCTAAACTGGGTGTGGGAGTGTCCAAGACGTGACACATCCAGCCCATAGGCTGGGAGTTTGGCAGCCCTGGCCTACAGTCTTCTCGGTGAGGTTTTTCTGAAGTGGTTACCATTGCTTCCTTCCTGGGGCTGAGAAAGAGTGACTGGCCCCGGGTCAGTCATCTGGCTTTGTTCCTAAGGTGGGACTAGAACTCAGAGTCTCCTGGTTTCTAGCCTGATACCTTATCCACTACACCAAACTGGCTCAGTGGATTAAAACCCCATCTTTCTTGTAAGGAGCTTGAAATGTCATATAAAGCACCACAATCGCCCCAGAATAACAATATATAAAGCACCACAATCGCCCCACAATAACAACATATAAAGCACCACAATCGCCCCACAATAACAACATATAAAGCACTACAATCGCCCCACAATAACTATATATAAAGCACCACAATCGCCCCAGAATAACAATATATAAAGCACCACAATCGCCCCACAATAACAATATATAAAGCACTACAATCGCTCCACAATAACAACTTATAAAGCACCACAATCGCCCCACAATAACAACATATAAAGCACTACAATCACCCCACAATAACTATATATAAAGCACTACAATCGCCCCAGAATAACAACATATAAACTACAATCGCCCCACAATAACATATAAAGCACCACAATCGCCCCACAGTAACAATATATAAAGCACCACAATCGCCCCACAATAACAATATATAAAGCACTACAATCGCCCCACAATAACAACATACAAAGCACCACAATCGCCCCACAGTAACAATATATAAAGCACCATAATCACCCCACAATAACAACATATAAAGCACTACAATCGCCCCACAATAACAACATATAAAGCAATAGAATATTAATGCTACAAATGGCAAGAGATATAAGACTGCACTATAACTGGAAAGATACAGATTGATGCAATGAAAATGTATAATAAAAACTAAGCTAAATTTAGTTTACACATAGTATGTATAAAATGAAGTGACAATAGCTATAGTTAAATAATGATTAATAATGATAACAATATATATAGATATATTAGTTTGATAATATGAAATTTTATATAAACAACACATGGAGAACATGAGAGGAGGTTTAAAAGCTTTATCTAGAATATGTTATAAAGATGTATTGTGATTGGATGATTTTAGGATGATTTCTGTGCTGAAGAATAGGCTTGAACCTTGTGTCAGCAATCCTAACTCAACACCTTCATCGCTCACTCGGCTGGCATTCCCTCAAACTAAGAAGGATCCAGATCATTTATAAATAGAAACAACTATTTGTGGGGGGGGGGAGAAAACCTACGACTGAATGGAAGTGGGGAAAATAAGCTGCCCCTTTGTGCAGACTTGGGCTGAAAAGAGCGTTAAAACTGTGAGGGATTCGGAAGGCTTTGGTTACACCGTAATCCATCACCTCCTGCGGAATTTGTTATGGTCTGGGGTCAGAAATACACACCATCTTCACAAACACAAACCCAGGGAGCCGTAGTGGCATGAATGCTTTCTTTGTTCTGCTGAAGGACTAATTAGATAATGCCTTGCGACAGTGATAAATTATAAGATTGGCCAGCGTTAATGGGCAGTGGGCCGAGATGTTAACATAGCTCTTGGGGATTTTCATCCCACCAGAAGTTTTGTAGATGCTGGGGAAGTCTTCTTCAGATACAAAGGATGGAGAAGGTCATTTATACTAGGATAAAGAATAATAAGACTTGGAAGGGGCCTTGGAGGTCTTCTAGTCAACCCCCTGCTTGAGCGGAAAACGCTATGCCAGCAGTCCCCAGTCTTTTTGGTACCAGATGGATATGTCCAAAGGCAAATATATATATACTGGACAAAAGTACATACATGGTTAGAAAAAAATGGCAAAGCTACATATGGATTTAAAACCAGAAATATTTTTGTTGGGTGTTTTACCAGAAAAGTACAATAAGGGCAGAGGTGAAATCCAGCAGGTTCTGACTGGTTCTGGAGAACCGGTAGCGGAAATTTTGAGTTTGGAGAAATGGTAGCGGAAATTTTGAATAGTTCAGAGAACCGGCAAATGCCACCTCTGGCTGGCCCCAGAGTGGGGTGAGAATGGAGATTTTGCAGTATCCTTCCCCAGCCACACCCACCAAGGCACGCCCTCCACGTCCCACCAAGCCATGCCCACAGAACTGGTAGTAAAAAAAAATGAATTTAACCACTGAATAAAGGGAATACATATTTAAAAATGAAGAGATCCCTATAGATGAAAGTGTAATAAAAAAAATATTGGAATGCACAGAGATGGATAGACTAACACTAAAAATAAAGGAGGAGGAAGAAACAGAATATTTTTTAGCATGGGATTCATTTTACAAATGGTTAACTATTAGAATCTGAAAAGTTTAAGAGAATGATTAACTATATAATGAAGGTTTATTAGGATGGATAAGCAAATATTAAGATTATTATGTGATTATTATTGTTATGAATATTATCATTATCATTATTATTATTTTTCAAAATTAACTGTACCCAGACAACACACTGTTCATGTAAATATTGAGTTTTTATGTTTATTAAAGAAAATGTATAAATAAAATGTTTAAAAAAAGTTTTGTGGAAGACCATTTTTCCCACGGAGTTCCTAAGGTTGACAAACACTGGATTAAGGTGTTCAGTGATGCAGTTATGAAATTAGGGGAGCACCTTTTTGTAAACATCTATTTCTAGTTTGGAATGATGTCCTTGGACACATTTCCTGCAATTCTCTGGAACTTGCTTTATGGATATCTTCCTGGAATGACAGTTCCTGGTACCTGAAAGGTTATTTTGTATTCTAATAGCCTGAAGCTATTAGTAAGTCAGAGCCTACCCCCAGAATTTAAAAACTCTGTACCGTGTGCAATTTTTCATCATTTTCTTGACAACTATGTCTCATTTGGTAGCAGCTCCAGTATCTAACAAACACAGGATGAGTTAATAACTCTTGACGCCTCTAAGAACATTTTTGTCATCCTAATTTTAGCTTGGCTGAGATGATGATAACCCATAACTCTCGGGCAGAGAGAGAGAGACATAAGAGGCTTTAGATTTCATTCATTCTCAGAAGCCTGTCCTGAACTTGGTTTGCTTGGATGACCTTGGACATCTGCCAGCCTGCTTTTTTAGATCAGTTGCTGCTTCCATCTCTCTTATCTTGCCTAATAAACATCAGATATCTGTTTCAAATGAAGCATGCAGTTTCAGACGATTTACACAAGTGTGCTGGCTTTTTCTTTCTTTCTTTCTTTCTTTCTTTCTTTCTTTCTTTCTTTCTTTCTTTCTTTCTTTTTTTATGATAATGATTTTCTTTCAGTAAGAATCTGACATCTAAGCCCAGGAGTATTAATACAATAGTAGAGTTGGACGGGACCTTGGAGGTCTTCTAGTCCAACCCCCTGCCTAGGCAGGAAACCCTATACCGTTTCAGACAAATGGCTATCCAACATCTTCTTAAAGACTTCCAGTGTTGGGGCATTCACAACTAAAGTAAGATTCCTGACTGCCATGAATTTTTTCTCCTGCCAAATTTTACAAAGCCAGTTTGTTGTTGTGGACAATGGAGATTTTTTTCCCCTCCTGACCAGTTAGAAAGGAGTT
This sequence comes from Natrix helvetica, assembly GCF_964273705.1. NCBI lineage: Eukaryota > Metazoa > Chordata > Lepidosauria > Squamata > Natricidae > Natrix > Natrix helvetica. Next base: position 8,520,255 of record NC_138550.1, on the reverse strand, counting down.
CTGCTTATGGATGACAGCGATAAAAATGAATTTTATTCACTATTTACCGTATTTTTTGCTCCACAAGACACACTTTTTTGTCTCCAAAAGTGAAATGTGCTAATATTGTTAATGGTATGTAGCTAATTATGATGTGAGGGAACTATATTAATAATATTAATTGCGGATAACTGAGGGAAATGCTTATTATATGAAAAAAAAATGATTTTGAGGCTATATGCTACCTAGAGCAAAACAGAAACAACAGGTGGAAGTGAAATGATGCATTTGGTTAACTTTGGGGGCAATGATGATACTGTTTATGTATGAAGAAGAAATTAAATTTAAGATAGAGGATATGGAAATGAAATAACATGGCTGAAATTGGAAATGGAAATATGATGTAAAATGAACTATGTACATGAGAAGATGTTAAAGGGGAAAGCCCAGGGCAACACTTCATTTATAAAATAATTTAAAATTTGCAACAACAAAAAAACCTTTTTTTTTGGTTGCAAATTTATATTGTCTCCCAAAAGTGAGTGGAAATGTCTGTGCATCTTATGGAATGAATATTGCCAAAGCCCTAACCCAGGGGTGTCCAAACTTGGGAACTTAAGACTTGGGGAATTCTGGGAGTTGAAGTTCACAGTTCCCAAGTTTGGACACCCCTGCCCTGGAGTTGAAGTTCACAGTTCCCAAGTTTGGACACCCCTGCCCTAACCAGTCGCAGGCTGATTTTGGCCTCCATTTTATTTCAGGCTAAAAATGGGACATGCAGGAGTGCAGAAAATAGGAGGTGTGTCTTACGGTCAGGTGAGTCTTACGGAGCAAAAAATACAGTATTTATTAATGGGATGAAACCCATGACTGGAATGTACTGACGGATGGATACAAATTGTTCAAAAGTAACCGATCTACAAAAAGAGGAGGAGGAGGAGTTGCACTATACTAGAGGAGACATGATAGCAGTGCTCCAATATCTCAGGGGTTGCCACAAAGAAGAGGGAGTCAAACTATTCTCCAAGGCACCTGAGGGTAGAACAAGAAGCAATGGGTGGAAACTAATCAAGGAGAGAAGCAACTTAGAACTGAGGAGAAATTTCCTGACAGTTAGAACAATGAATCAGTGGAACAGCTTGCCTCCAGAAGTTGTGAATGCCTCAACACTAGAAGTCTTTAAGAAGATGTTGGATAGCCAAACGGTATAGGATTTCCTGCCTAGGCAGGGGGTTGGACTAGAAGACCTCCAAGGTCCCTTCCAACTCTGCTATTGTATTGTATTGTATATGCAAGAGATCATTACATATCTACAAAAATGCACACGATTAAAGGTAAAACCTCTCCAGAATGTATATGGGTCAATATAAAAGGGGAAAAAAGAGTGACATTGCCCTAGGTGTATATTACAGGCCACCCAACCAATCAGAAGAAATACACGAACTCTTTGGCAACAAGTTAACAAGTGTACACTATGTAGGAAGCCTATCATGGTAGTAATGAGAGACTTAACTACTCAGATATTATTATTTATTTATTATTTATTTCTTTGGATTTATAAACCGCCCCCTCTCCCAAAAAGGGACTCGGGGCGGTGTACAGTCAATGAAACACAGATAAAATACATAAATAACAATATAAATAATATATAAACAATTAAATACTTGAGCATTTGAGTGGAGGAGGTGAAACTGTACAAAGAAATAAATATAGTATAAAAGCCCTAAAACATCCCAATTAAAATACCCAAACCCAATTAAAATATATCCCCGGGAGGTAAGACTAAGAGTGTGCCAGGCCAGCTAATTGAAACAACTAGATCAACTAGAAGACAAATTCTGTAGCGAGTTTCTCCTTTTTGAGGTGATCATTTGCAGAATTCTCAGAAAGGTTCCTGAGAGGAATTCTGGGCATTTTAGCCACCGCTATTTGGAGGATGCCAATAATATATAGATAAATACCACTCTTTTGAAGAGAGATATGCTGGTATCCAGTCAAGTCCTAAAGGTGCTTTTTCAAGAGGCACCTGGACTTTCTTGTTTTTCTTTGAAGATGCTTTCGCTTCTCATCCAAGAAGCTTCTTCAGCTCTGTCAAGAACACAGCTGCATCATGGGTTCATCCATTGTGGCCAATCTCTATATGGAAGTGGTAGAAGCTAAAGTCCTAAAATCCTTCACCCACTCATGGCTAGAGGTATTTGCTCGGTTCTTGGCTCAAGATCAAAACACAAAAATTGGAAGCGTTCACCATACATATCAGAGCTGAAGAGATTTCTTGGATGAGAAGCAAGAAATGTCTTCAAAGAAAAATAAGAAACTCCAGTTGTCTCTTGAAAAAATCACCTTTGGGACAACCACAACCTGGATGACCGAGAATCTCCATCAACATATCTAGTCAAATATAGAATGAAACTCACTCCAACTGTAAATTGGCATTTCCACAAGGGTGCTTGCTCAAAATCTTAAAGTTAGTGGGTAGAGTGCCCCAAAGACCCATCCTTCTTGTGCATGCCAACAAAAGGAACAAGGAAGAGTTCAACCATAATATTTGTGTCTACCATCTCATTAGTTTTCTAACCCACTCTGTAGAGGTCCCTACGTTCAAATCCAAATCTTTTTTTATCCATTCTCCTCCTTTCCTCAAATCAGATGGAGGGAAGAGCTAAACTGTTCCACCAGAAGACAATGGAGCTGTACAAGAGATCAGATTGACTCTTGCACCTGTCTAATTTCCTGGAGGGAACACAAGAGTGATGGCCCTCTGACTTGCTCTACAAAATGCCATTTGGATTTTCCAGCAGGTACGAAAACCTGCAGATTTCCTCTTACTATCTTCATATGGAGAGAGAAAGAGACAGACAGAGAAAGAGAGAGAGACAGAGAGATCAGATAAATAAGGCAGATAGGTAGTCAGGTAAGTAGATAGGCACACAAACACAGAGAGACAGAGAGGCAGGTAAGTTGGTAGGCCGGTAGGCACACAGCTAGACGATAAAGAGAGATGATAATAAAGATAGATGATGAATGGATGGATGGATAGATAGATATAACATAGATAGATAGATAGATAGATAGATAGATAGATAGATAGATAGATATAACATAAATAGATAGATAGATATAACATAGATATAGATAGATAGATAGATAGATAGATAGATAGATATAGATAGATAGATATAGATAGATATAGGATAGATAGATAGATATAACATAGAGATAGATAGATAGATAGATGATAGATAGATAGATAGATAGATAGATAGAGATAGATAGATAGATAGATAGAGATAGATAGATAGATAGAGATAGATAGATAGATAGATAGATAGATAGATAGATAGATAGATAGATAGATATAACATAAATAGATAGATATAACATAGATAGATAGATAGATAGATAGATAGATAGATAGATAGATAGATAGATAGATAGATAGATAGATAGATAGATAGATTGATAAGACAGGTAGGGAGGCAGACAGATAGGTAGATAATTGTGCTACTTCTGGCCTCTTTCTAATAAATCATACTATTTCTCATGCTATCTTGGCCTACTTCCAATCAACAAATAACTAAATAAGCATGCTATTCCTGCTACTTCTGACCTACTTCCAATCAATCAGTCAATCAATCAATCAATCTGCTGCCACTTCCCTTCATTTCCCCATAGCACCTGGGACCCCAGGTTAAACTGGCAGCATCCTCAAGTTGTCTTGACAGCCTCCCAACCTATCCTGAAAAAAACCCACCTCCCATTTTCTGAGCACAGACTCTGCAACTCCCAAACCGTCCTTAACAGGGTGAAGAACAAACCGAGGATGCTCCAGATCCGGTCAAGCAACCCTTCCCTTCACCTTGCTCCCCACCCCACCCCCAAATCCAAAACTGGGGGGGCTGCTGTCCAACCACTGGGCCGTGGACCCCCGACTCCTCCATCTCCTTCCAAGGCAAGGCCCGGCTGACCATCCATGGTCCTTGGCAGATGTTGCGATCCGAAGGAAACTAGATCTCTCTTCCCCTCCCCCCAATTTTTTCCCAAGCTCGGGTTCATCTCTCCCATCTCCCGCAGCTCCAAGGTAGATCCCGCCGTCCTTCTGACCCGGTCGCCGGTTCCCGAAGAGGGACGCTGGGGAGGAGAGGGGGGGACAAGAAGAAGGCGGGGATTGTGAACGGCGGAGGGAGGAGGAGGAGGCGCCCTCCGGCTGCCAATGCCAGTCTTCGGGTTGCCAAGATCAGCGGCCGATCTGCTTCCTGGGGTTTCCTTTCGCTTTCCCCAGATCGCCTCCCTCCGGGCTGCCTGTGCTGGGCGCGCTCTTGACGATCCGGCTAAGGAAAAGCTCTTAGGAACGGAAGTAAGATCCAGCTCTTCTTTTGCTTTGACTGGGCTTTTAGGATCTGGTGGGGCGGGCTGCTTTGCAGATGACCCTCTCCCCCTTTCCTTTGAGCCTCCAGCCCTCTTCTCGCGTTGGTGAGACACCCCCCTATCCCATCCCATCCCACCTCTCTCTGACTTTTGCTCTCCTCTCTTCCCTTGTCTTCCCAAACCGTACAGGTGCCGGATCTCCTCCAAAGCAGGACCATCCATGATGCTGAAGTCCTTGAGATGCAGAGGCGGTGGCAGTCTCTTTCGACTGCTGGGGGTCACACCCGGGCTCCAAGTTGGCAGTTTGGCCCCCAACAGGCCCTGCTCTTCCAGAGAGTACCCTCCTTCAGCCACCAAAGCCACGGGGATTAAGAAGAGGGGCTATGATATCACCAGGAATCCCCAGCTCAACAAGGTTTGACCCAACTCCCTGGCTATATGACCTACGTTTTTTATGAGCTTCCCTACTCTAGGTGTCCTCTGGGTGGCAGCAAAGAGTTTGTGCAAATTAACTTTTTTTTCCTGCCCTGGAGGCCCTCTGGATTTCTGCAATCTAGAACAAGGTGTTCAATTGACTTTTTTTGGTGCTAAAAAAAGCCCACAATGCAATAATTTGTAGAACCATGAAATTCACATAAAATTCTCCCATCGCCCACATAGGTTGTTCTCCATGTAGTTTGGGTTTCCCCAAATGGTGTGTTTGCTGACCCCAGCAGACGTAAAACCTGAACGGGAGACACCCCCCCCCAATAAACTTTGCTTAATACTATACAGTTTCAATATTGTACAAGAAGACCTCACAATGGGTTGTTGATCTCAGATTCAGTTTTGTCCTCTAAAACAGTGTGGATCTTCTCATCTAATTTTCAGGGGAATGCATCTTCCTTGGCATTTGTTTTCCTAAGGTCCACTTAGAAAGGCCACCAAGCCTTTCAGGACCATGAGACACGTTCTCATTGTCCTCCATTGGACCTGAAGATATGTTATAAAATGTCCCACTGGTTCATTTGCCCTGGTAACTATTTACATAGAGGACCTCCTTGGCTGCTACTCTTCAGAAGTATAACAGTCACCGTCTATTTCTGGTTGCAGATTCAGTTGAATACACATAGAGGCAACACAAGCTTCGGAAGAGGTACTCTAGCTATCCATATTCGACTACATGAAACATTTTGTAGCAGTCCAAATGAGGTCTTCCATATCTGGAACACCACTAACAGCTTCTAGTTCAGAGGACTAACTTCTAGAATAACTATGTAGTCCACCTAGGGCAGGGGTCAGCAAACTGTGGCTCTGGAGCCGCATGTGGCTCTTTCATCCCTCTGCTGTGGCTCCCTGTTGCCACTCGGCACCACAATTTTGAGAGGAGCTTCTGGGTTGGGGGAAGGGGAAGCAGAGTGCACCAAAAGGAGACTCTATGACAGGGGTGTCCAAACTTGGCAACTTTAAGACTTGTGGACTTCAACTCTCAGAATTCCCCACCCAAGTCTTAAAGTTGCCAAGTTTGGACACCCCTGCTCTATGACAAGGGGCGGGTTTTCTGGTCAGCTCCACAATTGATAGGGCTTTCGGTTAGGACAGGTAGAGGAAAAAGGACACTGCGCTAGGAGGAGACTCTATGGTGGGGGAACCGGACTTCCGGTTGGCTCCAGAATTGAATGGGGGGCTTCTGGTTAGGACCTTTGTGGCTCTTTGAATGTTTAAGGTTGCTGACCCCTGACCTAGGGAACATCCGGGTTGTTTTAGAGAAGAAAGGGAAACATTCCTGAGTTTTTCTAAAAGCTCCCTTTCTGGAATGTTTGGGTTTTTTCCCCATATCCTTCTATCCTAATGATACAAGGGACCTTCGTTTATTTACTTGACCGCTTAACATTTAGGTTAACTTTTCTATAATCATGTTGTCAACACTACAGCAATCCTGGTGGCTTTTAGAAAGTGAAATTCTGCTCTCTTTTAAATCAAAACTTGATCATCTAGCTTTGTATTATTGACTTAGGTGGGCACCAACTTTAAAATTTTAAGATGGAGTATTCCGAACTCGACCAGACTTTCTTTGGCCATAAATCTAAATAAATAAATAACAGAATTGGAAGGAGCCTTGGAGGTCTTCTATCTAAAACCTGCAATCCTCTGCATTCAGACATCTATTTTATCTCTGGACTAGCTGGATACCTGTGCTTCATGACAAAACTATGTGATCAGACTATACAAGAGAAATTCTGTTCACAATCCACTGGCTCAGTAGTAGTCGGTGATTGAAACACATAAGGAAATATTGGTTCCGTAGCCTTGACTCTGGAAGCAGTTCCATAGGTGAAAGGCGTGGACATTTTGGTGAGGTACCAATGTAAGAAGCCCCAGACCGCTCCTGAGTGAAGGAGTGGAACATCTGCCAGTTTGAACTGAGGTAAAACGGAATGTGAGGCAACTGGCAGTTGGAACAGAGTTATTTTAGGTGGGGAGGGGGAGTAGAATTCCTTAGCACCAGAGCGTGTTAATTACTGTATAAGAAATACTAATGATCTCATGGTCATTTTGACAAATCCTTTCTTAGCGAGCACCTAGAAGCCAAAAGGAACATACGTGCCAAATTTCAAGTTTATAGGTTTTACGTTTCTGGAGATTTTGTAATGAGTAAGTGGTATTTGGCATGTGTGTGTGTCTGTGTGTGTGTGTCTGTGTGTGTGTATGTGTATGTGGATATGTATATATGTATATATGTATGTGTGTGTATATATATATATATGTGTGTGTGTGTGTGTGTGTGTGTGTGTATGTGGATATATATATGTATGTGTATGTGTGTGTGTGTGTGTGTATGATTGTAGTTCCTACCTATTCATGGAAGCACAAAAGAAATAGAAGTTCAAGAAACTTTTCCAGCTGTAGTTGATCAGATGTCAGATAACAAGAGGTCAGTCTTGTTATCTCATGTTAAAGTATATTCATTAGTGCGTAGCTTGTTACATAAATATGGAAGTCTTGTTCATACACAAGATTTATATGAATCCAATATGTGCATGAAGGGACGTGGTGGCTCAGTGGCTAAGACACTGAGCTTGATGATCAGAAAGGTCAGTAGTTCAGCGGTTCGAATCCCTTGCACCGCATAATAGAGTGAGGTCCCGTTACTTGTCCCAGCTTCTGCCAACCTAGCAGTACAAAAGCATGTAAAAATGCTAGTAGAAAAATAGGGACCACCTTTGGTGGGAAGGTAACAGTGTTCCATGCGCCTTCTGCATTTAGTCATGCTGGCCATATGACCACAGAGATGTCTTCGGACAGCGCAGGCTTTTCGGCTTTGAAACGGAGATGAGCATTGCCCCCTATATTTGGGAACGACTAGCACATATGTGCGAGGGGAACCTTTACCTTTACCTAATATGTGCATGAATGCATATATGAATCTGATCCACATGTTCCTTCCTGAATTTAGAGTAGTTCACCCAAAACCCTGATCAACTGATGAAAGGATTCCTAGACTGAACCATTTAGAATCTGGTGGGGAAGGGGGAACTCACTTTGCTGAAGATTCCTCTTGAGAATAAATTCCCTGGATGTACAGAATTAGCATATGAATGAAGAGAAAAGTTCGCCCCATTCCATTGATCCAGAGTTCTTTTTTTGGGGGGGGGACTGGAAAAGGTTGTTGTTTCCTAAGGATGATACATTTTTGCAAATCAACAGTATAAGAGTTGGAAGGGACCTTGGAGGTCTTCTAGTCCAACTTCCTGCTTGAGGAGGAGACCCTATAAAATTTCAGGCAAATGACTGTTTAGTCTCTTCTTAAGAGCCTCCAGTGATGGGTCACCTGGAAGCAAGTTGTTCCACTGATTGATTGTTCTAACTGTCAGGAAATTTCTCCTTAGTTCTAGGTTGCTTCTCTCCTTGATTACGTTCCATCCATTGCTACTTGTCCTGCACTCAGGTGCTTTGGAGAATAGCTTGACTCCCTCTTCTTTGTGGCAGCCACTGAGATATTGGAAGACTGCTATCATGTCTCCCCTAGTCCTTCTTTTCATTAACTAGACATACCCAGTTCCTGCAATCGTTCCTCATATGTTTTAGCCTCCAGCCCCCTAATCATCTTTGTTGCTCTTCCCTGCACTCTTTCTAGAGTCTGAACAGGGAAGAGTAACAAAGACGATTAGGGAATTGGAGAATAAAACACACAATCTCTCAGTTGTAGACTAAAATGCCACAATCCATCAACAGTCCCCGCTTGCTGCTCATTTGATCTAACTCTTAAATGTCATATTTGCTAGTCAAATCATCCCTTGCCATTCATGTGAGTATACAAATTTATATTTGTATTTAAGCATCAGGGAATCAGGCAGTGCCTGAAAACAAGATTGTTGGCAGTTAGGAAAAAGCAAGATTGCTTATTTTAACCCAAGTCAGCCCTTTACCTTCCTCTGTCCCCAAGAGGCTGCAAACAAGTAGCCCTCAACTTACAACTGGTTATTTAGCAATTGTTCAAAGTTATGACAGATCCCCAAAAGGGACTTACGACCCAGATTTGAAATTCTAATATACACACCCCATTGTGGTTATGTGACAGCATTTTGAGCACCCATCAAACTGGCCTGCATTTATGGCTGTTTGCAGTGCCCTCCAGTCATAAGACCTCAATTTATGAAAAAACATTTTCCAGCAAAAGCTGCCCCATAGTGAGCACTGGGTTCGCTTAACAACCGTGCTGCTTGTTTTACAAGCACCGTATTCATTTTATGAGCACTGTGAAAAAGGTTGTGCAATCTTTTGTACGTGGCAACTCATTTTACAACCATCACAACCTAGAACCAAAATCACAGGCTCAGTTACAGTCAGGGGTGGCTTCCTGCCAGTTCTAACCTCTTCTATAGAAGAGGTTCCACAAATCCACAGTGCCGTTTAGAAGCGGTTCCAGCTCCCTCCCCCTGCCCGTCCGCACATCATCAAGATGAAGAGTGAGAGGAGGAATTCTGGGAGTTGAAGTCCACAAGTCTTAAAACTGTCAAGTTTGAACACCCCTAGGGTTTTTTTTTCGGAAGGGTTAGGGGTGCAAGGGTCTTGTAACTTGACAGCTTTAAGACTTGCACGCTTCAGTGCCAGAGTTCCTGAACCAACATGACTGGAGGAGGAATTCTGGGAGTTGAAGTCCGCAAGTCTTAAAGCTGTAAAGTTTGAACACCCCTAGGGTTTTTTTTCTGAAGGGTTAGGGGTGCAAGGGTATTGTAACTTGACAGCTTTAAGACTTGCACACTTCAATTCCAGAGTTCCTGAGCCAACATGACTGGAGGAGGAATTCTGGGAGTTGAAGTCCACAAGTCTTAAAGCTGTCACGTTTGAACAACCCTGGGTTTTTTTTTCTGAAGGGTTAGGGGTGCAAGGGTCTTGTAACTTGACAGCTTTAAGACTTGCACACTTCAGTGCCAGAGTTCCTGAACAAAACATGACTGGAGGAGGAATTCTGGGAGTTGAAGTCCAAAAGTCTTAAAGCTGTCAAGTTTGAACACCCCTGAGTTTTTTTTCCTAAAGGGTTAGGGGTGCAAGGGTCTTGTAACTTGACAGCTTTAAGGCTTGCACGCTTCAGTGCCAGAGTTTCTGAGCCAACATTTTGGTTGCATTTTGGTTATATAGGAAGGATAGTGTGTGTAAATACTATATGTACTTTGGAGTGAAACTTCCCCTATCTTTTGGAAAAATGCCTCTGCAAGCAAGGCAGATTGATAATTCATTAGTCATCAGTTTTATTTTATTTTTTTTTTCAAGAAGGGGGAAAGATACTTCTGACTTGTCAGCACTTTTGAATAACTTTTTTTTTCTTTTGCAACGCAGCAAGCATGCAATGCAGAACTAAAATTTGAGCTGGTTTTATCTTCCAAATCTTGTGGGCCACCCCGGGTGTGTTTTGCAAATTGATGTGTCTTCTACTCAGGGTGGCTACCAAACTGAAGAGCAGTTTCATGTAGATCAAGCCAGCCAACACAATATTTTAAAAAGGAGCAAATGGTTTTGCCAGGCTTTTCCTTATAAATACTTTTCCAGTTCATTTCCCAGCATCTGAAATTCAAGTTATGCTAAAAAAAATTACTCTTAAAGACTTAAACAGATACAAAGCGTGGAATAGAGGTAGTTCTTGACTTACAACAGTTCGTTCAAAGTTACAACAGCGGTGGAAAAAGTGACTTATGACCGTTTTTCACACTTACGACCATTGCAGAATCCACAAGGTCACATGATCAAAATTTGGGCACTTGGCAACTGACTCATATTTATGACGGTTGCAGTGACCCGGGGTCATATAATCACCTTTTGCAACCTTCTGACAAGCCAAATCAACGGGGGAAGCCAGATTCCACTTCCCCCGTTGATAACCGCCCTGCCGCCCTGTTTAGGGTGACCCGCTCCCTCCTTTCCCAGAGGCCGCGGGAAGCCCCCTTGCAGGGTAGAGCAGAGGAATTTGGGGAATATCTGCAGGACAAAATTGCTCAGATTCGCAGCGAATGGGTCTCCGTTAGCGGTCTAGAAAAGACATCGGAGGTGGGTCTTGAGGTGCCATCCTGGGAGGAGTTTGACTCTGTTACTTCCGACGATATGGACAGGTTATCTGGACGACTGCGAGCCACCACATGTTTACTGGACCCGTGTCCCTCCTGGCTTATACTGGCATCCTGGGAGGTCACACGAGGCTGGCTCCAGGAACTAGTGAACGCTTCACTGAGAGAGGGGTCCTTGCCGGCCGTCCTGAAAGAGGCGGTGGTGACGCCCCTACTCAAGAAGCCTTCCCTGGACCCAGCTAATTTAGTTAATTACCGTCCCGTCTCCAACCTTTCCTTTTTGGCGAAGGTTGTAGAGAGTGTGGTGGTGCAACAGTTCCCACGGCACCTGGAGGAAATTGATTATCTGGATCCGCGCCAGTCCGGCTTCCGGCCCGGTCACAGCACGGAGACAGCTTTGGTCGCGTTGGTGGATGATCTCTGGAGGGCCAGAGATGGGGGTTGCTCCTCCATCTTGGTCCTGTTAGATCTCTCGGCGGCTTTCGATACCATCGACCATGGTATCCTATTGCGTCGCCTGGAGGGGTTGGGGTGAGGGGCACCGTTCTGTGGTGGATCTCCTCCTACCTCTCTGGTTGAACGCAATGTGTGTTGACAGGGGGGCAGAGGTCGAGCCTGAGGCCGCTCACTTGTGGGGTGCCGCAAGGGTCGGTCCTCTCGCCTCTCCTGTTCAACACATACATGAAGCCACTGGGCGAGATCATTCGTGGGTTCGGGGTAGATTACCATCTGTACGCTGATGACACACAGCTGTACATCTCTACTCCGGACCACCCCAACGATGCCGTCGAAGTGATGTCCCGATGTCTGGAAGCCGTTCGGATCTGGATGGGAGGTAACAGACTCAAACTCAACCCATCCAAGACGGAGTGGCTGTGGCTACCGGCACCCCGGTTCAACCAGTTACGTCCATCACTGGCCATTGGGGGCGAACAGCTGGCCCCCATGGATTGGGCACGCAATTTGGGTGTCCTCCTGGATGCCCGGCTGTCAATGGATGACCATGTGACAGCCGTGGCAAGGGGGGCTTTTCACCAGGTTCGCCTGGTGCGCCAATTGCATCCCCTATTGGACCGGAACGCCCTCTGCACAGTCACTCATGCACTTGTGACGTCTCGACTGGACTACTGTAATGCTCTCTACATGGGGCTCCCCTTGAGATGCACCCGAAGGCTGCAGCTGGTTCAGAATGCGGCCGCGCGGACAATTGTGGGAGCCACTAGATACTCCCACGTAACACCTTTGCTGCGCGGGCTGCACTGGCTACCTGTAGCTTTCCGGGTGCGTTTCAAGGTGTTGGTTATCATCTTTAAAGCGCTCCATGGCACAGGACCTAGTTATCTGCGGGATCGTATCCTGCCCCATACATCCCTTCGGCCGATTCGCTCTCACAGAGAGGGACTCCTCCGGGTGCCGTCCACTAGGCAATGCCAGCGGGCGACGCCCAGGGCCCGACCCTCTGGAATGACCTCCCCCCGGATATCAGGACTACCACCGACCTCCGCTCCTTCCGTAAGAAGCTAAAAACCCACCTGTTCAATTTAGCCGGCCTGGCCTAATTCCCAATTTTAGTCCCTCAAGCCTGCATTTTTAAGTTTTTTAGGGGTATGTTTTTAGTTGCTTTTAATTTTTACTTTTTTGTACAGCTGTATTAGGTTTAATTCGTTTTTAAGGGTATAGGATATTTATCTTTTGTATCTGTTTTAATGAGACGCCTGTACACCGCCCCGAGTCCCTTCAGGGAGAGGGGGCGGTCTATAAATCCTGAAAAATAAAAATAAATAAATAAATTCACTTAACAACCGTGTTACTAACTTAACAACTGCACTGATTCATTTAACAACTGTGGCAAGAAAGGTCGTAAAATGGGGCAAACCTCACTTAATAAATGTTTCCCTTAGCAACAGAAATTTCCGGCTCAATTGTGGGGGCAAGTCAAGGACTATCTCTAAATTATCCTTCAGGGTAAAGTTTGGCTCAATGAGTATATGAGCAAAGGAATATTATGGGAAGTTTGTTTGGGACTTTTGATAACAGAGCTAGGGAGAAAAACTGGGACACCTGTAACAGATACTCATATAAATGTTTAGATACACTCTTTATAGACCAGACATGTCGAAAACGTGGCCTATGGGGCAGATCCGGCCCACAATAGGGTGCAGAGTAGGCCCGCAGGCCATCCCAGAAGCCGCAAGGGACCAGACACTGCTGCCCTGGCCACGCCCACTTAGTCAGCCGCAATGACCAGGCCACGCCCACCCAACGCAGCATGCAACGGGATCAAGTTTGACACCTGTTATAGATTCTGCAGGCAATGCTCTGAGAAAGATTACTCTATGTCTATATATGTGTGAAAGACACACACAGAGAGAGAAATAGGCTATGATGTTTCATTTAACAGAATAACAGAATGGGAAGGGACCTTGGAGATCTTCTAGTCCAACCCCCTGCCTAGGCAGGAAACCCTATACCGTTTCAGACAAATGACTATCCAACATCTTCTTAAAGAGTTCCAGTGTTGGGACATTCACAACTTCTGGAGACAAGTTGTTCCACTGATTAATTGTTCTCACAGTCAGGGATTTTCTCCTTAGTTCTAGGTTGCTTCTCTCCTTGATTTGTTTCCACCCTTTGCTTCTTGTTTTACAGTCGTGTATTGTTAAAAAACATTCTTGTTTTACCCTATTTTTTCTCCTGGTTTTCTAGTTTTAATTTATTTTCTTCTTTCTCCTCCTTTTTCAAATAGTTTCGTATGTTTTTTTCTTTTTCTCTCGCTTTATAGACTTTTAAAATCCATAATAGGTTAAGTTTCTTCCTGAAAGCAAATCATTTTTTGCACAACTATAATTTAATTACATAGCTACTCGGTTTATACAGTGTGCGACACAATATTAACCCATGTTCAAAAAGAGGCTTTAACTATAATTAATATAACTTTTCCGATTTAATAAATGACTTCTAAAATTGTAAAGAAATATCCTGTTGTTAAATCTTTTTATTCAGCTTTGGCTTTTATTCAGCTTCGTTATTAATATAACATAATATAATAACAGATCTGGAAGGGGCTTAGTCCAACCCCCTGCTTAGGCAGGAAATCCTACACCACTTCAGACAAATGGTTGTCCAACTTTTTAAAAACTTCCAGTATTGGAGATTTAAAATTTCTGGAGGCAAGCTGTTCCGCTGATTAATTGTTCTCACTGTCAGGAAATTTCTCCTTAGTTCTAAGTTGCTTCTCTCCTTGATTAGTTTCCACCCATTGCTTCTTATCCTGCCCTCAGGTGCTTTGGAGAATACTTTGACTCCCTCTTCTTTGTGGCAACCCCTGAGATATTGGAAGACTGCTATCATGTCTCCCCTAGTCCTTCTTTTCATTAAACTTGTTCAAGTGCAAATGTTTGCATCAGTGATTATTCATGATACTAGCTGGTTGTTTACTCATTCACTGGACATTCACCTTTCATGTTAGATTGTTTTTTATCATATAGGCTTCAAAGGTCTTGAAAGTCTGGAATATCAGCAGCAATAATTGCTGGAATTTTCCATTTTTATTGGGTTGAGCCTTAATCCACTATATAGGATGAGATTTATTTATTTGCAAGAAATTATATTGATGTTAGCTTTGGAACTGGTGAGTTCTGCATAGCTGTATTCTATCAGATTCTCAATATCTGGGATCTGGGTGTGCATGTATAGACATGTGCAGGTAGGTCTCAATTTACATGTACAACTGAGTCCAAAATTTATGTTGCTAAAGGAGAGAGTTAAGTGAGTTTTGCCCCCATCTTATCTTTCCTGCCACAGTTGTTACTTGAATCATGCAGTTGTTAAGTTACTAACATGCTTGTTAATTGAATCTGGCTTCCTCATTGACTTCGCTTGTCATACGTTCGCAAAAGGGGATCACAACAATGGTGAAATTCATTTTTTACTACCGGTTCTGTGGGTGTGGCTTGGTGGGCGTGGCAGGGGAAGGATACTGCAAAATCTCCATTCCTTCCCCATTCCAGGGGAAGGATACTGTAAAATCTCCATTCCACCCCATTCCAGGGGAAGGATACTATAAAATCTCCATTCCCTCCCCATTCCAGGGGAAGGATACTGCAAAATCTCCATTCCCTCCCCATTCCAGGGGAAGGATACTACAAAATCTCCATTCCCTCCCCACTCCAGGGGAAGGATACTACAAAATCTCCATTCCCTCCCCACTCCAGGGGAAGGATACTGCAAAATCTCCATTCCCTCCCCATTCCAGGGGAAGGATACTACAAAATCTCCATTCCCTCCCCACTCCAGGGGAAGGATACTACAAAATCTCCATTCCCACCCCACTCCAGGGGAAAGATACTGCAAAATCTCCATTCCCTCCCCATTCCAAGTGAAAGATGTTGCAAAATCTCCATTCCGACCCCATTCCAAGAGAAGGATACTGCAAAATCCCCATTCCCTCACCACTCCTGGGGAAGGATACTGCAAAATCTCCACCCCCACCCCATTCCGGGGGAAGGATACTGCAAAATCTTCATTTCCACCCCACTCTGGGGCCAGCCAGAGGCATTTGCCGCTTCTCTGAACTACTCAAAGTTTCTGCTACCGGTTCTCCAGAATCTGTCAGAACGCACAGGATTTCACCCCTGGATCACATGATCCTGGGACACTACAGAAGTCATAAATAAAAGGCAGTTGCCAAGTGTCCACATTTTGATCTTGTGACCATGTGGATGCTGCAGTGGTCATGAGTTTGAAAAATGGTCATAAGTTACTTTTTCAATGCTGCTGTCACTTCAAATGGCCACTAAACGAATGGCTGTAAGTCAAGGACTACTTGCGATTATTATGATATTGTCTATTCTTCCAATGAATATCACAGGTTTTAGACTGCGTGTTTTCTAATGGCCTCTAATCAAGGAAATCATGGAAACATTATGGTAGTATTTAAGACGTTCCAAGCAAAATATTTTTTTTAATGCAACGATAAGGGTATAAAATATGGTAAATGTAAACAATTGCTCTTGTTATTATAGTTGGCTTCCTTCACCCCAAATCTTTCGACTTCAGTTTGGAAATTCCAGTATTTGGGGGCTTTTTTCATTTGGGGTTTTTCTTTTGGCTAATAAAAATATGGAAAGTGTGCCACACACATTTTTCTTTTCAATTCAAGTAAAGTTTGGCGTGTTGTGTTCCAGGTGTCCATGTACATTTTAAAATCCCATAAGATTTTAAGACTGGATTTCTGTTTCCCTTTTCTAAATAACTTTGGCTTGTTTGTTCACCTTCTTTCATTTTATTTTCTGCCAAGGGGACATGCAATAAATTATGTACCATATTTGTAAGTGTGAAGACAAGGTGTTGTTTTTTTTTAAGCGTCACTGTAACTTCGAGCAGTTGCTAAATGAATGGTTTTAAATTAAGAATTACTTGCACACCTCACTGGCTCTTATAGATGTATCTTCTCTGATCATGATATTTGTTTTCCGTTGATTGTAAAGTAACAGAAGAGGACATGTTGGTCTGCTGCTGGCCTATTCAACTTGAGAAGATTTGCAAACGCATGTAGACGTTTGGTTTTTATTTTATTTGTTTATGTAATCAATTAAATCCACCAACATCCTTCTTACCTCTTGTGGAATGAAGAATGGAATAGAATACACCATTTGTCAGATGGCGTATTCTATCCCCTGCTTGAGTGGGGGCGAGGGGTTGGACTAGATGACCTATAAAATCCCTTCCAACTCGGTTAATCTGTTAATCTGGAATAACAGAGTTGGAAGGGACCTTGGAGGTCTTCTAGTCCAATCCGCTGCTTAGGCAGGAAACCCTACACCACTTCAAACAAATGGCTATCCAACATCTTCTTAAAGACTTCCAGTGTTGGAGCATTCACAACTTCTGGAGGCAAGTTTTTCCACTGGTTAATTGTTCTAACTGTCAGGAAATTCCTCCTTACTTCTAGTTGCTTCTCTCCTTGATCCTCAAAGATCACACAAGACTGGCCATACCTGCACAGGAGATGTGCCATTGTAGACATCTGGTTGATACGATTGTTGATAACCAGCCTTTTAATTCAACCTAGAAACAAACCAGGATCTTAAGGGTAGATACTGAACAGTGTGGATACAACACCACTAAATCTGCTACCAGTATTTGCAAAGAGGCCCTTGCCTTTTGGATCAATTCAAGCTTCCCAATTCTCTTGAAAGACAGTCTTATGTGGAGTTTTCAAGGAAATGAAAGCCAAGAACTTTGCTCTTTGGACATTGTGTCTTATCTATGGATGCCTTAGTTCTGTACTTTCTTTCCGTGCAGTGATTAAAATGCTGATGATGGAGATCCAAATACAAAGCTAGCTTCAGCCGTGGAAAATCACTGGGTGAATTTAAGCTGATTAATATGTTAGCCCAGCTTTTCAATTGTACAGATAAAAATAAAGGGAAACCAGATGAAGATGAAATATAATATTTATCTTTCTTGCAGTTCCCATAAGAACTGCAATGTAGTTCCTTACATAATGTCATCTTCACTATTGGGAATGGACCTAGAAATTTTGGGCCCAATTTCTTGCTCCATTTTAGGCCGAAGACGACCCAATGGTTAGTGCATCCATTCACCTCCTCATGCCCTTATGTTATTTTCTTTTCAGGAAACGTCTCCCTTTTGAGGAGAGGCCGCCTGTCAGGCCTGCAGCTGGTTTCTTTTAGGATCTTTGGCCTGCCACACTCTCTCTCTTTCTTTACTATGCTATTTTGTTAGTGGGGAAATGGGAGGGGGAATAGTAAGGTGTAGAATGTGTTGTTTTCAAAATAAAAAAAATCCTTTCTAGAAATCAAGGTCATTCTTTGTCTCTGCACCTTTGCACCTGACCGTAAGTGGATGGGTGGAAATGCCAGCGTGGCAGTGGAAGATTGGACCATGTGATGGGCTTGTGGGTGTGGGGACAAGATCATGAACTTTCAACTGGGTGGGAACCGCGGGAAACTTTCAGATTCGGGTTCCCACAGATTGTACCAACATGTCTCTCTTAATAAATTGGAACTTTGAGGAAAGCTATGCCTTGAACTCTGATTTAATTCTGGATGATATTTGGAACGCTGATACATCTATTTTTAGTAGGGGGGAACAATGACTCGGGGATTAAAGACAGTGAGGTTGACAATCGGGCTTTGAGACCCGGGTGCTGTGCGATGGGGTGAGCCACTGTTCCTTGCTCCAGCCCATCTACCAGTTTGAAAGCATGCCAATCAGGGGTGGGTTCCTGCTGGTATTACTACTGGTTCGGGGCGCAAATAAAATTGTGTGCACATGTGCATGGAGTGCGCACGCGTGCAGAGTGCACACATGTCCGGCCAAGTTACTACCTACTTGGCTGAACCAGTCCAAATCGGTAGGAACCCACCTCTGATGCCAATGCGAGTAGATAAATAGGTACCATTTTGGTAGGAAGGTAACAGCGTTCCATGCACCTTTGACATATAGCCATTCTGGCCATCTGACCCATGGACATCTTTGGACAATGCTGGCTCCCTCGGCTAAGAAATGGAGATGAGCAACACCCCTAGAGATGGACATGACTGGACAGGGAAAACCTATTTATCTTCTTGTATCAGAGATACTGTATATTGTGGTTTTATATGGAAGTTCTAACCTAGCTTTTATACTTAACAGGCATTTATAAATCTCTTCTTTTTCTTTTTCACCTGACGCTCATTTGCCACAAGCAAACTGTAATTACATTAGACAGGTAACCATCTTCAAATAAGGCTGAAGTCCTTCTATAGTCTGTGCATAATTTCTGCTTTATCCTAGTTTATTGTGAATGAGGAATGTATTAAAACATGCCTTTTTACTGAATTCAGTTGGGCTTAATTCCAACTCCCCACTTACCTGAGTGTAAAAGGCTTAGTTTTAGTTAGAGTAATTATGTATAGGATCAAACAAACAATTCTAGGTGCTTATCTTGCTTTTAATAATAACAGAAGCGGAGGTGAAACCAATTAGACATACAGCAATTTGAAATTCATTTTTCCCTGTTCCAAAGTGCAAAAGTAAATATTTCATAGGCTGTCCTTAATTCTATACAATGGGGTTTTATTTTATTTTTTCATTGTTTGTCTTTCTTTTCGTTTTCTTTGTAAATTCACTTAGGGGAATTACGGGTGAGGAGTACGGTATGTCAATCCATAAATGCACTTCATATTTCTAAATACCAGTTATTGGAAGAAATAGCAAGCCTATATAATCAGTGCTAAAGTACACAGCGTGTTTTGGCTGCCAGGAAATCCACATTGTTTTCTTTTAGAGATTATGTATGATTTTACTCGGCGTTGGGTGATTGTGCTACCATGAATAAAGGGATTTGAAAGCAGTTTTAGAAAATGTATGGCTTTGGCTTCAGAGGCGTTCCTTATCCAAACACTATTGTGTATTTCATTGTCTACTTTTCCACCATATGGTTGAGAACTCTGCAGGTGGAGTTGGGAAAAAAATATGAATCAACTACCAGGTTTTGATACAAGCCTTCAAGAATACTAATACAGTATTTGGAACAGAGAAAGGGATGCTTTCCAAGTGTTACGGACATCTATTGCTACTAGACGTAGGGGAAGAAGTGGTTAAAGACTGCATGATTGCTTGGGGACGGAATATAGGACGTACATTGGACTTTCAAAGTTGGGAAGAAATTTGGTTTAAAAATATGAAATTGACTATGGCAGCCTCGTATAAGGAAAACACATATAAAATGATATATCGGTGGCATCTACCACCGGCAAGACTTGCCAGAATGTTCCCTGGGATCATGCCTAATTGCTGGAAATGTGGTCACAGAGAGGGGACCTATTTCCATCAGTGGTGGACCTGCCCAATGGCGATTAAATACTGAAAAAAAATTAGGTGGTGGTTAATAGAAATCACCCAACATCAATTAGATTTGAAACCTGAAACCTTCCTGTTAGGACTCAAACCCCCAGATATCAACATGGAGATATGGTTTTTGGTGTTGCACATAACCATTGCGGCAAGATTGGCATTTGCCCAGGAATGGAAGAGCGATCAAATACCAATGGATAGGGCAGTAATAAATAAAATTAATGAATGCACAGAATCGGATAGACTAACAAAATTAATTAAAGGAAAAAAGGACTCAGAATTCTATAACTCGTGGAAGAGGTGATATAATTGGGTACGGGAACGACCGAATAATAACAACTGAAGCAATAATATATGTTTAAATCAGATACTGGCAAATAATATTAATCAGAAATTAAAGGACGAATAAGAATTGATGAAGTAGGTACGCTGACTAGATGGGCGGCATATAGTGTAAATGTTGGTGTTAAATATTAGGCCTACTATTAGGACAGTAATGTTAAGTTTGGTTATTTAAACGCTATGATTTCTTGCGCGGTGACGGCAATATGTTTAAAATTAAGTTTGTATGATTTTATTTTTACAAGAATAAATAAATAAAATTTAAAAAAAAGAATACTAATACAGGTAGTATTTGACCTACAACAGTCCATTTGTGGCTCAGTGGTTAGAGTGCAGTACTGCAGACTACTTCTGCTGACTGACTGCTACCTACAATTTGGCAGTTCGAATCTCACCAGGCTCCAGGTTGACTCAGGCTTCCATCCTTCCAAGGTGGGTAAAATGAGGACCCAGATTGTTGGGGGCAAGGGGCTGACTCTGTAAACCGTTTAGAGAGGGCTATAAACAGAGGTGGTATTCAGCAGGTTCTGACCCGTTCTGGAGAACCGGTAGTGGAAATTTTGAGTAGTTCAGAGAACCAGTAAATACCACCTCTGACTGGCCCCCGCCCGCATCTATTCTCTGCCTCCCAAGTCTCAGCTGATCGGAAGGGAATGGGGATTTCGCACTAACCTTGCCCTGCCACGCCCACCAAGCCACGCCCGCAGAACCGGTAGTAAAACATTTTGAATCCCACCACTGGCTATAAAGCACTGTGAAGTGGTATATATAAGTCTGCTATAAAGTGCTGTTTAATGTCCGTTCAAACTTATAATGGTACTGAAAAAAGTGATACGACTGTTTTTCGCACTTACAACCATTGTGTCAGGATTCCAAATAGCATTAAAAGTTTCAATTTATTAAGAGAGTCATGTTGGCACATCTGGGAAAACCTGAATCTGAAAGCTTCCCAGTTTTCCCCACCCAGTTGAAAGTTCAAGATCCTGCCCCCACATCCACAAGTCCATCCCATGGTCCAATCTCCCACTGCCACGCTGGCAGCTTCCACCCATCCAGTTCCGGTCAGGTGCAGAGGTGCAAAGACAAAGGATGACCTTGGCTTTCTAGAAAGAATTTTGTTATGGCTACACAGCATCTAACTCTTACAATCCCCCCCTCCCATTTAACCACAATAGAAAATGCATAGTAGAATAATAGAAAGTGTGGCAGGCCAAAGATCCAAAAGAAAAGCTTGACACATTGCTGCATCCCCATGGTTGCGTGATCGAAATTCGAATACTTGGACGCTGACTCCTGTTTATGACGGTTGCAGTGTCCCGGGAGTTGACTGATCTCCTTTTGCGGTCTTTTGACAAGCAAAATCAAAGGGCAAGCCAGATTCACTTAGCATCTTTGCAACTAACTTAACAACTGCAAGGGATTCATTTAAAAACTGTGGCAAGAAAGGTCGTGAATGGGGATAGAATTCACTTAATGTGTCCCGCTTAGCAAAAGAAATTTTGGGCTAAATTGGGGTCATAAAATGAAAGAAGTGTCTATGGAGATTCTCAGTCCTCCAGATCGTGGTTTGCCCCAAAGTTTCCTTTTTCAAAAGGCAACTGGACTTTCTTAGCTTTTTCTTTGAAAACGTCTCCTCCAAGAAACTTCTTCAGTTCGTCAGTTCAGAACTGAAGAAGTTTCTTGGAGGAGAAGCGAAACGTTTCCAAGGAAAAAGCCAAAAAAGTCCAGTTGCCTTTTGAAAAAGCACCTCTGGGACAATGGGAAAGAATGTCCAGATACCTGCTTAAACGAAAAGATAGTCAGGACTAAACAAAACAGATGGTTTCTTATCACTGGTGTTGGTGGCAAGTTGAATTTCCTACCTGTGATTCTCTCTGAATGCTCTTTTTGAGTTACCTGGACTTGGGTAGGGTAAGACATAGATTCTCTCGGGGTATTCCTAAATTTGAAAACTGTCTCTCTGGGCTGTTTGGCTGAAGGAAGCTCTTGTGCTTGTTTTCTATGTAGAAACTTTTTGAGTTTGCAGCATTCTTTGGGTTATGATTTATGATTGAAATCTTCATCTTGAGTTTGTTATCAGAAGCTGGTTGTGTGGTGGTAACTGTCAGCAACTATCAGATCCTTTTGTATGCTTGTTAGTCCTGCATGCATACCTGCTACCAACAGTGGTCTCAATTGTGCCACTGTAATGTTTTTGCTAGGCATGCAAACACACACAAAACACCAATATTGTCGAGTGGCTCAGAAAATAGTAAATCTGTTTGTGTGAACAAGAAAATTGGAATCCAGATGACTATGGCTGAACATTTGGAGGTACCTATGTTGTAGAACAGGGGTGTCCAACTCAAGGTGCACAAGCCAGATCCAGACAGTGTGGTGCTTAGATCTAGCCAGCGGGGCCGCCCTGGAAACAGCAGACTAGCCCATGGGACGTGGCCATCCCAGGCTCTGTTTTCGGCTGTAACAACTCTTGCAGTCCTCTACCAGCAAAAATGAAGCTCAGTGGGGCAACTCTCCCAAGCTCCATTTTCACTGGCGGAGGACTGCAGGAGGCCGTCATGGCCAAAAACAGGGCCAGGAGCCCATTTTCATTGGCAGAATGCTCGGGCCACCACAGACACCTCCGACACAAATGACGTCAGGCTGGCCACGCCCACCTTGGCCACACACCCCCAGGTCAAACACAACCCTGATGCATGCCTCAATGAAATCAAGTGTGACACCCCTGTTGTAGTGTCACATGCAAGTGAGATGGGCAGCTACATACTGTCAATTCAATAAAATAAATGGATGAAATGTAAATACTATGTTTTCCCCCAAAATAAGACAGGGTCTTATTTTCTTTTGACTCCTTGGCCTTATGTTCGGGGAGGTCTTATTATTTTTGAGGTGCAGGAGGTGGTGAGCGTGGTCACCTCATGGCTACTGCTGTGTTGCAATATTTTCGGGGAGGGCTTATTTTCAGGGGAGGATTTATTTTACCACATGCGCTCCAAAGTCCAATTGGGCTTATTATCCAGGGAAGTCTTATTTTTGGGGAAATGGGATAATTCCACCCATTTCAGGTTTTTTAATGAAATTACAAAGTTGTAGAATTCCAAAGGAACATCCAGAATTTGAGGTCTTTTTTGATTCTGAGATGATACCAGACATTAACCACCTACAATTCTAAGTCTGCATTTGAGTAAATTTATTTACTTATCAAATTTAGACATCACCTGCCTCACACGCAGAATTGGGCCTATTCTGTCATCCACATAAGACATTAGATGCAAAACTAAGTTAAGAAAATTCCATAAAATAAGTTTCCTGTGGTTTCCCCCCACATCTTTATACCATTGTATAGGCAAATAAATCAGCGAGAGATGGGATCTAGGAAGCTAAAAAGTCCAGAAAAAAAGAAGGAAAATTCCATTCCTATGCTATTTTAAGATCTAAGCTATTGTGATGAATAGGCTACGAAAAGCGAAATTTCAGCACCATTAATACTTGAATGCACATATACCTGCAATATTTCTTTTTAAATAAAGCTTCCAATGATATACTGAATCTTTTTTTGATCATCTCAGCTTTTTTTTCCTGTCCGCAGAATGGTTTCATCATGCAATTTTAAAAATTGGATCAAATTACCTGCAATGACCTTTCTTTTCGGGCATTTGAAGGCGCGATGTGGAAGGCAGAACAAGACTGCCGTTAATTCTGGATGTATCTTTTCTTCCTGGAAAAAGGGATGTTTAAAGGATTGGAATGGAGTGGTCGGATCTACGTCTTGCCGGTGCTTTTTTAAAAAAAATGGAAATCCGAAGTAACCCCAAAACTCTGCATTAAGTAATGCCTGCATGCAATTATAGGCATGTGGAAATTTAAGATGAAGGAGGTAGCAATAGCACTTATGACTTATATACCACTCCACGGTGCTTTACAACCCTCTCTGAGTGGTTTAGAGTCAGCCTATTGCCCCCAACAATGCTCCTGCTCCTCCCCCACTCCCACCCTCTCCTCTTTAACTTTATTTCATCAATTAGCTCTTTAAAAAAGAAAGAAGGAAAGAAAGAAGGAAGGAGAGAAAGAAAGAAAGAAAGAAAGAAAGAAAGAAAGAAAGAAAGAAAGAAAGAAAGAAAGAAAGAAAAAAGAAAGAAAGTCCTTATTTTACCCCACCTTGGAATGATGTAAGGTTGAGTCAACCTTGAGCCTGATGAGATTCGAACTACCGAATTGCTGGTAGCCAGCAGTCAGCAGAAGTAGCCTGCAGTACCGCATTCTATCCACTGCACCACCATGGCTCATGATCACATAAGAACTGTTTTTACAGTGTGGTGACCAAAACTAGATGCAGTATTCTGCGTGTGGTCTTACTATGGTTTTATAAAGTGGTACACCTAGAGTACTGCATCCAATTTTGGTCACCACACTATAAAGAAGATGTTGAGACTCTAGAAAGATTGCAGAGAAGAGCCACAAAGATGATTAGGGCACTGGAAGATAAAACATATGAAGAACGGTTGCAGGAACTGGCATGGCTAGTCTAGTGAAGAGAAGGACCAGGGGAGACATGAGAGCAGCCTTCCAATATTTGAGGGGCTGCCACAGAGAGGAGGGGGGTCAAGCTATTTTCCAAAGTACCTGAAGGCCAGACAAGGAATAATGGATGGAAACTGACCAAGGAGAGATTCACCCTGGAAATAAGGAGAAATTTTCTGACAGAGAGAACAATCAACCCATGGAACAGAAATTGCCTTCCGAAGTTGGGGAGCCTCATCACTGGAGGCTTTCAAGAAGAGACTGGACTGCCATCTGTCAGAAATGGTATAGGGTCCCCTGCTTGGTGGAGGGGAGGGTTGGACTAGATGACCTACCAGGTCCCTTCCAACTCTGTTATTCTATTCCAAGTTCTAAACCAAAATGTGCAGACTTGCAGCATCTCCAAGAGGAAAGAGAGGACACCTGGGTGCGACCCGATCCAAAGTTTTGAGCTTATCTGTTACAGCGGCTAAATCTTATGTAATGTGAAAAATCTCATGAAGATCTTGGCAGGAATAAAATCACACAGCTGTGTTTGCAGTTCATCAGAGATTGAAGCGTGACTCAGATGCTTGGGGTGTGAGGAGGGGCAGAGTGGGGCGGGGGGGGGGGGAAAGATAGCTAATTACAAGTGTAAACCAGCCAGAAAGCGCTCTGGATTTCATGCCAATTCAAACCTCTATTGGGAAATTTTTCTCAGCTGAGGCTGTTTATGGATTTTAAGGGCCGTGTGCTGCTTGGGCTTAACAAGCCAATCCGAAACCCATTTTCCTAGAAGTTGATTTCAGAGTTCTGTCCAAAAATTAACAACCTTACCAATTGCCAAGAACTGATAAGCATATTGGCTCAAAATGGATTGTTAACACCTGCATCTTTTTAGGAACTGGAAATCTCTTGGCAGTTTTCCAAAAAAGAAAAAAAAAACACCATAAATGTTTAACAGACTAACAGATTTAACAGAGTTGGAAGGGAACTTGTAGGTCATCTAGTCCAACACCCCCCACCCAAGCAGGAGACCCTGCACCATTTCTGACAGATGGCAGTCCAGTCTCTTCTTGAAAGCCTCCAGGGATGAAGCTCCCACAACTTCTGAAGGCAACTCCTGTTCCATTGGTTGATTGTTCTCCCTGTCAGAAAATTTCTCCTTATTTCTAGGTTGAATCTCTCCTTAGTCAGTTTCCATCCATTATTCCTTCTCTGACCTTCAGGTGCTTTGGAAAACACGTTGACCCCCTCCTCTCTGTGGCAGCCCCTCAAATGTGGCAGCCCCTCAAAGTGACAAAATTAGTGGACCAGAGGAATGCTGTCGATATAGTTTACTTGGACTTCAGTAAGGCATTTGATAAGGTAGACCATGACCTACTACAAGATAAAGTAGAAGAATGTGCGTTAGGCAGCATCACCATCAGATGGATTCGTAACTGGCTGACCAACCACACTCAACGTGTAGTCCTCAATAGAACTGCATCTACATGGAGGGAAGTATGCAGTGGAGTACCCCAAGGCTCTGTTTTAGGCCCAATACTCTTCAACATATTCATCAATGATTTGGATGAGGCAATAAATGGGGAACTCATCAAATTTGCAGATGACACTAAGCTGGCAGGAATAGCCAACACTCCAGAAGATAGGCTTAAGATACAGAAGGGTCTTGACAAATTTGAACATTGGGCACTATCTAATAAAATGAAATTAAATGGTGAAAAGAGTAAGATTCTACATTTAGGCAACAAAAACGAAATGCACAGGTACAGTATAGGTGCTATCTTGCTCAATAGTAGTAACTGTGAGAGGGATCTTGGAGTCCTAGTGGACAACCATTTAAATATGATCCAGCAGTGTGCAGCAGCTGCCAAAAAAGCCAACACAGTTGTATGCTACATAAACAGAGCTAGAATCAAGATCATGTCAAGTGTTAATACCACTTTATAATGCCTTGGTAAGGCCACACTTGGAATACTGCATTCAATTTTGGTCGTTACGATGTAGAAAAGATGTGAAGACTCTAGAAAGAGTGCAGAGAAGAGCAACAAAGATGATTAGGGGACTGGAGGCTAAAACATATGAATGGTTGCAGGAACTGGGTTTGTCTAGTTGAATGAAAAGAAGGACTAGGGGAGACATGATAGCAGTCTTCCAATATCTCAGGGGTTGCCACAAAGAAGAGGGAGTCAAACTATTCTCCAAGGCACCAGAGTGTAGAACAAGAAGCAATGGGTGGAAACTAATCAAGGAGCGAAGCAACTTAGAACTGAGGAGAAATTTCCTGACAGTTAAAACAATTAATCAGTGGAACAACTTGCCTCCAGAAGTTGTGAATGCTCCAACACTGGAAGTTTTTAGGAAGATGTTGGTTAGCCATTTCTCTGAAATGGTATAGGTTTCCTGCCTAGGCAGGGGGTTGGACTAGAAGACCTCCAAGGTCCCTTCCAACTCTGCTATTGTATATATTGTATATATTGTATATTGTAAATATTGGAAGACTACTATCACGTCTCCCCTGGTCCTTCTCTTCTAGACTAGCCATGCCCAGTTCCTGCAACCGTTGTTCATACGTATGTTTGCAGGGATTGGGTAGATGTAGTTTAATGAAAAGAAGAGGTGACATCATTGCAGTCTTCCAAAATCTCAGGAGCTGCCACAAAGAAGAAGGAGTCATCCTATTCTCCAAAGCACCTGAAGGCAGAACAAGAACAACAGGTGGAAACTAATTAAGGAGAGAAGCAATCTAGAACTAAGGAGGAAATTCCTGACAGTGAGAACAATTAATCAATGGAAGAACTTGCCTCCAGAAGTTGTGGGTACACCAACACTGGAGCTCTTTAAGATGAGACTTGACAGCCATTTGTCCGAAATGATATAGGATTTCCTGCTTGAGCAGAGGGTTGCACTAGAAGACCTCCAAAGTCCCTTCCAACTCTGTTATTCTATTCTAATCTAGTTCAATTATTGATTAATTATTGGAGCTCTGCCAATAAAGTCATTGTTGCAGATAAAACAAGCATCTCAAAAATAGGACCATTTAGCAGTTGGACATTGTGTAGAGTTGCTTGATGTTGTACGGAAAAAGAATCTGCATTGAGTAATGCGAAGAGACAAAGAATTGCACTGCAAGATTTAAGGATCAATTAAATACTCATGGTTGCTATACGTTGATATACCTACTTCAAAGGACTCTGGAAGATGGCATAGTCTGAGAATTAAGTATTTGGTGGCCCACATTGTACTACATCATATCATGTACAGCATGTGGTTTTGGTTTCAGTCATTCTTGTGGTTTGTAAACCATCATTGATGGCTTGGTGCAAGATGGGAATTGGTGCAATATGGTGCAACGTGGGAATATGGGAGTTGCTAGTCTAGTGAAAATGAGGACTTGGGGGGGGGGGCATGATAACAGTGTTTCAATATTAGTGGAGCTGCTACAAAGAAGAGGGGGCTCAACCTGTTTTCCCAATCATCAGAAGGCAGGACAAGAAACCATGGATGGAAACTAATCAAGGAGAGAAGCAACTTAGAATTAAGGAGAAACCTCCTAATAGTGAGAACAATTAATCGGTGGAATGACTTGCCTCTAGAAGTTGTAGATGCTCCACCACTAGAGACTTTTAAGAAGAGGTTGAACAATCATTTGTCTGAAGTGGCATAGGCAGGGGTGGACTACTATGGCTTTGTCTGGGTTCAGGAGAACCTGTAGCTAATGTTATGGCCAGTTCAGAGAACCTCCACATCCCACCACTAGCTGGCTCCGCCCACCATGCCCCTCCCCTCCCACCAATGTTCCCTCTAATTTTTTTTCAGTGTGAGCAGAAAAATATAGTGTTTGAGCGGCACATTTTTATGCCTGAGCACCTGAATTTTTTTCACAAATGTCACCTTAAACAACGAAATCAGTATTATTTGAAACTCAAAGTTATGTTTCTTCAAGGTACACACTTAATTAAAAGTGTTATATAATGTCAGTATCACTTAACAACGCTCCTGCTTAGCAACCAAAATGTTGGCTCAGGAACTCTGGCATTTGAAGCACGCAAGTCTTAAAGCTGTCAAGTTACAAGACCCTCGCACCCCTAACCCTTTAGGAAAAAAAACTCCCAGGGGTCTTCAAACCTGACAGCTTTAAGACTTGGGGACTTCAACTCCCAGAATTCCTCCTCCAGTCATGTTGGCTCAGGAACTCTGGCATTGAAGTGCAAGTCTTAAAGCTGTCAAGTTGCAAGACCCTTGCACCCCTAACCCTTTAGAAAAAAAAAAACCAGGGTCTTCAAACTTGACAGCTTGAAGACTTGTGGACTTCAACTCCCAGAATTCCTCCTCCAGTCATGTTGCGGCAACGTCATCTGCGTGGATCCATCTTCGGCTTTTTTCACAGGGGGCAGGGCTGCTGCTGAAGATGCCGACGACGAGCCCCTGCCGCCACCAGAATAACAGCTGCCTCCTCCTCCACCTCCTCCTCCTCCACATTTGGAGTGAAGCCGCCAAAGCTCCCACTGGCCCCCATTAGTCTGTAGGTAATTCTGTAAGGAACCATTCCAGGTGGGGCTTATTCAACAGTTCACGAACAATCAAATAACGTCTTGACTTTAAAGAGTCCTATATGATTTGTTTTGGCCCTTGGGAGTCATGCACTTTTATAGACTCATATCCCCACAGTTCCTATTTTGGATCATGCTAAAGACACTTCCATACCTCTTGTCTTTTGGGAGTAAAGAAAAAAAGTTCAAGATTCTATGAGCACTCGCTTCCCAAAAACTGTTTTTGGCCACTCCTGTGTTTTGAGGGAGCCAGACCTCCTCGGAACTACCGTATTTGTCGGAGTATAAGACGCACCAAGGTTCTTGGTGGCAATTTTTTTAAAAAAAAAGTTTTTGCACTCTGCAGACCTCATAAAAATGGTCCATTTTCACAAAAACGGGCCCGTTTTTGTAAAAAAAAAAAAAAAGGGCATGCATAACCTTTAGGAGGCTTATAGAGTGCTCCTGGGGGCTGGCGGGGCAAAATTGAACAAAAAACGGTCAATTTTTCGCTCATTTCTTCCCTCTCCAGCCCCCCAGGAGCACTCTGGAAGTCTCCTAAAGGCTATGCATGGCCATTATAGTGAAGGGGTGGGGTTTCAAGAGGCAAAAAAATGCTGTATTCAGTGTATAAGACGCACCCAGATTTTCAGCATCTTTTTTTAAGGGGAAAAAATGCGTCTTATACTCTGAAAAATACGGTACATTAGACCTCTGAGCGGTCTAAGAATAGGCTCCCTGGAAGTTCTTGAGATGTTTTCCAAATAAGTCTTGTTTTCCAAATAATTCTAACTCCTTGGCCAACTTCTCCCAAACGTTTCTACTTTAACATATGAAAATGAAAGAAGCCAGGATGTGTGACTGGAAAGAAAAAAATCTGGTGCCACCAGGGATGACTTTGGAGAGAGGAGAGCTGTTTCTTGGATTCCCAATTCCATTTTATTTTTGGAAGCATCGGGAAAGGCATTTTGCAATATCAGATCATACTAAAGGTTGTTTGCTGCCAAACGAGCCGAGCTGCTTGCTTGTCAGCCAGTAAATGAAATAGTAGGCCTTGGGGACTAATTACTTAAATAGCTTCGCAGTGAGATCCAAGTCTTAACTGTTTTGTGGGTGAATGGATATGTCAGGTATGTAGAAAAGTGCAGCTTTTTGATTGTGCTGTTGTGATCTCTATCTTACCTGTTTTGATCCAAGCAATGCTCTGTTTCCCTGAAAATAAGACCTATCCCAGAAATAAGCCCTACCATCAGTGGTGGGATTCAAAATTTCTTTTACTATCGGTTCTGTGGGTGTGGCTTTGTAGGCGTGGCAGGGGAAGGATACTGCAAAATCCACATTCCTTCCCCACCCCATTAGCCTGCTTTCCAGCACCATTTTCCTGTTCAAGGCAACGAAAGAAGATCAGCTGGGAGGCTGAGTGGAATAGAATAGAATAGAATAGAATAGAATAGAATAGAATAGAATAGAATAGAATAGAATAGAATAGAATAGAATAGAATAGCTTTCTTGGCCAGGTGTGATTGGAAACACAAAGAATTTCTCTCTAGTGTATATAAAAACAACAAAGGTTATAAATCATAAATCATCGTTACAATCATTAATCATAACATGCAAACAAGTGATAAATCAAAAGTTACCAATAGGAGAAGATAGCAGGAAAGATGAGAAGATGAGAAGGAAAATAGCAATACAGCTATTACTACATGGGTAATTATCTTGAGGCATAAGACAGTGCTGTGGGATTTACGTGTTCAGCAGTGATGGTACAGGGGGGAAAACTGGAGGTTTTTGAGAAGAAATTGGATAACTATTTGTCTGAAATGGTTTAAGGTTTCCTGCCAGAGCAGGGGATTGAGCTAGAAGACTCCAAGGTCCCTTCCAACTCTGCTTTCTGTACTTACCTGAGACATATCGCAGAAGCATGCTTGAACGCTATCTGGTTTATTTGGGAAATTGCATTTGTACGATAAAACAAATTTTAAAAATGGATTTTTAAAAAATTTAAATCGGATTTTTTTTTTGTTTTTATCAAATTTATTTTAATAAAATGCTTTTGGAGCTAAAAACCTATCTAAATATAGTTTTCTGTTTAAGATACATCCATAATTTAGTTTAGTCAGCATGAAATGGAGCTTAGTTAGGTAGCGTGAGGCTGTGTATTCTGCAATATCGGGACTGTCGTTGAGTCAACAGCAGGGCAGAGGAGGAGCCGCTGCAAGACAGAAATGACAGTTGCTCCTTAAAAATTATGATTTAAATCGAGTTGATTTAAATCAAATCCACCCTGATTGTATGTCTCTTTTAACCTTCAAGAACTTGGTGTGGTCCAAATTTGTTTCAATTACAACTCTTATGCTTTCCAGCTGGTACGGCGAAAGAAAGAATTATGATTTTAACACAGCCGGAGAACATTAGGTTTGGGTGTGGGTCAGTAGCTTTAATAGACAATAGTCATCGTCTTGGACTTCTCTCTCTCTCTCTCACTCTCACTCTCTCTCTCTCACATACACACACTCACACACTCACACACACAAACACACTCTCCCTCTCTCTCACACACACACACTCACACACACTCTCTCTCACACACACACTCTCTCTCTCTCTCACACACACACACACACACACACTCTCTCACACACACATACTCTCACTCTCTCTCACACACACATACACACATTCTCTCACACACACACTCACACACACTCTCTCTCACACACACACACTCGCTCACTCTTTCACACACACTCTCTCTCTCACACACACACACACACTCACTCTCTCTCACACACACACACTCTCACACAAACACTCTCTCACACACATACACACTCACACACACTCTCACATACACACACACTCACTCTCACACACACAACTCTCACACACACACTTTCTCTCTCACACACACCCACTCTCTCTCTCTCACACACACACACTCTCTCTCTCACACACACACACACACACACTCACACACACACACACTCACACACACAATCTCTCTCTCTCACACACACACACACACTCACGCACACACACACTCTCACTCACTCTCTCTCTCATACACACACACACACTCTCTCTCCCAACACATAGAAATACCTATTCCATCTGCAATTAGGCAGTTGATTTTAAACTAAATTTTGGAATGAGCAATTTTCTTTCGCAACAAGATGGTTTCCAAAAAGAGACAGATAATTTCATGTATTCCTGACTAAGCATTTGACACAAATTTTTGTCACGTCAGCTCAATTCTTGGAAATGTTTTAAACACCAGTCATTGCTGTATATTAGAGACTTATTTCAAATATGCATGACTCAGTTTCTCTTTAGCCAAGTGATGAAAACAGTCTAAAACATGTTCTTTTCTTTCAAATTGTAACCTCTTAAAGCGATTTGGTAATGAAGATGCCACATACAGTGAACCCCCGGTGTTCAATTTTTTTTAATAGCAGAAATAGGGGTCAAAATTTTGGACCAGTTGGTTTTCAGGGTTGTTGTGGAGAGATTGTGCATTGCACATGACTTAATGCACTCTCATATATATTTTTGGCCATTATATATGCTTGGCATATGTGTTAATCAGTGTGGGTTGCTGCCGGCATTGCTGCCAATTTGCTTCCCGTGCGATTTGCGTGCGCCAACCACACGATTTGCTCGTGCATACGCAGTTCAATGTCAATTGTTCTGTGCATGTGCAAAGACCATTAAAATCTAATCAAAACCTTGCCGGCAGTGGCAGCAGAGACGGGGAAACCGGTTCAGGGGCGTGGCCAGCCTGGGTTGCTGCCGGTTCTGCGACCCAGGCCAAAATACCACTATCAGTTCGCCCGAACCGGTGCGAACCGGTAGGAACCCACCTCTAGTGTTAATGAAATAGCATCACCAAGATTCTTTTATTTATATAAATATTTTTATTGTACATTTTTCTTTATAATACATCACATTTCCAGTTTTGCAATGGCAGTGTACTGGCTGTATCCAGTTCTCTTTGAGTATACATAGTTGTATGCACCCTGATTATAACCAATATTCTCTTAATCATACATAATTATCTCTCTCCTTTCTCTCTCTCCTTTCTTCTCCTTCCTTCTCCTTCCTTCTCCTCCCTTTTCTTCTTCTCCTCTTCTCTCTCTTCTTTTCCACTTCCCTCTCCTTCCCGCTCTCCTACTCCTCTCCTCTTGTCCATTTCCTTCTCTTTTTCCCCTCTCTACTTCCCTTTTCTTCCTTCTCCTTCCTTCTCCTTCCTTCTCCTCCCTTTTCTTCTTCTCCTCTTCTCTCTCTTCTTTTCCACTTCCCTCTCCTTCCCCCTCTCCTACTCCTCTCCTCTTGTCTATTTCCTTCTCTTTTTTCCCCTCTCTACTTCCCTCTTCTTCCTTCTCCTTCCTTCTCCCCTCGACTTTTCTCTCCTCTGCCCCGCTCCACTCTACTCCACTTCCCTCTCTCCCTTCATGTCTCCATTTTCCTTCTTTTCATCTTTCTCCTTTCCATATTATATATACATTTCCATTTCCCTGCAAGGTACAATGTATTTTCCAGGTAGCGTCTCTTTCAAATATAATCATACACTTTCTTGGAATTCTTGAGCAGCCTATAAGATACCAACAGTTTTAGGATCTTTAAGAGATGCAGAACTTGAGTGGAAATCAATTCAATTTTTGAAGAATTGGAAAGTAAAATGAAAGTTCGTTATGTAGAAGAATTGGAGCGACCAATTTTGGAGAATTAAGGAGTCCAACTGTTGAGACATTCAACATTCATGTGCTTGTTTTCTTAATTATTCATGGTATTTTACCAGTCCTCTGCAATAGCAATGTTTTTAAAAAATCAAAACTCTTTCTGTACTGCTTCTTCAAAATCCTGATTTTGCTTTCCTAGAGTGTCATGGGAAATGTTGCGGCTTGCACCGTTCTGATTTTTGTGGGTATAGACTCATCATGGCATCTGAATATCTTTTCCTTTTTTTTTTTTTTTGTAATAATTTTTTTATTGTTTTTGTCTTTTTATCACATATTACAATCTTTATATCAACAGTTTGTACAATGTTACATCGTCGTATCTATGTATGTTTTCCTCTCTTTACCATATATTACAATCCTTATGTCATCTTATCTATACATTTTTATGATATTTAACATATTTACCTACTTTTATATACAGTTCTATGTTTATTTATGTATATTGTTTTCGGCTTAATTGTTTTTCTTATTATCCAACCATTCATACCACTTATTCCAAATTTCGCAGTATTCCGATTCTTCTTTGTCCTTTAATTTTTGAGTTAATTTGTCCATCTCTGCGCATTCCAAGGTTTTTTTATCACTAATTCGTCTGGCGGTGTATTATTTTACTTCCAGCATTGGGCAAAGGCAATTCTAGCTATAGTTAATATATGTGTTAGTAGATATTTAATTTTTTTGTGTAGTTCCCTTTCATTATTCCTAGTAAAAAGGTTTCGGGTTTATACTTTATTTGTTCCCCCGTAATTTCTTGTGCCCACTTCCAGATTCTTTTCCAATATTTTCTGAATATCTTTTCCAATGGCTTCGTGCTTGCTCAACAAAAGTGCTCTTCTGCAGAATATTTCTTGTCTGCTTGTTCCTTCACTGTTAATTTTTTTTCCTTCTGTTCAGCCATGTCCAATTTTCAGACTAGAGAACAGGGGAGTTAAGGCCCGCAGGTCAGATCTGGACTTGCGAGGTGCTTCGATCTGGCCCGTGAGGCTGCCCTGAAAACAGCAAAGGACCAGCCCACGGTGCCTCTGCCAGTGAAAATAGAGTTTGAGAGGGCTGCACGCCACTCTCCAAAGCTCCGTTTTGGGCCGCGATGGCCTCCTGCAGCCCTCTGCGAGTGAAAAGGTAACTCGGGGGGTGGTGGGAGGCACACATGGTCTCTTGCACTCCATTTTTGCTGGCAGATGTCTGCAGGAAACCATCGTGGCCCAAAATGGAGCCGGGGAGGGGGGCAGTCTGAGCTCTGTTTGCAGTGGAAGAGAGCTAACAAAACA
This sequence comes from Natrix helvetica, assembly GCF_964273705.1. Classification (NCBI taxonomy): domain Eukaryota; kingdom Metazoa; phylum Chordata; class Lepidosauria; order Squamata; family Natricidae; genus Natrix; species Natrix helvetica. Next base: position 8,485,114 of record NC_138550.1, on the reverse strand, counting down.
AACTAAAAACAAAACCATCATGCCCACACCGGTGATGCCCCCTTTCCCCCCCCCGGGTCAAAAACAACTCTGATGCGTCTCTCAATGAAATCAAGTTTGAACCGATGCTCTAGAACAGGGGTGTCCAAACTTGGGAACTTTAAGACTTGTGGACTTCAACTCCCAGAATTCCCCAGCCAGCCGGCTGGGGAATTCTGGGAGTTGAAGTCCACAAGTCTTAAAGTTCCCAAGTTTGGACACCCCTGCTCTAGAAAGAGTGCAGAGAAGAGCAACAAAGAAGAATATGCTTGAGCTCTATATGGTTTATTTGGAAAATTGTATTGTACAAGTAATCCTCGACAATTGAGCCCAAAATTTATGTTGCTAAGTGAAGCATTTGTTGTGAGTTTTGCCCCATTTTACGACCTTCCTTGCCCCAGTTGTGAAGTGAATCACTGCAGTTGATAAGCATGGTTGTTAAGTGTCAACTGGCTTCGCTGTTGGTTTTTCTTGTCGCCAAAGGTGATCACATGACCCTGGGACATTGCAGCCGTCATAAATATGAGTCAATTACCAACCATTTGGTTTTTGATCATGTGACCATGGGCATGCCACAATGGTCATAAGTATGAAAAATGGTCATAAGTCGCTTTTTCTGTACCGTTGTAAGTTCAAACAGTCCCTAAATGAACTGTTGTAAGTAGAGGATTACTAGTAGGGAATTCATTGGTAAACCAGTGACTATTGATAAGTGTAAAATAGGGTATATGTTTTCTTTTCCTTCTTAGTTGCATTTTTAACTAGTTGGTAACCTGGTGCTGCCCGGTTGTTTATTTATCCCAACCCTTCTTCTATGAATGTCGCCGCAATTTCTAATGTTGGATTTTCCCCCTTACCAGAGGCAGCCCCCTTGTGGAGTACTGTGAAGCTGTTACCATGGCAACTCCAATGCTGTACAGTAGAAGCTTTTTTAAGGCAGTACAGTAGAAGCCATTTTAAGGCACAACAGGCTGTATCTTAACAGAACACCCCCCCCCCGAGGAGTGTTAGGAATGACTTACCCCCCACAGTATTTGTTTCCAGAGAGTAAGTCATCTGTGTACCAGGTTTGGTTGAAATTGCTCAAGGCTTTCCAGAGTTATGCTGGAACACCCACGCACACACACACACACACACACAGCTTTAAGGTGCTGGAAAAGGGAAGAAGTTTTTTCTTTTTTTCTTACTGCGTTTTTGTGTTCTGTGAGAAAAAAAGTAAGAAAAAAAGAAAAAACTTCTTCCCTTTTCCAGCACCTTAAAGCTACAGGACATGAAATCAACTTTGAAGGAGCCAGGTTAATCTCCAAAACAGAACACCTCCACAAGAGAATAATCATGGAAGCCATCAAAATAGAGAAACACCCCCACAGCATGAACAAACGTGATGATACCTCCCGCCTACCAAACATCTGGAAACCAGCCCTAGCCAACAAACGAACACCACCCACCACCCAAGCCGTTATAATACAGAACAACAATGCACACACAGCCTGCACCAATCAGCACCAATCTACCAATCATGATACAACCACACAACCAATCATTCCACTTACTGAAACAAAGCCAGCACCCCATCCCCTCCCACCAAGACTTACAGAAAGACGGCAGCTCCGTTCCCATTTTAAGCCCACATTTTGAGCCCATGCTTGAAGATGGCAGGTGCGATCCTGCCGAAACGTTGCAAAGACAATCTCAACTTTACACGGGAAAAGACCCGAATACAACAAAACCAGCATACCTACACCCGTGAAAATCTACGAAAACAAATATATATATATATATATATATATATATATATATATATATATATGTGTGTGTGTGTGTGTGTGTGTGTGTGTGTGTGTGTGTGTGTGTGTGTGTGTGTGTGTGTGTATGTATATGTATATGTATATGTATATGTATATGTATATGTATATGTATATGTATATGTATATGTATATGTATATGTATATATGTGTGTGTGTGTTGTATTTGTGCTGATAAATAAATAAAGGGAGACTAGTATAGATCTATTTCCATCTATTTAGCTCTCATCAGCTAGCCATACCCATCAGCACAAATACAACACAAATATAAAAAGGCAACATTAAAAATAAAAATATGGGTTTCTGCCTGGATGGTCTTCTGTGATGAGCCGAAGGACAGAAAGAGGGAGTAGTGAGCTTCCTCCCATATTTGGGCATACCAGGGGTTGTAACACACACATACATACATACATACATACATACATACATATATATGTTGTATTTGTACTGATAAATAAATAAAGGGAGACTAGTATAGATCTATTTCGAGCTAATTAGCTCTCATCAGCTAGCCATACCCTTACTGGGATTTGAACCTGGGCTGTATTATATCTTAGGCAGAAGTCTTAGCCACTAAGCCACAGGCTCGCCTCCTTATCAGTTGAGCCAGGGAAATAGGTATGTATTTGTGTTACAACCCCTGGTATGCCTAAATATGGGAGGAAGGTCACTACTCCCTCTTTCTGTCCTTCGGCTCATCACAGAAAACCATGCAGGCAGAAAACCATATTTTTATTTTTAATGTTGCCTTTTTATATTTGTGTTGTATTTGTACTGATAAATAAATAAAGGGAGACTAGTATAGATCTATTTCGAGCTAATTAGCTCTCATCAGCTAGCCATACTCTTACTGGGATTTGAACCTGGGCTGTATTATATCTTAGGCAGAAGTCTTAGCCACACACACAGACACACACACACACACACATACAGAAGATAGATAGAGGTTTGTAATTTTTAAAAGTTTCTTTTTAAGTTTTGTTACAAAAATAAAGATATTAAAAATAAATTTTAAAATGCTTTTTAAAACATAGCTGTAAATCTGTAGCAGGATTTTCTATGCTTCAGAAGCAACGAATACATAAACCCTTCTGTAGATGTTCTAAAATAGTGTTAAATGTTTTTTTTAAACCTCCTTTTTCTGTCTCCTTTCTTCTCTATATTAGGTAGGCAATATTTGTGCTCTAGCAAATAGAGCACAAGCTGGGTCCCCCCCCCCCCCCCAGCATGTTAGTTGGTCAAATAGATGCACTGAAAATTCGTATTGATTCTCCACTGTTCTCCTGGTTCCCTTAAGCTTGTAAAGGAAATGTTTTAAATGGAGAGAAATGATGCAAAATCTAACAATCGACTCTGCTTCTTCCACCGTGAGAAAGTCTGGCTTTCTTCAATTAAACTTAAGAAGCTAGTAGGAGATCAGGGTTGGATTTTTATTATTTTTAACAGATTGACGGAGGGGAGCACTATTGTCATTAAATAGACGGAGGCTGGTTTGAAAAATAGCTTGTACACTGTGCTATTTTTGAAGGTCAAGGAAGCAGAATATATTTCAACCTTATTAGGTGATTGCAAGCACAAGGGAGACTTTGGAGTTATGATTTTTGTTCTGTGCTATACAACTCTAAATTGCGAGTCATCTTAATGATGTCCTGGTGGAAGACAGCTTAAAAATTCAGGGATTTATTAAGGGGGAAAGATCCAAGCATCACTAGCTGACCTTTGTTATAATGCAGCAGCAATTTTTCAGTATTAGCATTGGGAATTCAGGCATTTTGGGGGAGATTGTGTCAGAATGAGCACACTCCATTGGCATTTCAAAGAAATAAAAATAATAGGGAGCTGCCAGTCCTTTGATTGGAAATCTTCACTGCCTGCCCAAAGAAAAAGACAAAAATAATATGGGACGGGATGGGATGGGACGGGAGAGAACAGAACAGAATAGAAGGGATAGGATAGGATAGGATAGGATAGGATAGGATAGGATAGGATAGGATAGGATAGGATAGGATAGGATAGGATAGGATAGGATAGGATAGGATAGGATAGAAATGGGTAGAATAGAATAGAATAGAATAGAATAGAATAGAATAGAATAATAGAATAGAATAGAATAGAATAGAATAGAATAGAATAGAATAGAATAGAATAGAATAGAATAGAATAGAATAGAATAGAATAGAATAGAATAGAATAGCTTTCTTGGCCAGGTGTGATTGGAAACACAAAGAATTTGTCTCTAGTGTACATAAAAACAGCAAAGGTTATAAATTATAAATCATCGTTACAATCATGGGATAGGATAGGATAGGATAGGATCAGTGGTGGGTTCCTACCAGTTCGGACCGGTTCAGCCAAACCGGTAGTGGTTTGGTAGCCTGAGTCGCTGGAACCAGCAGCGTGCAGCACGCTCACGAGCAAACCGGCAGTAGTGCCTGCTAGAACCCACCTCTGGATAGGATAGGATTGGATAGAATATAGAAAGAATGGAATGGAATGGAATGGAATAGAATAGAATAGAACATAGAACATAGAACATAGAATATAGAATATAGAATATAGAATATAGAATATAGAATATAGAATATAGAATATAGAATATAGAATATAGAATATAGAATATAGAAAGACTAGACTAGACTAGAATAGAATAGAATAGAATAGAATAGAATATAGACTTAATAGAATAGAATGTAGACTTAATAGAATAGAATATAGACTGAATAGAATGGAATGGAATGGAATAGAATAGAATAGAATGGAATGCAATGGAATAGAATAGAATAGAATAGAATAGAATAGAATAGAATAGAATAGAATAGAATAGAATATAGAAAGAATGGAATAGAATAGAATAGAATAGAATAGAATAGAATAGAATAGAATAGAATAGAATAGAATAGAATAGAATAGAATAGAATAGAATAGAATAGAATAGAATAGAATAGAATAGAATATAGAAAGAATGGAATGGAATGGAATAGAATATAGAATTAATAGAATAGAATAGAATAGAATAGAATAGAATAGAATAGAATAGAATAGAATAGAATAGAATAGAATAGAATAGAATAGAATAGAATAGAATATGGAAAGATTAGACTAGACTAGACTAGACTAGACTAGAATAGAATAGAATAGAATAGAATAGAATAGAATAGAATAGAATAGAATAGAATAGAATAGAATATAGAAAGAATGGAATAGAATAGAATAGAATAGAATAGAATAGAATAGAATAGAATAGAATAGAATAGAATAGAATAGAATAGAATAGAATAGAATAGAATAGAATAGAATAGAATAGAATAGAATAGAATAGAATATAGAAAGAATGGAATAGAATGGAATGGAATAGAATAGAATAGAATAGAATAGAATAGAATAGAATAGAATAGAATAGAATAGAATAGAATAGAATAGAATAGAATAGAATATAGAAAGAATGGAATGGAATGGAATAGAATATAGAATTAATAGAATAGAATAGAATAGAATAGAATAGAATAGAATAGAATAGAATAGAATAGAATAGAATAGAATAGAATAGAATAGAATAGAATATGGAAAGATTAGACTAGACTAGACTAGACTAGACTAGACTAGACTAGACTAGAATAGAATAGAATAGAATAGAATAGAATAGAATAGAATAGAATAGAATAGAATAGAATATGGAAAGATTAGACTAGACTAGACTAGACTAGACTAGACTAGAATAGAATAGAATAGAATAGAATAGAATAGAATAGAATAGAATAGAATAGAATAGAATATGGAAAGATTAGACTAGACTAGACTAGAATAGACTAGAATAGAATAGAATAGAATAGAAGATAGAACGAATAGAATAGAATACTTCATTTGGCCAAGTGTGATTTGTCTCTGGTGCATTTGTATATGTGTATTTATATTTTAAGCTTACGTATATTACAATAGTCCACATGTCAAAAAGCATATGGGACGAAGGGATAGAATGGACAAGTGAATGCATGCCATTTTACTAATTTTCCAATCATCTTCTAAACGTTATGATGGAAGCTAAGCAGGATCAGCTGTGGTTAGTATTTAGATGGGCAACACCAGGGTATATCAGGGCAGTGGCTGGGAAGTCAAAAGGAACATTCTGGAAGAAGGAAAGAACAGATTGTACAGGTAGTCCTTTTGCTTATGACCACAATTGAAGCCAAACTTTTTGTTGGTAAGTGAAAGAGTAGGTAAGTGAGTTTTGCTCAATTTCACGACCTTTCTTGCCACAGTTGTTAAGTGAATCACTGCAGTGGTTAAGTTAGTAACATGGTTGTTAAGTGAATCTGGCTTCCTCATTGACTTTGCTTGTCAAATAGTTACAAAAGAGGAATGACACAACTCTGGGACGCTTGCCTCAGCTCCTTAGTCTTTCCTGAACTTGGCACAGTGGTGAAATTCAATTTTTTTTACTACCGGTTCTGTGGGCGTGGCTTTGTGTGCGAGGCAGGGGTAGGATGCTGTAAAATCTCCATTCACTCCCCACTCCTGGGGGAAGGATACTGCAAAATCCCATTCCCTCCCCACTCCTGGGGGAAGGATACTGCAAAATCTCCATTCCCTCCCCACTCCAGGGGAAGGAAACTGCAAAATCCCCATTCCCTCCCCACTCCTGGGGGAAGGATTCTGCAAAATCCCATTCCCTCCCCACTCCAGGGGAAGGAAACTGCAAAATCTCAATTTCCTCCCCACTCCTGGGGGAAGGGTACTGCAAAATCCCCATTCCCTCCCCACTCCTGGGGGAAGGGTACTGCAAAATCTCAATTTCCTCCCCACTCCTGGGGGAAGGATACTACAAAATCCCCATTCCCTCCCCACTCCCGGGGGAAGGATACTGTAAAATCCCCATTCCCTCCCCACTCCAGGGGAAGGAAACTGCAAAATCCCCATTCCCTCCCCACTCCTGGTGGAAGGATTCTGCAAAATCCCATTCCCTCCCCACTCCAGGGGAAGGATACTGTAAAATTCCATTCCCTCCCCACTCCAGGGGAAGGAAACTGCAAAATCTCAATTTCCTCCCCACTCCTGGGGGAAGGATACTGCAAAATCCCCATTCCCTCCCCACTCCTGGGGGAAGGGTACTGCAAAATCTCAATTTCCTCCCCACTCCTGGGGGAAGGATACTACAAAATCCCCATTCCCTCCCCACTCCCGGGGGAAGGATACTGTAAAATCCCCATTCCCTCCCCACTCCTGGGGGAAGGATACTGCAAAATCTCCATTCCCTCCCCACTCCAGGGGAAGGAAACTGCAAAATCCCCATTCCCTCCCCACTCCTGGTGGAAGGATTCTGCAAAATCCCATTCCCTCCCCACTCCAGGGGAAGGAAACTGCAAAATCTCCATTCCCTCCCCACTCCAGGGGAAGGAAACTGCAAAATCCCCATTCCCTCCCCACTCCTGGTGGAAGGATTCTGCAAAATCCCATTCCCTCCCCACTCCAGGGGAAGGAAACTGCAAAATCTCAATTTCCTCCCCACTCGGGGGCCAGTCAGAGGTGGTATTTGTCAGTTCTCCAAACTGCTCAAAATTTCCACTACCGGTTCTCCAAAACCTGTCAGAACCTGCTGAATTTCACCCCTGATATTCAACCAAGAAAAATTCTCAGATACAAAACATACTCAAAGTATGGTGATTATTCCAAACTCCCTTTAATTTTTTTAAAAATAAGTGATTGGAAAAAAAGTAAAATAAATATACTTTTTTTTATAAAAAGAATACTTGGTACACAATGTATGTTTAGGTTTGGTAAGAGTGTCCCTTCTCTTTTAGTCCATTTTATAAGGGTGTTGCACAAATGGTCTTGGTTTAATGTTACTTTTTTAGTAATAACAGGAATTGGCGAAATTGGGAGGGTTCCCCCCCCCCCCGTGAGGTCTGTATAACCTACCAGCGTTAAAACTGCTCACCACACCTCTGTGGTTTGCATCTGAAGCCCAACACTGTGATAAATTAAACACACCCCTGGAAAGAATAAATGGGAGACAACGGATGAAGTACTTTTTCTCTTGATCATCCCATAAATCTGATGGAAATGAGTTTCTTGTGTCATCGTATACTTCATCCCCCATCGAAAAAACATGTGGTCAGTTTGATTCTCTTTTTTGTTCTCGATTGAAAATATCCTGCTTTCCTTTCCTTTGGGGGGGGGGTCTCTAAATCACAACTGGAAACCTTAGATGCATATTAGCGCCCCCCCCCCCTCCTAATCTCTCTGCCTCTTTTTTTCCTTTGGTCAAATACTAGCTTTCTTCCAATCACAATTGCTGAAAATTGGTGGTGTGGGTTTTTTTCTGCTCTTTTGAGGCAGGAAACAGAAAAATAATAACATGTGCCCACAGAATTTACAAACCTTCTCATTCACATATACACACACACACGCACACACACACACAGCCAACAACAACCTAGGGGAAAAATACAGATAGTCCTCAACCTACAACAGTTCATTTAATGGCCATTGAAAGTTACAACAGCACTGAAAAAAGTGACACTTGCAACTGTTTGAGCATCCCCGTGGTTATGTGATCAAAATTTGGATGCTTTATACATTTTGGTATTAAATGTTATTGATAAAAATAAGAGGAAGAAGGAAAGGGAGGAGGAGAAGAGGAGGGAGAGGAAGAAAAAGAAGAGGAGGAGGAGGAGAAAGAAGGAAGGATAGGAGGAGGGAGAGGAAGAAAAAGAAGAAGTGGAGGAGGAGGAGAGGAGGAGGGAGAGGAAGAGGAGGAGGAGAAAGAAGAAGGGAGGAGAGGGAGAGGAAGAGAAGAGGAAGAAGGGAGGGGGAGGAGGGGGAGAAGGGAGGAGGGGGAGAAAGAAGAAGGAAGGAGAGGAGGAGGGAGAGGAAGAAGAAGAAGGGAAGAGGAGGAGAAGGGAGGAGGAGGAGAAAGAAGAAGGGAGGAAAGGAGGAGGGAGAGGAAGAAAAAGAGGAAGAAGGAGACGAAGAAGAAGAAAGAAAGAAGGGAGGTTAGATCGGGTAAATGGATGAGGCAGACTCAGGCTTCAGCAACAAACAGCTCTTTATGAAGTGACAACTATGTACAATCCAGCAAAGACTCTGTCTGGCAGCAGCCCTTTTATAGGGAGCTGTCAGACCATTCAACCAATCAGATTTGAATACTGTTCCCACCGGAACAGAGGACCTGGGTGGAAACTATCATCCTGTTTGTCAGTACGTAACAAAAGAATTCAGCTGCCGTGTGCACATTTCCCAGGTACAAAGAGGCAAATGAAAACCTGTAGATTTCTGGGTTGTTCATGTGAAGGAAACTAACTAGGTCAAACAAAAAAGAGAGACAAATCGATCAAATGAGGCTGGATGGGCAGAACATCTCAGCAGATTCTGGTGTCAATGAACTTTTATAATAACAGAAGAAGGAACCATCTGTTTTACAGTATCTGGCCAAATCAGGAAAATGTGTGCAAAAGAACGTTGACCCTGATGAAGGACTATGTTGCACAACATTCCCTCTGAAAGTACAAATTTGGCTATAATAAGGGATGTAAAACCATGTAATGTTCTTGTCAGTCGGTCAGCTAAAGCTGGTCCAGTTTAGTGGTGAATACGATTAATCCTGAATTGCCAAATCTTTCATGGCCATCCAGCTCCTAGTGCATCAGGCGTACCCTTTCCATCATGCAGTAGAACAGTGTTTCTCAACCTTGGCTGCTTTAAGACGTGTAGACTTCAACTCCCAGAATTCAACTGCCCGGCTGGCTGGGGAATTCTGGGAGTTGAGGTCCACACTGTTGCGGCCTGCCAGCAGCCAGTGGAGCTGGTAGCAGACTCAGACAAGTGAGGAGATTTGGGAGGAACATGGGCCAGTCCTGGAGTCTGGGGAAGGCTCTGCGTCGGAGGCAGAAATGGGGCCAGGGCTATCCGACAGTTATCAGCTGCCTTTGGAGTCGGAGATCAGTGGGGCAGAAGAACAGCTGGAGCCTTTTCCCAGTGTGCGCATGCACAGAGCTGCCCGAACTGGTAGTAGCGGTGACGGGAGGCTCCTCCCACCCACCTGGACGCTTCTGCGCATGCGCAGATGTGTCACGCAGGAGCACACCCAAACTGATAGTAAAAAGATTAGCCAACCCACTTCTGCTCCCATAGGGAATATAGAGGAGCGAAAGGGGAAGGGAGTTTGCAGAAGACAATTAGTTTCCTTAATTAGTGTGAAGATTTGTTCTTGACTCTCAGAGACTCGTTGCCAAGTATTTTCTTGTACAGCGCTGCATTTGGAAAATATCAGCCTGGCAGCTCTCCAAGCCTGATAAGGTCTGTGGTTGTAAATTCACCCTTGAAAGACTGTTTGCCGGGACTTTGCTGGATGTGAATGAGAGGAATTGACATTAGCTTAATAAAAAGGGGTTTTGTCGGGACATGGAGTCTCCTTGGTGTTTTTGTGAAGCCTAGGTCAGAACACACACATCTTGAAGTGGCCAAGCTTAAAAAAACATAGCAAGTAGAACGTTTACAAATCCTTCCCTCAAAATTGACCCTCATTCCCAAACATGACTGGGAAAAGGCATGATCAACGAGTGAAAAGTTCAATTGGCATTGAGCGATCCACCCCGACAAAAGTTTTACAGCTGACTCAGTCTATTCTGAAAGAGCTCCATTCTGCTTCAAGATAGTTTTTTTTTAAAAAACCCAATCATTCTTTTCTCACGCTGTCACTTTCAACCTTTATTGATTATTTCCAATGGAGTCATTGCATTCTCTTTAGTAATGTACTACAGGTAGTCTTTCACTTCCAATCGTTCATTTAGTGACCGTTCAAAGTTACAACTTTATGACCATTGCAACATCCCCAACATGGTCATGTCATCAAAATTCAGACACTTGGCTTGTGGGAAGAAATATCCGTGGGAAGAAATATTCATCTGGTTGAGTTCCAAGCTGGGAGGAAGGCACTGGAGACAAAATGGAGGGTGGAGGCTGATTGGAAAGAGGGTCTATTTATTGTTGAAGCAGAAACACATGGGTGGTTCTGGGCAGCTGACCACATGGAGTTGAGAGTGGAGGTGGAGTTTATACCTTCTCTTGGGCTTTGGAACTTGAGCTTCCTGTTCCTGTGCAAGAACATGTATTCTATTGGCTGTTGTCAGACTCCCATGGGGCCATGTAGGGGTTATGTAGGCCTAATACCTGGCTCTATAGGCAAAGTACTCAGAATTTGTCTGAGCTAAGTTTGGTTGAAGTTTGGGCTGATGCAATGAAGGGGCTTGTTGGGTAACTCCTATTGTGGCTGAGGGCTAAACCTACCTTTGTTGGAACTTGGATGAGAGTATGAATAGAGCTATCTATCTCTTTATCTCTTTAAGGGCTGACAAAAAGTAAAAGAGTGAATTTCATAAAATATCTCATTTTTCTAGCAGAGGGGTGGGTGCTAACTTCCCACACTGATTTGTTGTTTTTTTTTTAACATGCAAATCTCAGCCGGATAAGTTCCCTTTGCCTGTTTTAAGTCTTATATCCTTCAAAGAGTACTTTTAGTGTGGCTTTTCCAGCATGCATCTGCTTTCTATAAGGGTAAAAACAAGGCAATCAGCTAGTGCATCTTAAATCAAGAGTTTTATTTTTCAGAAAATCCTGTAGCTTGGAGCAGATGAGGTGCTAATTATAAGTGGTGTTTTTCTTAAAGCTGAAGTACTGCTCTCTTGGGGGGGGGGTGTTAAATTGACTGTTTTCCTCCTTATTACAGTTTCTTATTCAAAGGCACACTTTAAAATCTTGCGAAGCAAAGATGGTTAATAATATCTGAGTCTGTCAATCAGCTTCCCGTACACATGCCTGAATCATTTATCAGTTTTGGAGGAGAAGAATAAAAAAGAGTGGCACAATGGAGTTGAAATTCAAGGCACACATTTTGTTCAAAATGATTCAGACACCTTCCTTACAATTGCATATGAAGAATGGTTGCTGGAATTGGGTATGATTAGTCTGATGAAAAGAAGGACTAGGGGAGACATGATAGCAGTCTTCCAATATCTCAGGGGTTGCCACAAAGAAGAGGGAGTCAAGCTATTCTCCAAAGCATCTGAGGGTAGGACAAGAAACAATGGATGGAAACTAATCAAGAAGAGAAGCAACCTAGAACTAAGGAGAAATTTCCTGACAGTGAGAACAATTAATGAGTGGAAGAACTTGCCTCCAGAAGTTGTGAATGCTCCAACACTGGAAGTTTTTAAAATGTTGGATAACCATTTGTCTGAAGTGGTATAGGGTTTCCTGCCTAAGCAAGGGATTGGACTAGAAGACCTCCAAGGTCCCTTCCAACTCTGTTATTCTACTCTACTCTACTCTTCTCTTCTCTACTCTACTCTACTCTATTCTATTCTATGATGTACTGATGTAACGGGAATGAGTCAGCAAGGTTTTTGGCTGTTATCCCTTTAAGAGCCTGTATAATAAATAATAAGAGGCCCTGTTAGGATGTCTCTCTCTCGCCATGTGTTCTTCCATGCTGTAATTTGGAACAAATAAACAGTAGAATCAACGGTCCTCATGGAAGGTCAGGAAAATGGGAACAGACATTTCCTTATGTATAGGATCAAGACATATCTTCATGAAGTCACCCAGAACTCAGCTTGGTTTGAAGGAGAGGTTTCCTTTACTTATGAGGTCCATCTGATCAGTGGGTTTGGAACCCATGGAAGACCCCACAATTGTACTTTCTGATTTATTGGGTGGGGGAATGGCAGTGTAATTACTGTGATTTTTTAATGGGAGGCAGAAGAAAAATGGATTATTAACGAGTCTTATTCAACTTATCTACAATTTAATTTTAAATTCTAACATCTACAAAGTTTTCCTGACCCCACCAAACAATTAACATGTGTCAGAAACCCTATTACACTGTCCTCAATGACAACATCGTATCCTCATTTGCTGGCTGGGAACATTATTCATCAAAAAGATGGAAGTTCTCAGCAGCCTAATGTTTCCCATGTTTTTCTTGGGTCCACGATCTTTACGTCAAATGCGAATGACAACAATAAGTTTGCCACGTTTTTCCCATGAAGGACTGTCTCAGCAGGCGTTTTACCGAGAACGTTGTTTTTAATAGCGTCAAATTAAAAAGAAAGGCTTCCTCTCTACCTCCACCGCGTTTAAATAATTTCTTTTATTGATGCCTGCCAACCTCTTGTGGGCTGCAAGTAATCACTAATTATCTTTTTTATTATTATTATTGACCAAAATCCACAATCGGGATGACTAACACTCCCACATAAATTATTGCTTCTCGGTGCTGAAATGAGACCCAAGAGCGCTGAAACCTCTGGCAACGTGCAGACATAATTTACATTGTTGGAAAACATTCTTGTGCTGATTGTGAAGAGCTGCGCGGTGGATGTCTTTTGGATACACCCAAAACAACATTTCCTGCCATTTTTCATTTGCTTTGTGAGTTCTAAGCTTTGACATCCTCCGGGGCAAATTGGAACGCTTTGAAATTAACCTGGAATGGCCAGGGAATAGTAATCAGCTTCTCGTTTGACCTTTTGACTAAACCAAATGTAGACTTCCTGATCCCGTATTTTTAGCTCAAGAGGGTGTAAAACTCCAGGATTCAATATGCCATGTCCTTCAGGGTCCTTAAAATTCTTTACGGGAGTTCCCTGCAAAGGAGTTCCCTGCAAAGTTGTGGGTGCTCCAACATGGGAGGCTTTTAAAAAGAATAACAGAGTTGGAAGGGACCTTAGAGGTCTTCTAGTCCAACTCCCTGCTTAGGCAGAAAACTCTACACCATTTCAGACAAATGGTTATCTAATATCTTAACATCTTCCAGTGTTGGAGCATTCACAACTTCTGGAGGCAAGTCATTCCACTGGTTAGCTGTTCTGACTGTCAGGAAATTTCTCTTTAGTTCAAGGCTGCTTCTCACCTTGATTAGTTTCCACCCATTGCTTCTTGTCCTACCCTCAGGTGCTTTGGAGAATAGTTTGACTCCCTCTTCTTTGTGGCAATCCCTGAGATATTGAAGACTGCTATCATGTCTCCCCTAGTCCTTCTCTTCATTAAACTAGGCATACCCAGTTCCTGCAACCGTTCTTCATAGGTTTTAGTCTCCAGTCCCCTAATCATCTTGGTTGGTCTTCTCTACACTCTTTCTAGAGTCTCCACTCTAAGAAGAGATTGGACAACTATTTGTGTAAAATGCATTTTTTTACAATTTTTATTTGTTATAATATAAAATACAAAAGCAAATGGCAAAATAAGGGAAGGAAAGGGGAAAGAAAGGAGGAGTGTAGAAAAGAAGTGGGGGAAAAAAGAAGGCATTGGCTACCAACTCTCTCTGGTGCAGTAGAATAAAATAAAAACTTCAAACCTCAACTTTTTACATTTACATCAGTCGTGGGATTCAAAAAAATTTACTACCAGTTCTGTGGGTATGGCTTTGTGGGCATGGTGTGGCTTTGTGGGCCTGGCTTTGTGGGCGTGGCATGGGAAGGATACTGCAGAATCCCCATTCCCTCCCCACCCCACTAACCTGCTTTCCAGCTCCTGTTCAGGGCAACAAAAGAAGATCAGCTGGGAGGCAGCAGGGGCAGGGCCAGCCTATTTGCCTCTTCTCCAAACTACCCAAAATTTCCACTACCAGTTCTCCAGAACCTGTCAGAACTGGCTAACCTCTGCTTTACATAATAGCATAAACTAGCAATTTTTGTAACAACAAATCTATCTAATCAGTAAACCCCAAAATCAAAGTTTCAGCACAAAGTCCAGAAGCACAAAGTCCAGAAGTGGTTTCCAAGTAGAAATAAAAGTATTTGCATTTTTCCCCCCTTCGACCAGAGCAATCAATTTAGCCATCTCTGCTAACTCCATCAATTTTTGCAGCCATTCGTCCATGGTGGAGATCGAAATATCCTTCCATTTTTGTGCATAAAGTACTCTTGCTGCCATCAACATGTATCACATCAAAGTTCCACATTTGTTCTGAAGTCTTTTTTCCATTAAACCCCAAAGAAAAGTTTCTGGTTTTATCTTTGGATTCCTGCTTGAGAGGGGGTTGGAGTAGAAGACCTCCAAGGTCTCTTCTAATACTTGTTGGAAGAAATATTCAGATCCAGATCCAGGCTGGGAGAAAGGCATTGGAGACAAAATGGAGGCTGGAGGTTGATTGGAAAGGAGGTCCATTTATTAATGAATCAGAAACACATGGGCGGTTCTGGGCAACTGACCACATGGAGTTGAGAGTGGGTGGCTCTTATACCTTCTCTTGGGCTTTGCACTTGAGCTTCCTCTTCCTGTGCAAGAACATGTATTCTATTGGCTGTTGTCAGATTCCCATGGTGCCATGTGGGGTCATGTTTGTCTGAATCAAGTTTGGTTGAACCTTGGGCTGATGCAATGTCCTTAAGAAATTGTGCAAATGTAGTGAGCTCTGCTGCTAGCTAATCCTATTATGTCCTGGAGGGTCATGTCTTAATCCCATCACCCTGGATCTGGAGTCTTTTGTTTTGTAGATAGGCTGGCCCAGTAGCTGGGGGCTTCTGTCTCCCTTAAGATTGTTATTTCTCTTCCAGGAGAAACATTTTATCCTGCCTTTTTTAATATTTCTCAAAATATTTCATTCTTCTAGGAGAGAAGTAGCATCTCATATTCTCTTATTCTGTTATCTGTATTTGGCTAGGTTAGGTACCGTATCTTTTGTAGTATAAGATGCACCGAGATTTTGAAGAGGCAAATAAAAAAATAGTTTTTGCACTCTGCAGACCTCCCCAAAACAGCCCGTTTTTCGCAAAAACAGGGCCTTTTTTTCAAAAAAGGGCATGAATAGCCTTTAGGAGACTTGTAGAGTGCTCCAGAGGAGTGGGGAGGCAAAATCAAGCAAAAAATGGGCTCGTTTTTTGTCAGAAAAAGGAGGACATGCACAGCCTTTAGGAGGCTTATAGAGTGCTCCTGGGAACTGGGGGGGGGGGGCAACATTGAGCAAAAATTGGTCCGTTTTTTGCTCATTTCTGCCCTCCCCAGCCCCCTGCAGCACTCTATAAGCCTCCTAAAGGCAATGCAATGCCATTTTGGTGAAGGCGCAGGGTTTCGGGAGGCAAAAAATGTTGTATTCAGCGTATAAGATGCACCCAGATTTTCAGCCTCTTTTTTGAGGGAAAAAGGTGTGTCTTATACTCCGAAAAATACGGTATGTTGTGCAGTATTTCTGCCATGGATTCTTTTGTTAGTTCTGAATCCAGGACAACAAATGAAGCCTTAATTTCATCTCCTTCTACTTTTAGATCTGATTTTCTACAGGTACTATAATGGGAATAAATAAAATATTTGCGCCTAATAGAAGCCATCGTGCTGGTTGGGGAATTCTAGGAGTCGAAGTTCACACAGCTTAACACTGTTTATGACTGACTATTCCTGGGCTAGTTAAATGGTTAGTACAGAAGGTATAACCCTGAGTATTTCAAGTTAATAACATGCAAACTGGAATGGTTCTATGATACTACTTTACTCTGGGGATATGTGCTTGTGTGGGATACTTAGATACTTAGGTAAAAGCATTCCATGCACCTTTGGCGTTGAGTCATGGAGGCCACATGTCCATGGAGACGTCTTCAGACAGCGCTGGCGTTGAGTCATGGTGGCCACATGTCCACGGAGACGTCTTCGGACAGCGCTGGCTCTTCGTCTTTGAAATGGAGATGAGCATCACTCCCTAGAGTCGGGAACAACTAGCACATATGTGCGAGAGGAACCTTTACTTTTACAGTAGGTATAACCTTGAGTATTTCAGATTAATAACATACAAAATGGAATGGTTCTATGATGCTACTTTATTCTGGAGATATCTGCTAGTGGGGAATACTTAGATGAAAAAGAACGAAAATAAATAGTTGGCGATTCAACTATGAACTAGATGTTGATATTTTCCAGAACTAGAATGTTTTGGAGATTGCAAAATGTTGCATTTTTGAAGCAATGAATAAATATTTTGGTCAAGAGCATGAAAATAGGCAGACCCCAATGAAATGATCTTTTTATGGCAAGTTTTATACAGCTGGTAAGCAATTCTTTCCCTGCAGGTAACCATGCAACTGTGAAGCTCAGTGCACAAAAAGGAGCATTTTATGATCCAAAGAGAATAAAAGAACAGCAGAATGATGAATAGAGATGTTGGAAAATATTAACACAGAGAACAGAGAAGGGATTGATGTCTAAAGTGCTCCCTGCCTGAGTCATACTGTAGATATGCCAGAGGCAACAAGAATAAACAAGTATGGGGTGGGTTGTGGATTTTTTTGCTCTTTTTATGGGTTCAATTAAATCATGGAAGTATTATTTTGCAAATCTTGAATGGAAACAGCACTTTAAAAATGTGGTATTTTAGACTGAGGGAAGAACATGCTTTGTGAATTAGAAGTTGGATTCAGTGAGAACTGCTTTTTGCAAAGAAATGTTATAAAATCTTACCATTTATTTACCTACTATTATTCATTTACTGTGGGACACGGTGGCTCAGTGGCTAAGATACTGAGATTGTCAATCAGAAAGGTTAGCAGTTCAAATCCCTAGCGCCACATAACGGAGTGAGCTCCCGTTACTTGTCCCAGTTTCTGCCAACCTAGCAGTTTGAAAGCATGTAAAAAGGCAAGTAGAAAAATAGGATCCACCTTTGGTGGGAAGGTAACAGTGTTCCGTGCGCCTTTGGCGTTTAGTCATGTCGACCACATGATCACGGAGACGTCTTCAGACAGCGCTGGCTCTTTGGCTAGAAACGGAGATGAGCACCGCCCCCTAGAGTCGGGAACGACTAGCACATATGTGTGAGGGGAACCTTTACCTTATTATTCACTTACTATTAACTTCCATCCAACATGCTAAGTTAGAATGTGGCTTATTTGATTTTAGCAGAGTGCAATGTATGAACTAAACCAGTGTTTCTCAAACTTGGCGACTTTAAGTCCTGTGGACTTCAACTCCCAGAATTCCCCAGCCAGCTATGCTGGCTGGGGGATTCTGGGAGTTGAAGTCCACAGGACTTAAAGTCGCCAAGTTTGAGAAACACTGAACTAAACCATTGTGTATCATGTTTCACATTATCGCATCACCGAGTATGTGTGAAGTTGCCAATTGCGGTTTGTTTCGTCAATCCAACATCAACATTTTATTGTCATTTCTTTGATGGTTGTGAACCCAGAAACACTGAGCACAAAGAATTTTAATATATTATGGTAGGTCAGATAGTCAGCCAGATATTTAGACTGGATTTGGCATTTTTATTCACCTATCGAGTCCTTCTCAAAGATCTGGGATAGGCAGGTGTGGATGTTTGATGGTGTTAAAGGTATCGTTATATAGGATATTATTATTAATAAGGAATGGATAAGAAAGACAAAAGAGTCTGGACAATGGACAACAGTACCTGGAGGCAGCAGAATAGTAGAGAAAGAACTGGAGGAAATATCAACATGCAAAGACCTGCAAACAGAAGTAGAATGATTGTGGCAAAAGAAAGCAAAGGTACTACCAACAGTAATAGGCACCTTAGGCAACTGACAGCAACCAACACTTGTTACTAGCACTGATGATGTTACCAAGTATCCTTCATTTCAACCGTGAGCTACAGATAACAGATTAACAGAATTGGAAGGGACCTTGTAGGTCGTCTAGTCCAACCCCGCCCCCTGCCGCCCAAGCAGAAGACACCATTATTCTCCTTTATTGGAATCTCCATTTAGCTATTGATTAGTTGGTTCTCTGGAAATTCTCGACTTATGACCATTCATTTATAATGATTCATTTAATAACGATTCAAAGTTATGACAACCTGGGAAAAAGTGACATATGATGATGTTACCTAGTTGGGTAATGAAACATCTGCAAGAAAACAAACAAGCTCAGGAAGTACCAAGTATCCTTCATTTCAACCCTGAGCTACGGATAACAGATTAACAGAATTGGAAGGGACCTTGTAGGTCATCTAGTCCAACCCCCTCCCTCCGCCCAAGCAGGAGACCCTACACCATTTCTGACAAATGGCAGTCCAATCTCTTCTTGAAAGTCTACAAATATTCTCCTTTATTGGAATCTCCCTTTAGCTGTTGATTAGTTGGTTCTCTGGACATTCTCGACTTATGACCATTCCTTTAATAACGATTCAAAGTTATGACAACCTGGGAAAAAGTGACACATGACCTTATCCTTTCAAGTTACAACCATAACACCATCCCTGTGGGTTATGTGATAACAATTTGACAACTGGCTCACATTTACGACGGTTGCAGGGTGCTTGAGGTCGCCTGATTGCAATCGGCAACTTTCCCAGCTGGCATCTCACAAGCAAAGTCAATTGGGGAGTCGGATTCGCTTAATAATGCTACGATTCGCTTACCCACCATAGTGATTCATTTAATGACTGCAGTAAAAAATGGTTGCATACCATGTGGTGCAAAGACCACATCACTTAGCAACCAAAATTCCGGTCCCGATTATGGTCGTAAGTCAAGGACTACCTGTATCTAATCTATTCTACCCAGCCATTAGGATTTCCTGTGCTCCTGGGAGTAAAAGAAAAGATCTCTCAAATGTCTTTGTGTTCTAAGGACAGTGGAAAATGATTTTGATTGTAAGCAGAATCCAGCTGTAGGGCCAAGGCACTATGGCACACATTAGTTACAGCTAATTTTGTTCCAGCGAGAAAGGGAAAATAGTGCAGCGTCTTTATGTGAAACATAAAGGGAGAAAGAGGGGAGATATTTGCTCCTCATTTCTAAAAAGCTAGATGAATAGAAAAACATCAATTTATGTCCAAGGGAGCAAAAGGGAAAAAAAGTAACACCCTATTGCAAAATCATTGTAAAGGCATGTCCCTTTTTAAGTGCCTTGCTTACTAAGGAAAAAATGGGGGGCGGGGGAGTCTGCAGTGAGAAACACGTAAAAAAATAAATCACAGGGTAGATATTTGTTGTTGTTTTCGGTTTATTAACCCTTTACAGAATTTGGCAGCCGCCAGGAAGAAAAAACAAAACCCAGAAAGGTTCCCTTTGTTATTATGAATGACTAGCAATATTTTTTTCCCTTTATTGGCAAAGTAAATAGCCTGTAAGAAAGCTGAAAATCCTCCGTCTCCAAAGTGTTGGGGTGATTGTAAGCTCTACTTTACGCTTGGAGTCATGCCTTAGTACAGGGGTGTCCAAACTTGGGAACTTTAAGACTTGTGGACTTCAACTCCCAGAATTCCCCAGCTGGCTGGGGAATTCTGGGAGTTGAAGTCCACAAGTCTTAAAGTTCCCAAGTTTGGACACCCCTGCCTTAGTAATTCAAAGAACTCTGGCTGAAAGCCTTGGAAAAGAGTCCCTCGGACTTCTGCAACAGCAGACAGGTGGACCTCCAACTTCCATAAGCCTCAACCGGGATCACCAGTCTCTTGACAGCATATGAATTATGGGGGAGTCATACTATTTATTAAATATACAGAATAACAGTGTTGGAAGGGGCCTTGGAGGTCTTCATAACATTTGAAACAAATGGTTGTCCAACATCTTCTTAAAGACTTCCAGTGTTGGAGCATTCACAACTTCTGGAGGCAAGTTGTTCCACTGATTAATTGCTCTGTCAGGAAATTTCTCCTCAGTTCTAAGTTGCTTCTCTCCTTGATTAGTTTCCACCCATTGCTTCTTGTTCTATCCTCAGGTGCTTTGGATAATAGCTTGAGTCCCTCTTCTTTGTGGTAACCCCTGAGATATTGGAACACTGCTATCATGTCTCCCCTAGTCCTTTGTTTCATCAGACTAGATATGCCCAGTTCCTGCAACCGTTCTTCATATCTTTTAGCCTCCAGTCCCCTAATCCTCTTTGTTGCTCTTCGCTGCACTCTTTCTAGAGTCTCCACATCTTTTTTACATCGTGGCGACCAAAACTGGATGCAGGATTCCAAGTGTGGCCTTACCAAGGCATTATAAAGTGGTATTAACCCTTCACGTGATTTTGATTCTATCCCTCTGTTTATGTAGCCTAGAACTGTGTTGGCTGTTTTGACAGGTTCCTTCTCTCCTTGATTAGTTTCCATCCACTGCTTCTTGTTCTACCTTCAGGTGCTTTAGAGAATAGGTTGACTCCCTTTTCTTTGATAAGATAAACAAAAATTCTTCTATGGCTAACAGGCTGGGGAAGCTTGCTTAACCGATAATGGAAGTAGTAGTCTGTTGAATCTCATCAACAGTTTGTACAATCAGAAGGGAAAATTTATCACCCCTAAGGCTGGTATTGCTGTGGAATTGCTTTCTTGTGGGCCATATAACCACAAGGCCCACATGCACCACTTCCCAATTTTAATCTTCTTACAAAGCAACCAGAACTCTTTTGGGCAACTCAGAAACAAGGCTCAAAGTTATCATGTTCACTATTTTGCTTCCTGTTTTCAACCCAATTTTTTTCTATGTGTTCCACACAGGGGTGAAATTCAGCAGGTTCTGGCAGGTTCTAGAGAACTGGTAGCGGAAATTTTGAGTAGTTCGGAGAACCGGCAAATACCACCTCTGGCTGGCCCCGCCCCATCTATTCTCTGCCTCTCGAATCTCAGATGACCAGGAGGAAATGGGGATTTTGCAGTATCCTTCCCCTCCCACACCCACCAAACCATGCCATGCCCAACAAGCCACGCCCACAGAACCAGTAGTAAAAAAAATTGAATTTCACCACTGGTTCTACAGAACCACTCCAGTTGACATCAGTAGGCAGCCATCTTGCATGAATGTGTCTGTCCACATGGGGCACCGTTTCTCAACTTTGGCAACTTTAAGATGTGTGGACTTCAACTCCCAAAATTCTCCAGCCAGTGTGGATGTCTAGGGTGCCTTGAGCATCCTTAATCCAAAGAGCCACCAAGACTCCTCAGGTTGGCTGGACCTCATCAAAGGAAGAATGTCTATAAAGGAGGGTTCGCCAGTCTTGTCCCAAAGGTGCTTTTTCAAGAGGCAACAGGACTTACTTTGTTTTTTCATGAAGACGTTTTGCTTCTCATCCAAAAGCTTCTTCAATTCTGACTGAACTGGTGTAGTTTCTTGGATGAGAAGAGAAATGTCTTCAAAGAAAAACAAAGAAAGTCCAGTTGCTTCTTGGAAAAAAACCATGATTGGAACAACCATGATCTGGATGACTGAGAATCTCCATAGATGTGTCCTGGTCTTGGCAATGTTAAGATGCATGGTGAGAAGAAGGAAGGGAGGGAGGGAGGTCAGAGGGGAGGGGAGAGATGGAAGAAGGAAGGAAGAGAGAGGAGAGGAGAGATGAAAGAAGGAAGGAAGGGGAGAGGAGGAGAGGGGAGAGGAAAGGAGAGATGGGAAAAGGAAGGAAGTGGAGGGGAGGGGAGGGGAGAGAAGAGATGGAAGAAGGAAGGAAGGAGAGAGGAGAGATGGAAGAAGGAAGGAATGGGAGAGGAGAGATGGAAGAAGGAAGGAGGGGAGGAGAGAGGAGAGATGGAAGAAGGAAGGAAGGAGGGGAGAGGAGAGGAGAGATGGAAGAAGGAAGGAAGAGGAGAGGAGAGATGGAAGAAGGAAGTAAAGAATGAGAGAGGAGGAGTGAGGAGAGGAGAGATGGAGGGAGGGAGGGAGGGAGGAAGGAAGGGGAGAGGAGGGATGGAAGAAGGAAGGAGGGGAGGGGAGAGGATAGGAAAGATAGAAGAAGGAAAAAAGGAATGAGAG
Organism: Natrix helvetica; assembly: GCF_964273705.1. Classification (NCBI taxonomy): domain Eukaryota; kingdom Metazoa; phylum Chordata; class Lepidosauria; order Squamata; family Natricidae; genus Natrix; species Natrix helvetica. The sequence goes on along the minus strand of NC_138550.1, from coordinate 8,462,619 downwards.
AGGAGAGATGGAAGAAGGAAGGAAGGAAATGGAGAGGAGGAGAAGAGAAAGGAGAGATGGAAAGAGGGGAGAGGATAGATGGAAAAGGGGAGTAAAGAATGAGAGAGGAGGAGCGAGGAGAGGAGAGATGGAGGAAGGAAGGAAGTAAGGAAGGAAGGAAGAGGAGAGGAGAGATGGAAGAAGGAAGTAAAGAATGAGAGAGGAGGAGTGAGGAGAGGAGAGATGGAGGGAGGGAGGGAGGAAGGAAGGGGAGAGGAGGGATGGAAGAAGGAAGGAGGGGAGGGGAGAGGATAGGAAAGATAGAAGAAGGAAAAAAGGAATGAGAGAGGAGAGATGGAAGAAGGAAGGAAGGAAATGGAGAGGAGGAGAAGAGAGAGGAGAGATGGAAAGAGGGGAGAGGAGAGATGGAAAAGGGGAGTAAAGAATGAGAGAGGAGGAGCGAGGAGAGGAGAGATGGAGGAAGGAAGGAAGGAAGGAAGGAAGGAAGGAAGGAAGGGGAGAGGAGAGATGGAAGAAGGAAGGAAGGAATGAGAGAGAAGAGATGGAAGAAGGAAGAAAGTGGAGAGGAGGAGAGGGGAGAGGAGAGATGGAAGAAGGAAGGAAGGAATGAGAGAGGAGAGATGGAAGAAGGAAGGAAGGGGAGAGGAGGAGAGGGGAGAGGAGAAGAGGGGAGAGGAGAGATGGAAGAAGGAAGGAAGGAATGAGAGAGGAGAGATGGAAGAAAGAAGGAAGGGGCAAGCCATCTAACATACTCTCCATTATTTGTTTATTTGCTTTGTTTAATTTGATTTAATGCTGCCTGACTCCAAATGATTCTGGGAGGCTCGTAGGACAGTTGCATAAACCCAACCATGGAGTTTTAAGTCTGCATCTCTCTTTCTCTTTGTGCCTGCATAAGAATCCTTCTTGTCTTTTCCTGAATTTGATTGACAGGGGTCATTACGAAATAAGCATGCAGAGGCTGTGAATGACCCTGTGCTCACCAGCTGAATAGATTGGAGAGAGAGAGAACCTTAGAATCCTTTTTTTCATTCTTTCTATCCCCTTGTTGGCATCTCCATGCTGTCTTTTCCCCAACCTGCGTGTCGGAAATCAACACTGAAGCCGACTTTATCAATATTCGAAAGAATGGCTGGATCGAAAGTTGGCATTTGGACCTCAAGGTCAAAAGAGAGCAAAGTTCACCCCGCAGGCTTGTCCTCCCTTCTCACTGACGCACAAACACTTCACAATCCAGATTTGCTGGACTTAAAAAAAGCGACATCAGGAAACAATCGCACAGGAAAACGGATGCCTTACGGCTAGCCATGTTTCCTTTGGCATTAGCAGGCAATTTGGATGCAGCCTCCAGAATTTTCTCATCCTAGAAGTTAGTAAAGAAAAAAAAACCTAAGTATTAGGGAATAATAATCATTGCTGAGTAAGAAATCTCCAGCGGCAGACTGAACTAGAAGATTCGTATTTGAGAGCCAGCTCTGAGGAAAACGTGGCAAGGGTGTGTGATTGTAGATAGCTTTCCAGAAAAGCAGCTAACTAGTCACTGATCCTAGAGAATAACAGATCAACAAAGTTGGGAAGAAGGTCTTGGAGATCTCCTAATAGAACCCATGCTCAAGTAGGAAAACCTATACCCATGATAGCAAACCTATGGCACGGATGCCACAGGTGGCACGAGGAGCCATATTTGCCAGGACGGCAGCCCTCAGCTGATTTTTGGGCTTCCGGAGGGCAGGGGGAGGCCGTTTTCACCCTCCCCAGGCTTCAGGAAAGCCTCCGGAGCCTGGGGAGGGCAGAAATTCCCCTCCTGGCATGTGCAATTGGGGGGGGGGGTCGCTTGCGCATGCACAGGTAGGTGGACACTTCCGGGTGCACCGTTTTGGAACTCCTTTAGAAAAAGTTTAGCCATCACTGACCTATAGTATTCCAGACAAATGGGTGTCCAATCTCTTCTTAAAAACCTCCAGTGTTGGAGAATTCACAACTACTGGAGGCAAGTTGTCACACTGATTAGTTGTTCTCGCTGTCAGGAAATTTCTCCTTATTTCTAGGATGGTTCACTTCTCTCCTTGATTGGTTTCCAACTGGAAAATCCGGACCCTTAGTAACTGGCATGTACCTATGACAGTTGCAATGTCCTGCAAACACTATTTGTAACTGCGTTAGCTTATTTCTGACCATGGGAGGCATCCGGATTCACTTAATGACTTCATGATTCACGTAGCAACTGCAACAATTTGCTTAAAAAGGTCGTAAAATGGGGCAAAACTCACCTAACAACCGCCTTCCTTTGCAATGGAAATATTCGGCCCAGTTGGGGTCGTAAGTCGAGAGTTACTTTTATTAAGGATCCGGAGATAATTCCAGAAATCCTGCTGACTTTCCTTGCCCAGAGCTATTTGGCTGACTTATCAATACAATATAATATAATATAATACAACACAACACAATACAATACAATACAATACAATACAAAACAATACAGTACAGTACAGTAGTAGAGTTGGAAAGGACCTTGGAGGTCTTCTAGTCCAACCCCCTGGCTAGGCAGGAAACCCTATACCGTTTCAGACAGATGGCTATCCAACATCTTCTTAAAGACTTCCAGTGTTGGGGCATTCACAACTTCTGGAGGCAAGCTGTTCCACTGATTAATTGTTCTAACTGTCAGGAAATTTCTCCTCAGTTCTAAGTTGCTTCTCTCCTTGATTAGTTTCCACCCATTGCTTCTTGTTCTGCCCTCAGGTGCTTTTGAGAATAGCTGGACTCCCTCTTCTTTGTGGCAACCCCTGAGATATTGGAACACTGCTATCATATCTCCCCTAGTCCTTCTTTTCATTAAACTAGACATACCCAGTCCCTGCAACCGTTCTTCATAGGTTTTAGTCTCCAGTCCCCTAATCATCCTGGTTGCTCTTCTCTGCACTCTTTCTAGAGTCTCCACATCTTTTCTACATCGTGGTGGCCAGAACTGAATGCAGTATTCCAAGTGTGGCCTTACCAAGGCATTATAAAGTGGTATTAATACTTCACATGATCTTTATTCTATCCCTCTGTTGATGCAGCCTAGAACTGTGTTGGCATTATCAAATGCTCCGTATCGCTGAAGAAGCTTTTAAGCAAATGAATGTCGATTACTGCACGGTGGAGTTCATGGCTCACCTTTTGCTTAAATTTGGCCAAAAAACCCCAACAACCCTCTATCATCTTCAGTAACTTTTTGCATTTCCTAGTCGTTGGAAGAAGGAAATTGCTTTTCTGGCAGATTTCAATGACATAAAGTCTTTGTTGGAGCCATTGCGGTGACTAAACAGAGCGGATTAAGGACGCTCCTGCCAAAAATAATGGTGTTTTCATTTAAGTTATTGCAAGGGGGAGAATTTAAAAAAGTGAAATGCACACATTATGTAAAACATCCCATTTTGGAAGTCTCCAAGGGAGGATGGGTGACTCATGGCTCCCACATAACAGCAAACAAATTCAGCTATCTTAAATAGCATGTGGAGATATATTGGGGTGAGTTGGATAAAAATATATTTTTTTAAATTCAGGCTTGGCTTTCCTTTCTTGGAAATATTTTCAATATCTTTTTTTAAAAAAAATCTTGGCTATTAACATCGAAGCAAAATATATATACATTTTCTCAGTTTTCTCTCGTTTCTAATTTTATTACTCCTGGAGCTGTGCCGCAATCCAAATTCCAAGGATAAAATATGCTTTGGAGTGGATGTTGGCATCGTCTTATAGAAATTGTAGCTTTTCCCAGGCTTACCCAATTGCGTAGTGCACGAAATAAGACACGTTTGGTGTAAAGGTATGCCAATGGATGTGAGGTGGGCAGCTATGCCCACTCCTTTTCCACATGTTTTGATCCCAGGTTTACTGCACAATTTCCTTCACCGTCATAACTTACTCGCAATCATCTGTTTAGTGATGGCCCTTTTAGGCTTTTTAATCAAGGATGTGATCAATATAGGAAGAATGAATCTGTGAATGGGATTTAAATTTTAGTGTTTCCAGATGCATCTCACTTTGTATTGTTGGAAAGAGAAAGAACTAATTTGGTCCAGTGGTTAAGGCACCAGGATAGAAAACAGGTGACTGTGACTTGTAGTCCCACCTTAGCCATGAAAGCCAGCTGGGTGACTTTCGGGCAGGAGATGGTGAGTTCTAGTCCTGCCTTAGGCATGAAAGCCAGCTGGGTATCTTTGGGCCAATCACCAGGAGACGGTGAGTTCTAGTCCCGCCTTAGGCATGAAAACCAGCTTGGTGACTTTGGGCCAATCACCAGGAGATGGTGAGTTCTAGTCCTGCCTTAGACATGAAAGCCAGCTGGGTGACATTGGGCCAATCACCAGGAGACGGTGAGTTCTAGTCCCGCCTTAGGCATGAAAACCAGCTGGGTGACATTGGGCCAGTTCTTCTCCCTCAGCCCAATCCACCCTACAGGGTTGTTGTTATGCGGAAAATAGGAGGAAGAAGGCGTGTTGGATATGTTCACCACCTTGTTATTTGTCAAAATAATAAAGGCAGGATACAAATAAATAAACTAAATAAGTGAACTAAATAATGGACCAAATGATCACTTGGCAAGATCACTAGGGATTCGAACCGCCGAACTGCCAACCTTTCTGATTGACAAGCTCAGCGTCTTAGCCACTGAGCCACTGAGCCACCAAGAAAGGTCATAAAATGGAGCAAAACTCACTGAACAACTTTCTCGCTTAGCAACATAAATTTTGCACTCAGTTTTGGTTGTGAGTCAAGAACTACCCACAATACTTTTTTCTTTTTCTTTTAAGAGACTGGTTCTGTTCCGTTGTTTTAACACCCCCATCCTCTCTTCCACCTTAGGGCATGGCCTTCACCCTTCAAGAGAGGCTCCAACTGGGAATACACGGCCTTCTTCCACCTTGTTTCCTGAGCCAAGACGTTCAAGTACTACGGGTCCTGAAAAGCTACGAGACCAAATCCAATGATCTAGACAAGTGAGCATAAGTGAGCTGGGGATGCCTGCATGAATCTTATGTTTGGAACTAGATACTCTGGAACTTGGAGGTTGACCCTTTGGGTTGCCCTCTGTGGTTGTGGTGGTTGGTAGTTGCGCAGGCATGTCCGACCCATCGTGATCCCATAGACAACGTTCCTCCAGGCCTTCCTGTCCTCTACCATCCTCTGGAGTCCATTTAATCTCACGCCAACTGCTTTGGTGATTCCATCCAGCCACCTCATTCTCTGTCGTCCCTTTCTTCTTTTGCCCTCCATCGTTCCCAGCGTTAGGCTCTTCTCCAGGGAGTCCTTCCTTCTCTTTAGGTGGCCAAAGTATTTGAGTTTTCCCTTCAGGATCTGGCCTTCTAAAGAGCAGTCAGGGTTGACCTCCTCTAGGACAGACCGGTTGGATTGCCTTGCAGTCCAAGGGACTCACAGGAGTCTTCTCCAGCACATTGTGCGGTTGTGGAGAAACTGCCAATTGGCTGGCATTTCACCACCTGTTTTGTCACAGGGGGCTAGCTGTTCCCAGATCAGTCTCAACATTTCTATGCTAGCTTTGTTTCGGGTTCCTGTGAAGGTATCCATCCAACAGAAATAGTAAACTGACCCCAGCTTATCCCTGCTGTGCTCAGACATTTTCCCACGTAGATAAGGACTTGTTCGCACTGTTATTACGACATGACCTCTCGTAGTCTTCTTTGACCCAATATTCTTCTCCGTGCTGAAAACGTGGCAGACACTTTTGAACTTTTCAAAGAACTGTTGGATCCCTTTTTAAATGTAGTATCCCTACAGCATTTGCAAAAGGAAGAGCACACCCTTCCTCCTCAATCTTATAGAGAATGGTTGCTAAAACTTGTAAAGAACTTGGGTATGTCTCGTTTAATGAAAAGAAGGACGAGTGAGAAAAATTGATCAGTGGAACAACTTGCCTCTAGAAATTGTGAATGCTCCAATACTGGAGGTTTTTAAGAAGAGATTGAACAACCATTTGTCTGAAATGGTATAGGGCTTCCTGCCTGAGCAAGGGGTTGTACTAGAAGACCTCCAAGGTCCCTTCCAACTCTGTTAATCTATTATTCCCTGCTGGTCCTTGGAAAAAAAAAACCTGAAAAAAACACCTATCACAAAATGTTAACTTATTATTTTATTTGTAACATTTATCAGCTATCTCTTTTGCCACACTGTAACTCTGGGTGCCTTATAATATTAAAAGTTAAAACTGTATGAAACCTAGTAAGACAAATGCTATAAAGATCAACCTAACTAAAAAAAATGGGCAGGAAGTATGATGAGAAGGGGAGAAGGTGGAAAATTTAAAAAAAAAACGATGCAAAGCAACACAAAATAATGATGTCTCTTGTTTTGCATCATTTATTCTTCCATGGTTACTATTCTGGGTACTAAACAGTAATTTAGTTTTTAGTGTAATAGAAAAAAGATGGGAGCTATTTCATGGAGAATCTTAGCCTGAAGCATTAGGATGAAATCCAGCTTCAATCCTTAGCTAAATAAATGTATTCAAAGCAATGGCAATAATTTTAAAAAATCAAGAAGTTGAACAAATGCTCCCTTATGCGCTTCCCTTCATTTTTAGGGGAAAATCCCCGCCTTCATTGGGAAGAACTTTATAATTATAGACTGGTCTCAAATATTCCATTCTTGGTGTGGCGTCTGAGAAACTGACATTGTAGATTGAAGTAAACCTGGATGAAACTGATTTTCTGCAGGCATTTAAATCGGGGTTTCATCTGGGATAGGTTGTAAGTTGAGGCAGTCCTCAACTTACAACCATTTATTTATTTTATTTATTTATTTATTTTTCAAGATTTATAGACCGCCCCCTCTCCCCCAAGGGACTCGGGGCGGTGTACAGGCGTCTCATTAAAAACAGATACAAAAGATAAATACCCTATACCCTTAAAAACGAATTAAACCTAATACAGCTGTACAGAATAGTAAAAGTTAAAATCAACTAAAAAGCATACCCCTAAAAATTTAAAAATGCAGGCTTGAGGGACTAAAATTGGGAATTAGGTCAGGCCGGCTAAATTGAACAGGTGGGTTTTAAGCTTCTTACGGAAGGAGCGGAGGTCGGTGGTGGTTCTGATATCCGGGGGGAGGTCATTCCATAGGGTCGGGCCCATCACAGAGAAGGCCCTACTCCTGGGCGTCGCCTGCTGGCATTGCCTAGTGGACGGCACCCGGAGGAGTCCCTCTCTGTGAGAGCGAATCGGCCGAAGGGATGTATGGGGCAGGATACGATCCCGCAAATAACTAGGTCCTGTGCCATGGAGCGCTTTAAAGATGATAACCAACACCTTGAAACGCACCCGGAAAGCCACAGGTAGCCAGTGCAGCCCGCGCAGCAAAGGTGTTATGTGGGAGTATCTAGTGACTCCCACAATTGTCCGCGCGGCCGCATTCTGAACCAGCTGCAGCCTTCGGGTGCATCTCAAGGGTTTAGTGAGCATTCGACGTTACAACAACACTGAAAAAAGCGAATGATGACTATTTTTCACACTTACAACTACCTTAGGATCACCTGATCAAAACTGAGACGCTTGGCAACTGACTCATATTTATGACCGTTGCAAGGTCCGGAGATCGTGTGATCCCCTTTTGTGACCATCTGACCAGCAAAGTCAACGGGGAAGTCAGATTCACTTAACAACGGTGTGACTAACTTCACAACTGCAGAGATTCACTTAACAACTGTGGCAGGAAAGATCGTAAAAATGGGGCAAAACTCACTTAAACTACTGTCGTGTTTAGTAGTGGACATTTTGGGCTCATTATGGTCATAAGTCAAAGACTACCTATAATACTGATGGTGGTTTGTCATGTTGATGGATGGGTCCCAATCCAAAAAAGCTAAATGGAAGAAATGTTGATAGAAATCTTGCATATCTCAACAGCTTTCAGTCTCCAGTATATACTTGGATGTCTTCTGGTTTCGAGAGCATTTTTTGTAGTAATTCTGATTTTACGATATTTGATTCTGGGTGAACTACTGCTCAGCACTTAAGTAAATTTCCTGTTGGTGTCCCTATGTTGTTTTAACATCTACATGAAAGCTCAGGATGAAGTCACGTGGAGCTCTGGAGTGAGATATTATCAATCATTACATCTAGGTCCCCTGCTCCACACCTTTAATTCTTGAGCATAGAATATTAGAGCTGGAAAGGACCATGGAGGTCTTCTAGTCCAACCCCCTGCTCAAGCAGGACACTCTATACTACTTCGGCCAAACGGCTGTCCAGTCTCTCTTTGAAAGCCACTACTGGTGAAGCACCCACGACTTTTGAAAGACTGTTTACCAGGCTTTTACTGAATGTGAATGAGAGGAATTTTATAAAATGGGTTTTGTCAGGACCATAAATCTGCTTTGTACATTTTACAATACAATACAATACAATACAATACAATACAATACAATACAATACAATACAATACAATACAATACAATACAATACAATACAATACAATACAATACAATAGCAGAGCTGGAAGGGACCTTGGAAGTCTTCTAGTCCAACCCCCTGCCTAGGCAGGAAACCCTAAACCATTTCAGACAAATGGCTATCCAACATCTTCTTAAAGACTTCCAGTGTTGGGGCATTCACAACTTCTGGAGGCAACTTCTGTTCCACTGATTAATTATTCTAACTGTCAGGAAATTTCTCCTCAGTTCTAAGCTGCTTCTCTCCTTGATTAGTTTCCACCCATTGCTTCTTGTTCTGTCCTCAGGTGCCTTGGAGAATAGTTTGACTCCCTCTTCTTTGTGGCAACCCCTGAGATATTGGAACACTGCTATCATGTCTCCCCTAGTCCTTCTTTTCATTAAACTAGACATACCCAGTTCCTGCAACCGTTCTTCATATGTTTTAGTCTCCCGTCCCCTAATCCTCTTTGTTGATTTTCTCTGCACTCTTTCTAGAGTCTCCACATCTTTTCTACATCGTGGCGACCAGAACTGAATGCAAGTATTCCTAATGTGGCCTTACCAAGGCCTTATAAAGTGGTATTAACCCTTCACGTGATCTTGATTCTATCCCTCTGTTGATGCAGCCTAGAACTGTGTTGGCTTTTTTGGCAGCTGCTGCACACTGCCGGCTCTTATTTAAATGGCTGTCCACCATTGTTTTGGGGAAGCCTAGGTCAAAACAAAAATGATTTCCAGATCATTCAAAGTGCAATGCTTGTGTCCTTTTCATCACTTCCTTTTCTTTTGTTCTTTTTTTTGTCCCCAGGTATATCATCCTCATGACTCTGCAGGACAGAAACGAGAAACTGTTTTACCGGGTGCTCACATCCGACATAGAAAGATTTATGCCAATAGTGTACACTCCAACTGTTGGGTTGGCTTGCCAGTTATATGGCCTAGCCTTCAGGCGGCCTCGGTGAGTGGACGGAATGATTTCTGTTTTCCTTCTGCTTCCGGCTTCTCACTCAAAGGTTCTCGCTGGCACCAAATGTTCCCCTTCTAATTGCTACCTAACTTTCCGTGGGTGGTCTCCACAAGGAGGAATAGTCCTGGTGCAATTGTCAAATAACTCAGTGTGCATTTGTATTCCTGTAATGAAAAAGGGGGAAGTCTTTTAAGATGAATAAAAACAGTTTTGTTTGAGAACAGTACAGTACAGCTCGCTCCACCTGAGGTTAATGACAAAATGTTAGCCTGAATTCTCGTTTAAAGTTCCTCCACCAAATTTATAACTTTTAAATTTCTAATAGTCTTGCATGATAACCACTAGTAGCAACTGTGGTTAGCTTTCCTTCCTTACTTCCTTTCCTTCTTTTTTTCATGCCTCCTCTGTGCCTCCCCCTTCCTTTTCCTTCCTTCTGTTCCTTCCTTCTTTCGTGCTTCCTTCATGCCTCCCTCTTTCTCTGTCCTTCCTTCCTTCTTTCCTTCCTCTGCTTCCTTTCCTGCCTCCTTTGTCTCTCCCTCCTTCTCTGTCCTTCTTTCTTTCTTCCTTCCTTCCTTCCTTCCTTCCTTCCTTCCTTCCTTCCTTCCTTCCTTCCTTCCTATATAAATATTATACAATACAATAGTAGAGTTGGAAGGGACCTTGGAGGTCTTCTAGCCCAACCCCCTGCCTAGGAAGGAAACCCTATACCGTTTCAGACAAATGGCTATCCAACATCTTCTTAAAGATTTCCAGTGTTGGGGCATTCACAACTTCTGGAGGCAATTTCTGTTCCACTGATTAATTATTCTAACTGTCAGGAAATTTCTCCTCAGTTCTAAGTTGCTTCTCTCCTTGATTAGTTTCCACCCATTGCTTCTTGTCCTGCCTTCAGGTGCTTTGGAGAATAGTTTGATTCCCTCTTCTTTGTGGCAGCCCCTGAGATATTGGAAGACTGCCATCATGTCTCCCCTGGTCCTTCCTTTCATTAAACTAGACATACCCAGTTCCTGCAACCGTTCTTCATATGTTTTAGTCTCCAGTCCCCTAATCCTCTTTGTTGCTCTTCTCTGCACTCTTTCTAGAGTCTCCACATCTTTTCTACATCTTGGCGACCAAAACTGAATGCCGTATTCCAAGTGTGGCCTCACCAAGGTATTATAAAGTGGTATTAACCCTTCACGTGATCTTGATTCTATCCCTCCGTTGATGCAGCCTAGAACTGTGTTGGCTTTTTTGGCAGCTGCTGCACACGGCTGGCTCCTATTTAAATGGAGTCCTAGTGGACAACCATTTAAATAGGAGCCAGCCGTGTGCAGCAGCTGCCAAAAAAGCCAACACAGTTCTAGGCTGCGTAAACAGAGGGATAGAATCAAGATCACATGAAGTGTTAATACCACTTTATAATTTTATAATACAATACTACTTTATAATACAATTAAAACAAAAATAAAATATTTAAAATTCAGAATTTAAAGGTGAGAAGAGCCTTGAAGGCACAAACCAGCCCCATGCTTCTCTGTCTAGCCTAGCCCTGATGACATTACCTACAGTAGCTGGATAATGAGACGTCTGCAAGGCAAAAAAAACCAAGCTAAGAGAGCACCGAGGACCCCTCGTTTCAATCCTGAGTTACAAATATTCAAGTGACCCAACAACAGCATATAAGAGAGACTCACAGGGAGGAAATTCAAAGTACCACCAAAAACTAGTCATTAACAAAAAAAAAATCCTTCTCTGTTGTTTAATTTTGATTACCAACTTGATTAACTGGCTGAGTTATTCTCCATTTGAGGGGTCCTTGATGTTCTCTGAATGCACTGGTGTGGGTAATGAAACATCTGCAACAACCAAGCTCAGGGAGCACCAAGGACCCCTATTTCAACCCTGAGCTGCAAATATTCTCCTTTATTGATCTACTCTAGATAAATTAGCAGGGGACGCGGTGACTCAGTAGCTAAGATGCTCAGCTTGTCAATCAGAAAGGTCGGCAGTTCAGCAGTTTGAAACCGTAGCGCCGCGTAACGGACTGAGCTCCCGTTACTTCTAGATTTCAACTCTTGGCTAGGAATTCTGAAAGTTGATGTCCAGCTTATCCCAAGCTAGGAAAGACTGTACTCTATCATTGATGTTGGCCTCCTATGCTCATTTGCACCTAAGTATATACAGGGACGTGGTGGCTCAGTGAGTAAGAGACTGAGCTTGTCAATCAGAAGGTCAGCAGTTCAGCGGTTTGAATCCCTAGCGCCGCGTAACGGAGTGAGCTCCCGTTACTTCTCTCAGCTTCTGCCAACCTAGCAGTTTGAAAGCACATAAAAAATGCAAGTAGAAAAATAGGAACCACCTTTGGTGGGAAGGTAACAACGTTCCGGGCACCTTCGGTATTTAGTCATGCCGGCCACATGACCACGAGACATCTTTGGACAGCACTGGCTCTTCGGCTTTGAAACAGAGATGAGCACCGCCCCCGAGAGTCGGGAACGACTAGCATATATGTGCGAGGGGAATCTTTACCTTTACCTTAGATGAATTAGCAGCCACCTGTAGTAGTAATTTTCTAAAAAATATAATCATTCCATCTTCAGTTGAACAGTGTGTTGCCAAGGTACAAATATCTAACGAAGGTATTTGTCTAACAATAATCAAAATTACAACATCCTTCGTTAAATTAATATTGATTCTGCAATCTTTAACAAAATAATATTCCACATATTAATTCTACAATATTAACATAGTAATATTCAACATACTAGTCATAATATTTACTTACCGTATTTTTTGGAGCATAAGATGCACCAAGGTTTTGAAGAGGCAAATTAAAAAAAAGTTTTTGCACTCTGCAAACCTCGCGAAAACGGGCCCATTCCCCCCCCCCCAAAAAAAGGCATGAATAGCCTTTAGGGGTCTTGCAGACTGCTCCTGGGAGGCGGGGCAAAAACAAGCAAAAAACGGCCAATTTTTCGTTTAAAAAAGGGCATGGATAGCCTTTAGGAAGCTTATAGCATTCAGGGGTTACAATTGAGCAAAAAACAGGCCATTTTTCACTCATTTCTGCCCTCCCCAGCCCCCAGGAGCACTCTGGAAACCTCCTAAAGGCTATGCATGGCCATTTTGGTGAAGGGACGGGGTTTTGGGAGGCCAAAAGTGCTGTATTCAATGTATAAGACACACCCAGATTTTCAGCCTCTTTTTTGAGGGAAAAAGGTGCGTCTTATACTCTGAAAAATACGGTATTTCTTTTAACATATCTTCTTTATTTTGTTTCCTATTTCTTTTTTTTTTATTGAAAAAGTTTTATACAAACATATTTTCCCCTTTTAACCCCCCCATTTCTAACTTCCATTTTTATTATTTAACCATTAGTAAAATAGATCCCATATCATATAGTATTCACTTTGCTCTTTCTCCTTAATTGCCAGCATTAATCTATTCATTTCCGTGCGTTCTAATATTTTCCTAATCACATTCCCATCCGTAATTATCTCTTTACTCTTCCAATTTTGCGCAAATACAATTCTAGCAGCAGTTAATGTATGCATTACTAAATATGCATTTTCCTTATTGTGTTTTTCGGGTAAAATACCCAATAGAAATATTTCTGGTTTTAAATCAATGTGTTGTTTTGTCATTTTTTTACCAACCATGTATGTATTTTTGTCCAGTATTTTTTTTCCTTTTGAACATGTCCACCACATATGATAATATGACCAGTGGTGGGATTCAAATTTTTTTACTACCAGTTCTGTGGGCGTGAATTTGTGGGCGTGGCAGGGAAAGGATACTGCAAAATCTCTATTCCCTCCCCACTCCAGGGGAAGGATACTGCAAAATCTCCATTCCCTCCCCACTCCAAGGGAAGGATACTGCAAAATATCTATTCCCTCCCCACTCCAGGGGAAGGATACTGCAAAATCTCCATTCCCTCCCCACTCCAGGGGAAGGATACTGCAAAATCTCCGTTCCCTCCCCACTCCAGGGGAAGGATACTGCAAAATCTCCATTCCCTCCTCACTCCAGGGGAAGGATACTGCAAAATCTCCATTCCCTCTCACTCCAGGGGAAGGATACTGCAAAATCTCCATTCCCTCCCCACTCCAGGGGAAGGATACTGCAAAATCTCCATTCCCACCCCACTCCAGGGGAAGGATATTGCAAAATCTCCATTCACTCCCCACTCCAGGGAAGGATACTGCAAAATCTCCATTCCCTCCCCACTCCAGGGGAAGGATACTGCAAAATCCCCATTCCCTCCCCACTCTAGGGGAAGGATACTGCAAAATCTCCATTTCCTCCCCACTCCAGGGGAAGGATATTGCAAAATCTCCATTCCCTCTCCACTCCAGGGGAAGGATACTGCAAAATCCCCATTCCCTCCCCACTCTAGGGGAAGGATACTGCAAAATCTCCATTCCCTCCCCACTCCAGGGGAAGGATATTGCAAAATCCCCATTCCCTCCCCACTCCAGGGGAAGGATACTGCAAAATCCCCATTCCCTCCCCACTCCAGGGGAAGGATACTGCAAAATCCCCATTCCTTCCCCACTCCAGGGGAAGGATATTGCAAAATCCCCATTCCCACCCCACTCCAGGGGAAGGATATTGCAAAATCTCCATTCACTCCCCACTCCAGGGAAGGATACTGCAAAATCTCCATTCCCTCCCCACTCCAGGGGAAGGATACTGCAAAATCTCCATTCCCTCCCCACTCCAGGGGAAGGATACTGCAAAATCTCCGTTCCCTCCCCACTCCAGGGGAAGGATACTGCAAAATCTCCATTCCCTCCTCACTCCAGGGGAAGGATACTGCAAAATCTCCATTCCCTCTCACTCCAGGGGAAGGATACTGCAAAATCTCCATTCCCTCCCCACTCCAGGGGAAGGATACTGCAAAATCTCCATTCCCACCCCACTCCAGGGGAAGGATACTGCAAAATCCCCATTCCCTCCCCACTCTAGGGGAAGGATATTGCAAAATCTCCATTCCCTCCCCACTCCAGGGGAAGGATATTGTAAAATCCCCATTCCCTCCCCACTCCAGGGGAAGGATACTGCAAAATCCCCATTCCCTCCCCACTCCAGGGGAAGGATACTGCAAAATCCCCATTCCTTCCCCACTCCAGGGGAAGGATATTGCAAAATCCCCATTCCCTCCTCACTCCAGGGGAAGGATACTGCAAAATCTCCTTTCTCTCCCCACTCCAGGGGAGGGATGCTGCAAAATCCCCATTCCCTCTCCACTCCAGGGGAAGGATACTGCAAAATCCCCATTCCCTCCCCACTCCAGGGGAAGGATACAGCAAAACCCCCATTCCCTCCCCACTCCAGGGGAAGGATACTGCAAAACCCCCATTCCCTCCCTACCCTACTAACCTGCTTTCCAGCTGTACAGAGCAACAGAAGATCAGCTGGGAGACAGCAAGGGCAGGGCCAACCTATTTGCCAGTTCTCCGAACTACTCAAAATTTCCGCTACCGGCTCTCTAGAACCTGTCAGAACTGGCTGACTATCACCTCTGAATATGACCCAAGTATCTGGTGGCACTTCCAGCAATTAGCCGATTAGCTGCCATCTCCTATTTCTATGTCCACGTCTAGGAATCAGGGTTTGGTTGCATGATCAATTCATAATCCCAGTTTGTTATTTCAATACATTTATAGGTAGTCTTCCCTCGTTTGGATGCAGCCAGGAATAATTTGGCACAAAATCTTCCTGCTGCTGATGAAATCCAACTGCTTTTCTCCCCAGTGCAGTTTCTGTATTCCACCTGTCCTTTCGCAGACGTTTTTTTTCCTTTCGACCATCCAATGGAAATCTGGCCCTGGTTTGATCCCAGACTGCAAATGAGAAGGTTTCAAATTGTGTTTGATTTTCTAATTCACAAAGGAGACCAAACCTTGGTAAATGCTCTGTAAATAGTTACAGACAAGTTCCAACTCCCTTTGAAGCTGTGTTCCACTACATATTTTTTTAATTATCTCTTTCTCTCTCTCTCTCTCAATCTCCACCCCTTGGAAAGTTTATTTTTTAACCATTATCAAAAGTTATGAATATCACATGGGGAATGACATTCTTCTTTGCAAAGTGTACTTTTTTTCTCTCTTTGGAAAAAGATCTTGTCCGGTCAGACTGTGTAGGCAAGCAATCACCTCTTAACCCTTGTTAATCATAGTTCATAAATCAGATGTTTTATCCTTCCTTTGGTCTTTTCTGGTTCCTTGAAAAAAAAAACTTCTTATGCTCCTAGACCAAGAAATACCCTGTTTCCCCGAAAATAAGACTTCCCCGGATAATAAGCCCAATTGGGCTTTTGAGCGCATGCGCTAAAATAAGCCCTCCCCTAAAAATATTGTAACATAGCAGCAGCCATGAGGTGACCACACTCGCTGCTGTCTACACTTTAAAAATAATAAGAACTCCCCCAAAATAAGGCCAAGTGCTTATTTCAGGGGTCAAAAGAAAATAAGACCCTGTAGAGAATGCACACATGGTCCTAAAGCAGTTTGTTTTATCTTCAGGGAAAGATAACAACTTGGAAACAAGGAACTATTTGTAGCCCAAAGTTGAACTGCCAAGTATTTAGTGCTCCCTGAGCTTGGTTATTTTCTTGGAGACATTTCTTTACCAAACTTGGTAATGTCATCCGTGCTAACAGTCATTAGTCTAGTAGCACTGATGATGTTATGTAGTTTGGTAAAAAAAAAATAGAATAACAGGAAAGGGTGGGATGGCATGGGACGGGACGGATCAGAACGGAACAGAATAGAATAGAATATCTACAATCTCTTCTTTAAAACTTCCAGTGTTGGAGCGTTTACAACTTCGAGAGGCATCCTGGTACCTTTCTTGACAGCGGTTATCAAAAGAAGATACCATTACCTTATTTTATAATACACTAGCTGATAACCCAGTGTTGCCCCTGATATTTATTTATAGGGGGGGGGGAGTCCGGAACAAAAGTAATTACTAATATTGGATTTTCTACCTTACCAGAGGGAGCCCCCTTTTGGAGTACTGTGAAGCCGTTACCATGGCAACCCCACTGCACTGAACAGTAGATGCCATTTTATGGCAGTACATTAGAAGCCATTTTAAGACACAACAAGCTGTATTTTAACAGAACACCCCCCCCCCAAGGGGTGTTAGGGGTGTCTTACCCCACGTGCTTAGCTTTGGAGCTCAGAAAACATGAGTTACTAAGCTTAAACTGATAAGCACTTTGAGAAAGAAAGAAAGAAAGAAAGAAAGAAAGAAAGAAAGAAAGAAAGAAAGAAAGAAAGAAAGAAAGAAAGAAAGAAAGAAAGAAACAAACAACTTGGTTATTATCTTGTTTAAAACCTCTGTAACAACCAAGTCTTTGCAATAAACAAATCAATAAAAGTCCGAGATCAGTCACTTGCAGCAATTTCAATAATTGATTGGTTAATTATTCTTCCTCCTCGGATAACTTCCTTGCAGGCTCAAATGAAGTTTGATTTCCCAGCCTCTTTTGTAAGATGATGTGTTAGTTTAATTTTTCCCCCCAAAGAAACTAATTTTGAATGTTTGATTTCTAAATTTCAAATCCTAACACAGTTGCCACAGCAATAACAGAAATAGGATCTGCAAACACAGCAGATGGTTGGGAGGTTCCTTAAAAAGAGGATCTCAGGAGGCTTGTGCATCATATGCTGGAGTTATTTCTGGAAATAAAACGTTATATTCGTTAAATTAAATTTAATTGAATATATTCGTTCAATCAAATCCTGACTCATAGAATGCAGAGCGATCTGACATTTCCCCAGATGTGCTGGAAGTGAAACCGGGGATGGGTAAGATAAGCCCACATGAACCATGTTGTACCTGGTATCATCACGGTTAGCATCTTTTGCTGTTCGTGATGGAAATATCACAACTTTCCATCCCATAATCCCAACACATCTAAAAAGCATCAGAGAAAGTCTGATCTAGAGAAAATAAGGACTAGGGGTGACATGATAGCAGCCTTCCAGTATTTGAGGGGCTGCCACAAAGAGGAGGGGGTCAAATTATTCTCCAAAGCACCCGAAGGTAAGGCAAGAAACAATGGATGGAAACTAATCAAGGAGAGAAGCAACCTGGAATTAAGGAGAAACTTCCTTACAGTCAAAGCAATTAACCAGTAGAACAGCTTGCCTTCAGAAGTTGTGGCTGCTCCATCATGGGAGGCTTTTAAGAAAAGACTGGGCAGCCACTTGTCTGAAATGATGTAGGGTCTCTTGTTTGAGCAGGGGGTTGGACTAGAAGACCTCCAAAGTCTCTTCCAACTGTATTCTGTAACTGTAACTTCTTCAGTACATTAACCATATTTCTGTGGTCTTGTAGTCAAGGAAAAAGACTACGCACCCTCTTCACTTGTCTGAAATGGTATAGGGTTTCCTGCTTGAGCAAGGGTTGGACTAGATCAGGGGTCAGCAACTGGCAGCTCAGGGGCCGCATGTGGCTCTTTCATCCCTCTGCTGCAACTCCCTGTCACCGGTAAAAGGCGCCGGTAAAAGAAAAAAGGACGCTGCACTAGGAGGAGACTCTATGGTGGGGGAACTCGACTTCCGTTTGGCTCCAGAACTGAACGGGGGGCTTCTGATTAGGACCCTTGTGGCTCTTTGAGTGTTTAAGGTTGCTGATTCCTAAACTAGATGACCTCCAACTCTGTTATTCTTTATGGATGAGGGTGGAATATCTCTTCTAAGATGCTACCTGATAGTTTTGTTTAGCCCCACTGAGGCTAAACTAAGTTCAATTACATTACAAGTTTAGCAGCGTCTGGACATCTTAACTGAACATGTGAACTGGATGTTGTAATACTTGTTGGCCATCCCACACTTAGCATTGCTACAAAAGAGAGCTTTGTGCAGGCAGTCCTTGACTTACAACAGTTCATTTAGCGACCGTTCAAAGTTACAACGTGTCAGAGTTTGCAGCAGCAATCACACCCAGAAAGCAAAGGCAGGTAACTGATTCCGCAGGATTCATTAACTTCTCTTTATATATAATATAACACAGGAAATAAATATACAATACCAAAATCAGGTTTTCCAACATGGTAGCAAATACAAGCAAAAAACGCAGGCAGAGAGCAGTTTTCAATTTCAGTTCAGAGCAGCAAACTAGTTTAGATCTCAGCACAGACTCAGAGCTTTAGTACAGAACAGTTGAACTAAGCCACGCCCAGGCTCCTTGCTGTCTCCTTGTTGCTCACCCAGCAAATACCGTTTCCAACAGCCCTCATTGGCTGACTTAGTTACTAACGCTATTCCAATTCATGAATACTACGCTGACACAAGGGCCCTGAAAAAAGTGACTTGGGGCTGGGGGTTTTTTCACGCTTATGACCATGCAGCATCCCCGGGGCCACATGATAAAAATTCAGACACTTGGCAACGGACTCATATTTGTGACAGTTGTCTCGGGGGGGGGGGGGGGCGTCATGTGATCAACTTTTGCAACCTTCTGGCAAGCGAAGTCAATGGGGAAGCCAGATTCCCTTAAGAACCGTGCTACTAACTTAACAACTGCAGTGGTTTACTTAACAACTTTGACAAGAAAGGTCATAAAATGGGACCAAATTCTATTTTGGGGGCTTAATTGTGGTCATAGGTCAAGGACTTTAAAGGCAAGCTCTGGTGACTCATGCTTCTCTTTTGTCTGGATTACTTCTGCACGCTTTCCTTCGCACACTAATTCACAAGTATGTTGAAACCTTGTGCTTCCTCTTTCCCTGGGATGCTCCTTTAAACAAATGTTTAAAGGCTTGCATAAGATAACAGATATAAGTCTAAACATGATTATGAATGCAAGAAATGGATACGAATTAAAAGGGAACATTAGGACAGGGACGGTAGGCACACTGGTGCGCTTATGCACGAATGGGGTGAGGTCCACGGTAGACAGTTTAAGGTTGAAGCTATGAGGGTTTGAGGATGTAACAACGGAGTCACGTAGAGCATTCCAGGCGTTGACCACTCTGTGGCTGAAGTTGTATTTTCTGCAATCGAGTTTGGAGCGGTTTACCTTGAGTTTGTATCTCTTGTGTGCTCCTGTGTTGTTGTGGTTGAAGCTGAAGTAGTCATTGACAGGTAGGACATTGTAGCAGACACTTTTGTGTATTATGCTTAGGTCAGACCGAAGACAGCGTAGTTCTTAGTTGTCTAAGCCCAAGATTTAAATGAGGTTTCAGAAATCTAAGGCTCCCCTTTTTATGCACGCCAAACTATTTTTTTTCCACGCCGTTCCACTCAGTGCCCAGCCTTCTCTGCAAGTCCTACTTCTCTGTCCTGCTCAGATTAGTTTTCCTCTTTTTTGTAATTTGTCCTCTTTTATTTCTTCCCCAGTGGGCTATTCATTACCATTCATGACAAAGGACACATTGCCACAATGCTGAATTCCTGGCCTGAGGACAACATAAAGGTAATGGGGCTGATTGATTCGTTTTTAATGGGGAGGAAAGAAAGAAAAAATACCTCTGTTTTTTGTGGAATCAGAAACCTATTACAAATGAGCTACATTTTTAAAGCGGGACTGTACTAGCTGCAGAAAGTTTATTAGGACTAATTAAGGATTGTCCTTGATCTTAGGTTCAAGGTTCAGGCCTTGGATTAGGCATCTTTGAGCATGAGAGGACAAATAAGTTTGAGAAGGTGAGTGGTATGGCCCGCCAGCAGTCAGCGGAGCTGGCAGCAGAATCAGACAGTGAGGAGGTTGGGGAGGAGAATGGGCCAGTCCAGGAGGCTGGGGAAGGCTCAAACGAGGTCTCTGCGTCGGAGGCAGAGATGGGGCCGAGGAGGTCTGGCAGTGATCAGGTGCCTACGGAGCTAGACAGCAGTGAGGCAGAGGAACAGCTGGAGCCTGTTCCCAGTGTGCGCATGCGCAGAGCTTCCAGAAGAAGAGAACAACTCAGAAATCAGGGTCGACTTGGGAGTAAAGTCACAGGTTGAAGGTGATTGGCCCCTCCCATAGGAAACAAAAGGGGAGCGAAAGGAGAGTGGGCTTTTGCAGGAAACCATCTGTTCGTTCGGTCGTTAGATTCGTTTCAGGAGTGTGAAGATCTGTCCGTGAATCTCAGAGACTCTGTGCCCAGTCTTTCCTTGCACACCACCTCAATTGGAAGATATTTCCCTGGCAGCTCTCCAAGATAGATAAGATCTGTAGTCATAAATATTCCTTTGAAAGATTGTTTTCCGGGCCTGGCTGAATGGGAATGAGAGGAATTCACATTCATTTAATAAAAGAGGTTTTGTCGGGACCGGGAATCTCCCTTGTGCTTTTTGGGGGAAACCTAGGTCAGAACAGCAAGGCAATGTGACACCACCTTGTTGTGTGAAGGTCCCTACCTACAGCTAGGTTCAGGTCACTGACAATGTAAGTTACTTTGGGTCAGTTACTCTCAGTTCCACCCACCTCATGGGGTTGTTGTGGGGAAATAGGATGCAGAAACAGATTTGTTTGCCACCTTGACCCAAAGGTGCTTTTTCAGGAGGCAACTGGACTTCCTTGTTTTTTTCCTTGTGAAGGCATTTCGCTTCTCATCCAAGAAGCTTCTTCGGCTCTAACAGGATAGTGGGGAATGGAAAGATTTATATTCCTTGCAGACAGCTGGTCATTGGCATTGTTGAGGCCACTTGGAGGTTTATTTCTGTCCTCAGGGTCCCCTGAGTGGTGCAAATGGTTCCTGTAGTCTGCAATTTTTCCTCTGGAAATCCATTCCTACTACCACACCATTCCAAGGGTCTTCATCCCAAATTGTGTAGCTAAACTTCTGTAGAGATTCTCAGTTCTCCAGGTCATGGTTGTCCCAAAGGCGCTTTTTTAAAGAGGCAGCAGGCCTTTCCTGTTTTTCTCTGAAGATGGTTTGCTTCTCATCCAAGAACCTGGATGACTGAGAATCTCTACTCACTTTTAGCCACCTTGAGGTATTTATAAAAATAATAAAGGCAGGACAAAAAATAGATTTAAGATATAACGAAGATTCCACTTCTGAGCATGAGTAATTGTGGCTACCTTTTGAAAAAGCAAACAATAACTGAATCTCTCTGGTCTACTTTTAGTAATGTAGAATCGCGGTTTCTAGGCAAAGTTGTTTTCCCCCAGCCCTTTTTTTGCATTAAAAGTTCAGCATTTCCATAGTAACATCTCTCCATTGTGCTCTGAAGAAGAACAGAACTCATCCACACACCCATCAGGAAGATTGGCAGCCTTCACATGCCGAATGAATTTTCAAGAAACAAGCTCTAGCCTTTGTAAATGAGAAGTTTGCATAATTAAACAAGAACTTTTCAGAATCTAAGCCAATCAAGCTCAAAACCAGTCATGTGGTTAGGTTGGGGTTTGCTTCTTTTGAAAGAACAGGTTCTGCGGTAGGACTGGGCATATACTTTGATTTTATCAGGATTTAAGATCAAAGAGGGACTCATAGCTTTGTGATCCCATGGCTGCTCCGTTCCTGGCCGCAAGTGGAAGACTGAAATTCAGTTCAAAAACCACAGCAAAGCAAACTGGATTAGAATCCAGACATCTAATCTGCATTGCAAAACACAGGTGGACATTTAAAATTCAGAAATGGAACATGTAAAGCTGTTGCCCTTATTTGTTTATTTAGCATGTGGCATATCATACGACTTCTGCCAACCTAGCAGTCCTAAACATGTAAAAATGCAACTAGAAAAATAAGAACCACCTTTGGTGGGAAGGTAACAGCGTTCTGTGCTCCTTTGGCTTTTAGTCATGCTGGCCACATGACCACGGAGACGTCTTCGGACAGCGCTGGCTCTTCGGTTTTGAAATGGAGATGAGCCTTGCCCCCTAGAGTCAGGAACGACTAGCACATATGTGCAAGGGGAACCTTTACCTTTATATCATACCTGGCTAGCAATATATGTTCACATTTTACCTAGATTAGTAAAACAAAATATAAATTTTAAAAAGATCTATGTTCAAATACCAATCTCTAGGCGAGGGGTGGAGAAGGATGGCCCTTTTATGACTTGTGGACTTCAACCCCCCGATATAGAAAAGATGTGGAGACTCTAGAAAAAGTGCAGAGAAGAGCAACAAAGATGATTAGGGGGCTGGAGGCTAAAACATATGAAGAACGGTTGCAGGAACTGGGTATGTCTAATGAAAGGAGTTGGGGAGACATGATAGCAGTCTTCTAATATCCCAGGGGTTGCCACAAAGAAGAGGGATTCTCCAAGGCACCTGAGTGTAGAACAAGAAACAATGGATAGAAACTAATTGAGGAAAGAAGCAAGTTAGAACTGAGGAGAAATTTCCTGACAGTTAGAACAATCAATCAGTGGAACAGCTTGCCTCCAGAAGTTGTGAATGCCCCAACAGTGGAAGTCTTTAAGAAGATGTTGGATAGCCATTTGTCTGAAACGGTATAGGGTTTCCCGCCTAGGCAGGGAGTTGGACTAGAAGACCTCCAAGATCCCTTTCAACTCTGCTATTGTATTGTATTGTGTTATAATTCCTGAGCCTCTGGCTCAGGAATTCTGGGAGTTGAAGTCCACAAGTCACAAAAGGGCCATTGTTCTCCACCCCTGGCCTAGACCATCTGACCATTGAAGCACAACATCGTTTATATTTTTTAAAAATCAGATACTGGACCAATATATGCCCTCATGATATGATATACAATTTGACGTGGGGCAGCGCAGTCAGACTGAAGGGAGGATTCTATGCCCCATTTATACAGAAAGTCACAGAAGACACCCTGTGAGGTGTGAATCATTGAGGTTGCCTTAAGTCACATTGTCAATGGATCTAGTTGAGTGTTGGATGCTGGCTGATTGTGCCTTTTTACAGCTCTTAATAGATAATAATAATAGTAACCTTTTCCGCTTCTTTTCAAGATGCCAGTTTCTGGACTTAATTGCATGTGAAAAACAGACTTGTCTATTAAAAATGATTTTGACACATCCGTGGGTTTGATGTCCCAAAGTATGGCTGTCACAATCCATCCATTCCAAAAGGAAATAGATATGGCTTTACTTAACCTGAAAATTTCTCCCTTCCTCCCCACATAGACCCAAATTTAGACTGTAATCATAACCAAGATATTCTTTTAGTGTCCATAAACCTGGTCTTCTCCAAATTGAACTTGACTCATGGATTTATGGATGTATCATACGTGTTTTTTGGCAACGGTACAGAAATGGTTTACCAATACAGAGTCTCCTCGACTTACGACCACAATGGAATCCAAAGTTTCTGTTGCTAAGTGAGACAGTTGTGAGTTTTGCCTCGTTTCACAACCTTTCTTGCCATAGTTGTTAAGTGAATCTTGGCACTTGCTAAGTTAGCAACACGGTTATTAAGTGAATCTGCCTCCCCATTGACTTCGCTCATCGGAATAGAATGGAATAGAATAGAACAGAATTCTTTATTGGCCAAGTGTGGTTGGACACACAAGGAATTTGCCTTTGGTACATATGAAGGTCACCAAAATTGATCACCTGACCCTAGGATACTGCAACCGTCATAAATATGAACCGGTTGCCAAGCACCTGAATTTTGATGATGTGATTGTGGGGATGTTGCAACTTCAGAAGTTGTGGATGTCCCATCACTGAAAGCTTTTAGAAAGAGACTGGAGAAATGGTATAGATTTGGGGTGTCAAACTTGATTTAATTGAGGGCTGAATCAGGGTTGTGTTTGACTTTGGGGGGGCTTGATGTCACTCATTTCGGGGGCACCTGTGGTGCCAAGTGCTAAGGCGGGACTTCCTTCAGACCCTCCCTCACTCTCATTATAATCTTCCTTCCTTCTCTTCTTTTTCCTTCCTTCTCTTTCCTTCTTCCGTCCCCTCTTTCCTTATTTTTCCTTCCTTGCTCTCTTCACATCGATTCTTCTTTTTCTTTGTCTTTCCTCTTTCCCTTTCTCCTTTCCTGTCCCTTCTGGCATGCTCAAATGCAAAAAAGGAAACATTTCTCTTTTGTTTTCTTTTTAGTCTGTTTTGCTAGCCCTCTGCCAGCGAAAACGGGGCGGCCTCCATTTTCGCTGGTAGAGGAACTGCAGGAGGCCATCGCGGCTGAAAATGGTGCGGCTCTCCCAAGCTCCTTTTTCACTGTTAGAGGCAATGAGGGCCGGTCCTTTGCTGTTGTTGTGGCCCGTCAGCAGCCAGTGGAGCTGGTGGCACACTCAGACAGTGAGGAGGTTGGGGAGGAACATGGGCCAGTCCTGGAGGCTGGGAAAGGCAGGGACGAGGACTCTGCGTCAGAGGCAGAGAGGGGGCCAGGGCCATCCAACAATTATCAACTGCCTTTGGAGTCGGAGATCAGTGAGGCAGAAGAACAGTTGGAGCCTTTTCCCGATGTGTGCATGCACAGAGCTGCCGGGAGAAGGGAACAGCTAAGGAACAAGGGCCGACTCAGGAATAAAGGCACAGGTGGACAGTGAATGGCCTCTCCCATACAGAGGTGGGTGCTGCTGGATCGGCCGAACTGATAGTAGCGGCAACGGGAGGCTCCTCCCACTCACCTGGACGCTTCTGCACATGTGCAGAAGTATCGCGCAGGAGCACGCCCAAACCGGTAGTCAAAAGATTAGCAACCCACCTCTGCTACCATAGAGGAGTGAAAGGAGAGTGGAGTTTACAGAAGACAATTAGTTCGCTTAATTAGTGTGAAGATTTGTTTGTGACTCTCAGAGACTCCTTGCCAAGTATTTTCTGGTACAGCGTGGCGTTTGGAAAATATCAGCCTGGCAGCTCTCCAAGCCTGATAAGGTCTGTGGTTGTAAATTCACCCTTGAAAGACTGTTTGCCGGGACTTTGCTGGAGGTGAATAAAAAGCTTAATAAAAAGGGGTTTTTGTCGGGACAAGGAGTCTGCTGTTTCCAGGTCTGCCCCACAGGCCAGATCTAAGCACCCTTGATCTGGCCTAGAGTTTGATACCCCTGGTATAGTCTCCTGCTTGAGGAGGGGGTTGGACTAAATGACCTCCAAGGTCCCTTCCAACTGTATTGTTCTGTTATTCTGAAAGGTTAAAGGTTACTAGAGAGCAAGACAGAGACAACTGCTCTGAGGAGACAAATACTAAAGAATATTTGACATTGCTGGGATAGTGATTGATTGCCCACATCCTAAAACGAAAAAATGCACATCAATAGCAAGGATTTCACTGCATCTGTAGCATGTTTAGTAAGTTCAGTTAGCAAATCCAAAATATTCAGACCACAAACATATATTCAGGTCAGTGTTGTTGTTTTTTGTGTAAAGAGAAGTAGTTTTTTTTTCGGCCCACAGCTCAGGCCACAAGCAATTATCTGTAGATGCCTTCTTGTGGAATTGATTTCTTCAGTTAAAAACAACGGAGGGATCTAAAGAAATGAAAAAATTGATTCCCATTCATGGCTTTCATTGTTTTCTATCAAACAGCAATGCCCATTTGTTTTCAGGAGAAAAAAGAAAACCGCAAGCCATATGGCACATGTTTAAATCCTCCTGGGGTTTCTGCCTTTAATCATTTGTAATATGTTAATATTTTAAAGCAAATTCCTTGTCAACTAGAGGGGTCTATTTCTAAGTAAACCAGCATCTCTCCTTCTCTTCCAATCAGTCCCTAAAATAAGTAGATGTTTGGAAGTAAGGGATGGCAAATGACAGAATAACAGAGTTGGAAGGGACCCTGGAGGTCTTCTAGTCCAACCCCCTGCTCAAGCAGGAAACTGTAGACCATTTCAGACAAATCGTTGTCCAAATGGTAGACCTTCTACTCCCCCTCCCCACCTGAAAGGAACTCTGTTCCAACTGCCCGTTGCCTTATATGGGCGTGGCCCGTGTGTGACTCATCTGGCCTGCAGGCTGGGAGTTTAGACATTCTACTCCCCCTCCCTACCTCAAAAGAAATCTGTTCCAATTGCCAGTTGCCTTATATCAGTGTTTCTCAACCTTGGCAATTTGAAGATGTCCGGACTTCAACTCCCAGAATTCCCCAGCCAGCATTCGCTGGCTGGGGAATTCTGGAAGTTGAAGTCAGGACATCTTCAAATTGCCAAGGTTGAGAAACACTGCCTTATATTAACACGCTCTGATGCCAAGGAGTTACACATTCTACATTAATTTTCAAACTTTAAGTGTCCATGTATCAAGCCCGATCGCAACCTGCTCGTTAATTTTCAAGCTTTGTGTCAATTTATCAAGCCCGGTTCCATAGTGAAGCATGGGTATCCAACTAGTTATTAATATTTTTGTTTAAAAAGAAATAAAGTAACAATGAGAAATCAATTGTCACAAGTAGCTGAGTCCATTCAGAATTTGTATAGGGAACATCATGGACGCCGGCCAGTTATCTACCAATGTTTCAGGCCTCGTCAGAGAAAAACTCCATTGATTGTGGAACAATCCATTATCCTTCCAAAGTGCCTGGTTTAGCCCTCCTGCTTAACAAAAGCAACACTGCGTTGAATGCTTTTTTCTTCAGCAGATTCCTCTCTTCCCTTTCAGGCTATTGTGGTGACCGACGGAGAAAGAATTTTAGGCTTGGGAGATCTAGGAAGCTATGGGATGGGCATCCCAGTAGGAAAACTTGCACTCTACACCGCTTGTGGTGGCATTCACCCGCAGCAGTGCCTCCCTGTTCTTCTGGATGTTGGCACAGACAATGAGGTGAGAGGGCTCGCTTATTTTCTCTTAGATTTCTTCTACGACTTTAAAGGTATGGATCAGAGCTGCTTGAATATGCCTGTCTATCAGGGGTGGGATTGAAAACTTTTAGCAACTGGTTCTCTGCACAGTTGCTGGGGCCTCCTGCACCATGGGGGGGGGGCTTTTTGCCCTCCTCAGGCTCCAGGGGTTTTCCTTGAGCCTCCAGAAGGGCGAAAACGGGCACCCCCGGGCTCCAGAGGCCCTCCGGGGGGCGAAAACAGGCTCATTTCTGGACTTAGAAGAATATTTATTTATTAGAATATTTATTTCTAAGCCGCACCCTCTCCCGAAGGACTCGGGGCGGCGTACAATAAAACAAATAAAATACAAAGTACAATACAATACAATACAAATCTGGACAGGACATACATATAACAAGGACGTATATAAGACGTATACAAGGAGGAGGTAGGCTGATAGCTAAAAAACAATTAAACAATGAACAGTTAAAACAATTAAAAAGTCACAATATTTAAAAACCCCAATAAATAAATTCAATTGAATTACATTAATAAAAAACCCGTCAGGAGCGATATAGTTAGATCATGGTTGAGCCAGGCCAGCTACTTGGAATAGGTGGGTCTTGAGCTTAACTCTGAAGGAACGGAGGTCAGACGTAGTCCTAATATCCGGAGGGAGGTCATTCCACAGGGCTGGGCCCGCCACAGAGAAGGCTCTACTCCTAGGCGCCGCCCCTCGACACTGTCTGGTGGACGGCACCTGGAGGAGTCCCTCTCTGTGCGAGCGAATTGGTCGCAGGGATGTATGGGGCAGAATACGATCCCGCAAGTAACTAGGTCCTGAGCCATGGAGCGCTTTAAAGATAGTTATCAAAACCTTGAAACACACCCGATAGACCACAGGAAGCCAGTGCAGCTCGCGCAGGAGAGGTGTCACATGGGAGTACTTTGTACTCCCCATAATCACCCGTGCGGCCGCATTCTGGAACTTCTGGGAGGCCTGTTTTTTGCCTTCTCCGTGTGGGCCCTGCACTTACCTGGCATGATGAACAGGCTGTGTGGAGACTCCTGGGAGAGGAGCGGCGGGGTGGGCGAGGCCAGCCAGTCCTTCCAACTACCAGTTTGGTGAATCAGATGCAAAATTAGCATCCGGTTTGCCTGAACCGATCCTAACCGTCTGAATCCCACCCCTGCTGTCTATGGAGATTCTCAATCATCCATGTCCTGGTGGTTCCAAAGGTGATTTTTCAAAAGGCAATTGAACTTCCTTGTTGTTTTTTTTTCCTTGAAAGCCTTTCGCTTCTCAACCAAGAAGCTTCTCCAGTTCTGACTAAATGGTGATCCCAAAGATGCTTTTTTTCAAGAGGCAACTGAAATTTCTGGGTGTTGTTTTTTTTTAACGTTTCACTTCTCATCCGAGAAGCTTCTTCAGCTCTGATTGGATGGTTGGAAGAGGAAGGGTTTATTAATCTTGCAGACAGCTGGACATTTGCAGACAGCTGGACATGGGACAACCATGTCCTGGATGACTGAGAATCTCCATAGACGACTGAATGGTGGGGAATAGAAGGATTTACATTCTTTCAGAGTGTTGACAACAACTGCAAAGAATATAAATCAGTGGTGAAATTCAAATTATTTTACTACCGGTTCTGTTGGCATGGCTTGGTGGGCGTGGCAGGGGAAGGTTAGTGCAAAATCCCCATTTCCTCCCAATCAGCTGGGACTCAGGAGGCAGAGAATAGATGAGGGCGTGGCCAGCCAGAGGTGGTATTTACCGGTTTTCTGAACTACTCAAAATTTCCACTACCGGTTCTCCAGAACCTGTCAGAACCTGCTAGATTTCACCCCTGATATAAATCCTTCTATTCCCTGCCATTCAGTCAGAACTGAAGAAGCTTCTTGGATGAGAAGCAAAACGTTTTCAAGGCGGGGGGAAACCCCAAGAAATCTAGTTGTCTTTTGAGAAGCACTTTTGGGACAGCCTGAATATATCATTAGACTGCATGTAACTTAAGATGTGTTGGACAGTGTCAACAGTATGTTTGTTTGAAAGCTAATCTCTTGACTAGAACTCTATCTTGAGCATGCTGGGCTTTGATTTCACATATGAAAGATTGCCCAGAACATACCAGAACTGAATGACAGCCTCCTTAGTGCTTGCAGGAAATGCTGAACGTAGCACAGATATAGCAAAGGCTGGTAACCTCGTGTGAACGTAAAATCATGAGAGAGAAGCCTAAATTTTGGGCATTGCATACCGCCCAGAGGCTACCATATAGTATGAAGACAATTCATGCATTGCAAAGATCACTTGGACGTTGGAGATACTTCTAATGTAATCTATGGTGGGGGTCTCCAACCTTAGCAACTTTATGACTTGTGGACTTCTACTCCCAGAATTCCTCAGCCAGCACATACTGGCTGAGGAATTCTGGGAGTTGAAGTGCACGTCGTAAAGTTCTCAAGGTTGGAGATCCCTGATCCACTAGATCCCCTGCATGCCCCTGTGATTATGTAGGACAGACGGGGAGGAACCTAACCACCAGATTGCAAGCGAGCGGTCAGACAAGGAGACCCGAACTCATTTCAATGAACAAGGACACACATTCAATTTTGCAGCTATTGAGATTGTTGGACGAGCAGGCACAACGAGCAGCCAGGGAAACCATTAAAGCCTGGGAAACAGGGCCCTTGTCAGAGTGCTGATTTACCACCAGCTAATCAGGAGCTGAGGACTTGGCAGCTCAAGATAACAACAGCCAATTGCCAGCCATCAACACACCACTCAAACAATAGGAAGGCACCAAATAAATACAACTCACAGAAGAGCGCATATTCAGTAGAGATAAGTTCCCTGAAGATGGGCTCCAGCATGAGTCCAAAAGCTCAGAGCAGTAAACCTCTGGTCCCAAGTGACTGACTCAGATTCAATCCTGCAAGCCTAAATTGTCCATTATGGGTGGTGCAGGTCAGTGTCTATGATCCTAAATGAAATCGTCAATGTCTATGATCTGAATGAAAAGAAGGACGGGGAGACACGATAGCAGTCTTCCAATATCTCAGAGATTGCCACAAAGAAGAGGGAATCAAGCTATTCTCCAGGACACCTGAACCCAGGACAAGAAGCAATGGATGGAATCTAACCAAGGAAAGAAGCTAGAAATAAAGGAGAAATTTCCTGACAGTGACAACAATTAATCGGTGGAACAAGTTGCCTCCAGAAGTTGTGGATGCCCCAACACTGGAAGTCTTTAAGAAGATGTTGGATAGCCATTTGTCTGAAATGGTATAGTTTCTCCTTTTAAGCATGGGGTGGACTAGAAGAATTGAAATTGTCTAAAGCAGGGATGTCAAACTCAAGGCCCAGGGGCTGGATTCGTCCCACGGGGTGCTTAAATTTGACCTGCAGGCCCACCCTGGAAACAGCAGACCAGCCCTCTATGCCTCTGCCAGCAAAAATGGAACTCAGGAGGGCTGCGTGCGGCCCTCCTGAGTTTGGTTTCATTGACAGAGGTTTGCCAGAGGTGCTGCAGCCGAAAACTGAGCTCACAGGGGCTGCAGGCAGCATCCCCAACTCCGTTTTCACTGGCAGAGAATTGCAGGAGACCATCGCAGCCGAAAATGGAGCTCATGAGCCAGTTTTGTCTGGCAGAGCGCTCAGGCACCACAGGTGCCCCCGACATGAGTGACGTCGAGCTGGCCATGCCCCCCCGCCCTCCCCAAGGTCAAACACAGCCCTGATGCGGCCCTCAATGAAATCAAGTTTGACACCCCTGGTCTAAAACATTTCAGCAAGTTGTATGATAGTTATTTGCGGGAGCCAAAGGGATCATCTCAATCTTTCAGCATGAGAGATTGCGATAAAAACTTTCCAGTCGATCAAATAGATTTGACTTTTCCTGTGCTGGTCAGAAGGAAATGCACACATCCCTGTGCGTGACCAGAGGAGATCACATTTCGCCAAATCAAGAATCCAAGCCTCGTTAATTTCAGTGTTTTGTCAGTTTGCACACACCCAAATGTTTGTAATGATATGAGAGCGGTTGCATCTGTTCTCAGTTTTCTGGTCTTCAGCTACAAAAGGATGCAATCCAGCAACTAAAGCCCATGCCAGAGGTGACATCTGCAACTTTTCCCCTCCTTTGTTTTTGGCCAAAAAAATGCCTTGTGCTATTTGATGTGATCAACTTAGCTAACAAAATGCTCTTCGTTAAAATTAAGTGCTTTTTTTAAAAAAAAAAACCGTTGGTAGCTTACTGGTTAAAACAATAAGATGACAAAGCAAATGTTGATTGTTGTGACTTGCGCAAAATGAAGTAATCACAGTCTTATTTGGAGCCACAATCCAATATTTCATTACGATTCAATCAAGCTTTTTCTCCAGAGATCTTTCAAATAGCTTATATGGTCTCTCCACCCTCTAGTAAGAAAAATTAGAAGCAGTGTCAGCTGGAATATCTCAGAATTTCAAAACTGGATATAAATTTAAAATTAGTTTTCTCTACTTATGGAGGCCGCAGGGGGATCAGTTGGTTCTCCTTCCTGATCCTGATCCAGCCCTCCCATATGGGGAACCCCCTGGGGTGGGAAGCAAGCAGAAGACCTGTGGGGAGCCAGCAAGATGGGACGGACTGTCTGTGGGACTGAAATCAGAGGGGGTATTCAGCCAGCTCTGACAGGTTCTGGAGAAATGGTAGCAAACACTTTGAGTAGTTTGGAGAACTGGCAGATAGGCTGGCCCCACCCCTGCCACCTCCCAGCTGATCCTCTTTTGTTGCCCTGAACAGGAGAACAGAGCTGGAAAGCAGGTTAGTGGGGTGGGGAGGGAATGGGGATTTTGCACTAACCTTCCACCCGGAATGGGGAGCAGTGGTGAAATTCATTTTTTTCTACTACTGGTTCTGTGGGTGTGGCTTGGGGACATGGCCGGGGAAGGATACTGCAAAATCTCCACTGCTATCCCAGTCTGGGGCCAGCCAGAGGTGGCATTTGCCGGTTCTCTGAACTACTCAAAGTTTCCGCTACCGGTACTCCGAACTACTCGAAAGTTCTGCTACCAGTTCTCCAGAACCTGTCAGAACCTGCTGGGTTTCACCCCTGGAATGGGGATTTTGCAGTATCCTTCCCCTGCCACGCCCACAAAGCCATGCCAAGCCCACAAAGCCATGCCCACAGAACCGGTAGTTAAAAAATTTTGAATCCCACCACTGACAGAAATGCCCTATTTGTGTCCTAAAGCTGTTACTGTTTAGAGGAATAATGTGTCAGGTATTAAACGCTTAATGCACCCATTCCGCCTTAACCCAACACTTCTCCAAGTATTAAAAAGGGTCTGATTTCACCCTTTAAGATTCCTTTGAACTTTAGATAAAAAAGAGAATGAAAAATGTAATCTTCCCTACTTGAGAGGATTCTGTAAGCCACTAATTCATTGCGATAGGCCCCAGTCATTCCATGATTTCATTTGTTCACTCACCACATCATCTATAATGACTCACAACTCTTCCTAGACTAATCCACCATGAATTTGGAAAATCCTCAGTTTGGTTTAGTGGTTAAGACACCAAGCTAGAAAGTTAGCGACTGTGAGTTCACGTTGGAAATTATATTTATATATAGCAGGGGTGGCAAACTTGGCTTCCCATTGATTTTGCCGATCAGAAGATCACAAAAATTAATCACATGATCCCAGGACACTGCAACCATCATAAGTATGAACCGGTTGCCAAGCACCCAAATTTTTATCATATGACCATGGGGATGCTGCAACTTCAGAAGTTGCGGTAGCCCCATCACTGGAGGCTTTTAGAAAGAGACTGGACAACCATTTGTCTGAAATGGTATAGAGCAGGGTTGTCAAACTTGATTTCAGCGAGGGCCGCATCAGGGTTGTGTTTGTTCTGGGGGGTCTGGGATGGGCGTGGCCAGGGTGGGCATGGCCAGCATGACATCACTCATGTCAGGGGCACCTGTGGTGGCCCGAGTGCTCTGCCAGCAAAAACGGGCTCCCGAGCTCTGTTTTCGGTTTCCTGCAAACCCTCTGCCAGTGAAAACAGAGCTCGGGAGGGCTGAGCAGTCCTCCTGACCTCCATTTTTGCTGGCAGAGGCACCGGGGGCTGGTTGTTTGCTGTTTCCAGGGTGGCCCCATGGGCCAGATCTAAAGCCTCGAATCCGTCCCTCAGGCCTTGAGTTTGACACCCCTGTTATATAGAACCACAGAACAAACAAAGAGTACAGTCACCATGTGCTTTACTGTTCAACTGTTTATCTGTAATAGGAAACAGGAAATTCTACTGTTGGATATGTTCGCCATCTTGTGAAAATAAGAACGGCGGAATAGGGAGGGAGGAAGGAAAGGGAGGAAGGAAGGAAGTAATGTAAGTTTGTGGTCTTCCCATCTGCAGCAGCAAATTCTACAAAGTAATACTGTGTTTCACAAATGACTACTTTTTCTTGGCGGTATTGTTGGCTATTTCATGATATTTAGACTTAGGAGTTAGTTCTTCTTAGTGTATCCATTTCTTTGTGCTCTGCAGATGTGTGGGATTTCAGCTCTCCCAAATCACAATCAGCCGAAAGTATGGGAGCTGAAGTCCACAACATCCAGTGGACAAGTTGAAAGAGGTGGCTCTATTCAAGTTCTACACACCGGATTTTATTTTCTTAATCTCTACCTGGTAGATCGGATCTGTCTCTGTTAAATCTGGCACTGAGGAGACTGAGGCGGCTGTATTAACAACACGTTTATTGATTTCAACAGGCTGACAGGAACGAACAACAAGAACCGTCTGACAGCTATTTATACTTGCAGCTGTCAGACGGCGAACCAATAGAATTCAACCAATTCTCCCGCCGGCTGGAGCGCGCGCCTGGACCAATCAGAGGTGCTTCTCTGAACGCCTTCTGCTGACCAGGCTCGCCAATACATAACAGTCTCTGCATGAAATCCACATGTTAACATTTTAGCAGATCCTGTGAAAGCCAATACATTCAGGATACCTTCCAGTTCAACCTTCAAGAGATTAAAAGAAGGATTCCAGCTAGATAAGAAGAATTTCCACATTTGAAACTTAAAATGAAAATAAACTTGAATAAGCACGAAATGAAACAGTGAATCACCGCAATTGACAAGGTCCTACGGTTTTCTTAATGGCTTTTCTTCTCATTTTTCTGTGAAATGTTTAAAGACAATGGGTAATGTTCAGGTTATTGTAAAGAAGGGGCTGAGAAAAGAAAACTCCAATTTAAGAACAGAACTCAAAGCTGTTAATAAGTGCAGGAAAGCGGAGCCAGAAATGTGTCATTTATTAACAACTGAAAAATGCATGTAAGTTTACATATACACAGGAAATGGAGTCTACACTCCCCACAGTATATAACAGTGCAGTGTCCATGTCCTTCTACTTCTGGACTTCAACACCCAGAATTCCTGAGCAGGCTGGCTCAGGAATTCTGGGAGTCGAAGTCCACAAGCCATAAAAGGACCATTGTTCCCTACCCCTGTACTAGAACCACAGATGTCAGATCGATGTGAGCTTGGCTGTTTCTCAGGCTTCATGGTAAATAAAGTAAAAATCAGCAAACTTGATAACGTGACAACGTTTGCTTGAGTCTTAAAATTTAGGAAGAGAAAACAAGAGTCAAGATTAGGTTCGTCTACATTAGGGCTGTCAAACTCACGGCCTGTGGAGCGGATGCGTCACTCGCTGGCCACGCCTACACCTGGTTTAGCGAAGGGGGGGGGAAGTTGTGATATGTCATTTGACGACGCGAGTTTGACACCCCGTGAGCTAGATCAAAGTTTCTTAACCTTACCAACTTTAAGAGGTGGGGACTTCAACTCCCAGAATTCCCCAGCCAGCATGGCTGGCTGGGGAATTCTGGGAGTTGAAGTCCACGCCTCTTAAAGTTGGCAAGGTTGAGTAAACACTGAGTTAGCTATGGTTGTGGCAAATAGGGAGACTGTTACAGGTAGAGCTCATCTTACAACCATCATTGGGACCATAATTTCCATTGGGATTTGAGATGGAGATGGAGTCAACACAGACTCATCCCCAACAACCTGTGCCGGTGTTCAACAGTGAAGGGACCCAGGACCCCAAAAAACCACACCATCCTGCAGAAAGCACAGCTCCACAGCGCAATCCTTTCAGCAGTTCCAAGAAGGCTCCACACCCATTTGCACCACTCAGGTGACCCCGAGGACACAGACAAAACCTCCAAATGACCTCAAGGGCTCCCTAAAAGGATGCAAATAACCAGCAGTCTGCAAGGAATATAAATCCTTCCATTCCCCAACATCCAGTCAAAGCTGAAGAACCTTCTTGGATGAGAAGAAAAACATCTTCAGAGAAAAACAAAGTTGCCTTCTACAAAAAGCACTTTTGGGACAATCCTGACCTGGATGACGGAGAATCTCTACAGATTTCTAGCTATGCAATTTGGGATGAACACCTTTCAAATGGTGTGGGAGCATGGATGGATTTCCAGAGAGAGGGAAAAAATGCAGATTTCAGGAACCTTTGCACCACTCAGGTACCCTGAGGACTTAGATAAACCTCCGAGTGGCCTCAACGACTCTTTTTACAAAATGCAAATGACCAGCTGCTATCTGCAAGGAATATAAATCCTTCCATTCCCAGCTGTCCAGTCAGAGCTGAAAAAGCTTCTTGGATGAGAAGCGAAACGTCTTCCGGGGAAAATCAGCAAGTCCAGTTGCCTCTTGAAAAAAAGCATATTTGGGAGATTGCAGGATATTTATCGACTCCCTGCAGTGATTGCAAGACTAAGTCCCCTTAATCAACATGACGGTTTTGTCTAATTAAGCAGCTGATCGTGTTTAAAAAAAAACAACCTTCAGTGGACGTGACAGAGGAGAGGAACTTTGACTTCCAATCCAGGGAATCCCCTTCTAGGCTTCCTGGTGGAGAAACACAGCTGTGCCTTTCTCTGTTTTGGGAAAACAACGCACAAAACGATGTGAAATGTCAGCGAGAAAGCCCCCGTGGGAACAATGTGTCACACGGAAAGATGTTTTTACGTCCCCCGTTTTCGGGGCGGCTGAATCAGCCTATTGATTAAGACACCAATCTCTTTCCTCTTAGTCATCCTTGGTCTGTTTCATTGTCCCCCTGGTCTTTGCATCTGCTTCTGTTTCCAGCGTGCGGTCCAGAATCCTGTTTCCCACCAAGCTAAACCAGGGCTTCCTATGAATCATTCAATTAATGGCCGGAGTTATGGCTCTCTTGGAAAAAAATAATATTTCAGGCAAAAGCATGAATTATGTGTCTGTGTACACAGACTGGGATTTCAAGACAAGGCCTCGTGCAGTGGCTTGGGTGTGTCTGCATCAATCAAACGAGGCAAGATGATGGACAGGGCTCCAACGTCCACTCTCCATCCTTTGGTTTGTTGGAAGAAACGTCCTTCTGGGTTCAGTTTCCAAGTGGGGAAAAAGACACTGGAAACATGGAGGCTGCTTAGAAAGATGGTTTAATGGTGGACAGAATCACATGGCTTGAGCTCCTGAACAGAAAAGGGGGATCACAGGCTTCCAGATGTTGAGTGAAGAAGAGACCAAGATGCTGAAAGTCCCTGACTTTATGTCCTCTCTGGCATTTGATCTTGATCTTGTATTCTGATTGGTTGTCAGACTCCCATGGGGCCATGCAGGGACAACTCTCTAAGCTGTGTTTTGAGGCCAAGTTTGGTTGAGCATTGCTTCTTCCCAGGTGCCGTGTGGCGAGATGGGTAAAGGGCTAATACTATCATGCCTTAATCCCATCACCCTGGAACTGAAGGGGGAGATCTTTGTTATGTAGAATAGACCAGTTCAGACATTTTAATGGACCATTGACAAAGGTGGAGGCTATTAAGAGTGAGACTGTTTCCTGCCTAAAACATTTCTTATCCAGGGAAATATAATATTCTGCCTTTTCAATATTTCCCAGGATGTTTCATTTTTCTAGGAGAGGGGGTGGGTGCTAACTTCCTACAAGTTGGTTTTAGCATCGTTGACACATGGACAAAGCATCTGGCATCTCTTTCGTATCAAGTACAGGAAGTCCTCAACAACAGCACTGAAACAAGTGATTTATGACCGTTTTTCACACTTACGACCATTGCAGCATCCCCATGATCAAAATTTGGACGCTTTGGAACTGGTTCATATTTATGACAGTCGCAGTGTCCTGTGGTCCTGTGATCCCCCTTTTTACGACCTTCTGACAAACAAATTCAATGGGAAAGCCAGTTTCACTTCAACAAACGTGTTACTAACTTAACAACTGCAGTGGTTCACCTAACAACTGTGACAAGTAAGGTCGTAAAATAAGACCACACTCACTTAATATCTTGCTAATTGTTAGCACAGTGTTTTTTCAAACTAGACAAGTTGAACATGTGTGGACTTCATTTCCCGGAATTCCCCCAACTGGGGAATTCCAGGAGTTGAAGTCCATACATCTTCAAGTTGCCAAGTTTGAAAAAACACTGTGCTACATAATGCTCCAAAGCTGCCCTCTGCAATTGCCCTACGCTCCCAGGATGACACAACTGCTTTAAAGATGCTGTAAAATAAATAAATAAATGAATGAATGAATGAATGAATGAATGAATGAATGAATGAATGAATGAATGAATGAATGAATGATAAATAAATAAATAAATAAATAAATAAATAAATAAATAAATAAATAAATAAATAAATAAATAAATAATAAATAAATAAATAAATAAATAAATAAATAAATAAATAAATAAATAAATAAAAAATACAATAAAATAAAATAAAATAAGTGCTGGCATCTGCTGTGGACTATTAAGAAAGACTTAGGGGCTCCTTTCTGCCTTTAAGAGCATGTTTTTCCATTTCTCCTTTGGGGAAATATAATATTCTGCCTTTTTAATGTTCCCCAAAATATTTCATTCTTCTAGGAGGGGTTGGGGCTTCCCAAAA
This sequence comes from Natrix helvetica, assembly GCF_964273705.1. Taxonomy (NCBI): domain Eukaryota; kingdom Metazoa; phylum Chordata; class Lepidosauria; order Squamata; family Natricidae; genus Natrix; species Natrix helvetica. The sequence goes on along the minus strand of NC_138550.1, from coordinate 8,424,641 downwards.
TACTTTAAAACATACTGCTTTAAACAACATAGCCCCGTAGTCAGACAAGCAGAACAACAGAGTTGGAAGGGACCTTGGAGGTCTTCTAGTCCAACCCCCTCCTCAGGCAGGAAACCCTATTCCATTTATTCCCAGGAAAAGACAGAGATGTTTTATGAGCCAGGTTCCTGTTCCTACATTCTCTCTCTTTTTAAAATAGTATTTATTAAATATTCACCATTTAAAAGACCAAACACAAAACACAAATTTACACTTGTAGCAGCTTTTCCATATCAGTATCCATATTTTCCGTAACAATCCTATTTATAAAAAAATCTATTTCTATATCTATATCCTTATTTAGATACTCTCTATACATTTATATATTGTAATTTTTTCTCCATTTTCCCATCAAAGATTCCCAGGAGAAACAATTCCGCTTCAGCTCTATCCTTTGCTCTGTTATCTTTTCCAGCCACTTCCTTATCTTGTGCCAGTATTTTCCAACCTTGGGACAAGTCCACCACATGTGATAGAATGTTCCCAGTTTGTACCCACACCTCCAACACTTGGGCGATCTGTTTTGACAAGATCTTAGCCATTCTGGCTGGTGATAGATACCACCGGTAGAACATTTTGTAGAGGTTCTCCTTGTAAGCAGCTGAGATCGTTAGTTCGTAGTTCCTACATTCTCGATGTCACCCAACCTGAGCCACCATACAGAACCTTACTATTTGAGGGTTAACTACCCAAAATGAAGATAAAACCATCAATTTTCCTGCTAATGCAGGAAGAACGGTTCTAGCCGGCAGGACAAAAATATCCCGCTGCTGTTCAGGCCGACATTGTTTGTTTTCTCTTACTCTATTTTAGGCGCTCCTGAATGACCCGCTCTACATTGGTCTCAAACACAAGCGAGTTCGTGGGAAACAGTACGATGACTTGCTGGATGAGTTTATGCAAGCAGTTGCTAACAAGTGAGTAGCCTTCTTCTCTCCATTAGCTGCTTTACCGTGAGAGATCAACGCATGTAAACAAACCAACTTTCAACTTGCAGATTTGAAGCAGAGGGAAAAAATGTAGCCACAGATGCCCCTGTGGGTGGTCTGGGAATGACCCCTTTGGATGGAGGGCCTCTTAAGTCATGTTTATTTATGTGGTAGAGCAGGAACGGTTTCCTATCCCTGGCGCAGGACATACGGATGTGAAAAATGTTAGCTCGCATGGAGTTCTGAGTTCTGATGTAAAGGCCAGGCCCAGAGATTACTACTTTTTGTTAAAGTAACTGCTCACAAGTTAAGGTGCATCGGAAGGATCTTGGGGAAGAGTCACAGATGAGATGAGGCATGTAACTGTTAGGAAAATAATTTTGGGTTCCCAGTCGAGCCAAGGTTCAATGCACAATAATATAACTGAAAATAAGACCTCACCAGATGATAAGCCCAATCAGATTTTTGAGCACATGCGCTAAAATAAGCCCTCCCCTGAAAATAAGCCCTCCCCAAAAATGTTGCAACACAGCAGCAGCCATGTGGTGGCCACCCTCGCTGCCTCCTGCACCTCAAAAATAATAAGACATCCCCAAAAATAAGGCCAAGCGCTTATTTTGGGGTTCGAAAGAAAATAAGACCCTGTCTTATTTTCGGGGAAACAAGATAGATAGATAGATAGATAGATAGATAGATAGATAGATAGATAGATAGATAGATAGATAGATAGATAGATAGATAGATAGATGATGATGATAGATAGATAGATAGATAGATAGATAGATAGATAGATAGATAGATAGATAGATGATAGATAGATAGATAGATAGATAGATAGATAGATAGATAGATAGATAGATAGATAGATAGATAGATGGGTGGATGGATAGATACAGTAGATAGATAGATAGATGATAGATAGATAGATAGATAGATAGATAGATAGATAGATAGATAGATAGATAGTTAGATAGATAGATAGATGATAGATAGATAGATAGATAGATGATAGATAGATAGATGATAGATAGATGATAGATAGATAGATAGATAGATAGATAGATAGATAGATAGATGATAGATAGATAGATAGATAGATAGATAGATAGATAGATAGATAGATAGACAGATAGATAGATTGATTAGCCTATGGGCCATTTCAGGTTCAAACATACAGATCCCTGCCACCCAGGGATGGCAGGGGAGCAGAGGTCGACCCTGAGGCCACTCACTTGTGGAGTGCCGCAGGGGTCGGTCCTCTCGCCCCTCCTGTTCAACACATATATGAAGCCGCTGGGTGAGATCATCCGTGGTTTTGGGGTGGGATACCATCTGTACACTGACGATACGCAGCTGTACATCTCCACCCCGAACCACCCCAACGAGGCCGTCGAAATGATGTCCCGGTGTTTGGAAGCTGTACGGGTCTGGATGGGAGACAACAGACTCAGACTCAACCCCTCCAAGACGGAGTGGCTGTGGTTACCGGCCCCCCGATTCAACCAGTGTATTCCATCGCTGGCCATTGGGGGCGAGCAGCTGGCCCCTGTGGAGCGGGCGTGCAATTTGGGCATCCTCCTAGACGCCCGGCTGTCTATGGATGACCATGTGGCAGCCGTGGCGAGGGGGGCATTCCACCAGGTTCGCCTGGTGCGCCAATTGCGCCCCCTATTGGACTGGGATGCCCTTCGCACAGTCACTCACGTGCTGGTGACGTCCCGTCTGGACTACTGCAATGCTCTCTACATGGGGCTCCCCTTGAGATGCGCCCGGAGACTACAGCTGGTCCAGAATGCGGCCGCGCGGGCAATTATGGGGAGAACGAGGTTCACCCATGTAACACCTCTCCTGCGCGAGCTGCACTGGCTCCCTGTGGTCTACCGGGTGCGCTTCAAGGTGTTAATCACCATCTTTAAAGCGCTCCATGGCACAGGACCTAGTTATTTGCGGGATCGTATCCTGCCCCATACTTCCCTGCGACCAATCCGCTCTCACAGAGAGGGACTCCTCCGGGTGCCGTCCACTAGGCAGTGCCAGAGGGCGGCGCCCAGGAGTAGGGCCTTCTCTGTAATGGACCCAGCCCTCTGGAACGACCTCCCCCCAGATATTAGGACAACGACTGATCTCCGCTCCTTCCGCACGAAACTCAAGACCCACCTGTTCCAACTAGCCGGCCTGGCTTAATTAGAACTCTCTAACCTCCCTGGCAATTTTAAACTGTAATTTAATTTTTTGGGGTATTTTAACTGTTTTAATTGTTGTAATTTTACTGTTATTTATCTTAACTTTGTGGCTTTTATTTCTATTTGAATTGTTAAATGTTGATGGATTTACCTCCTCCATGCCACACGCCTATATATTTGATTGTACGTCGCCCCGAGTCCCTTTGCGGAGAGGGCGCGACTGATAAATCGAATAAATAAATAAATAAATACCCAGAACCAGCAGAAAATGGGGCACGCAGAGGCCAAAAACAGGACATGCAGAGGCTGAAAACAGGATGTGGAGGCCGAAAATGGGGCGCGCGGAGGTGGCAATAGGCAGTGGCAATCCCTGCAGCCTGAAACAGCTGATGGTCGGGAGGCCGATCCAACCAACAATCAGCTGCTTGTGCTAATCGAGCTGTGCTGAAAGTGAAATAGGTTGTTTGCTGTTTTCTGCAAGGAGGCAAATTGCTGGGAGGCACAGGCAGATTTTTTTCTCTTGTTTTCCTCCCCAAAAGCTAGGTGCGTCTTATACTTTGGATCGTCTTCTACTCCAAAAAATACGGTAGCTTAATCCCTTCAGTTGACTACTGAAGTGCAGAGGGTCCCTTACTTATTTCTTCACTATTTAATACTTTATCTTTCTACCCAAAAAACCCCAATATCTAAATCAATGTTTCACAACTACTATATAAACTAGTTGAACTTCAACTCCCCTAATTGTAGGAGTTGGAATCCACATATCTGGAATTTGTTGTTGAAGTTGAAGAATACTGGTCTAAACCCACAAAGAAACAATTTACAAATAATAGCCCAGCCAGATTATAATTAAAACGTTAAATGTCAACAACTAAAATATTATTGAATTTTTAAAAATGACAAAATTAGAAATGAAATAGGGTTTCGGTAAAGCAATACATCAATTGAAACTAAATAAATTAATTGAAATGCTACTTAGCAGTAAATCAACTGGAAAGCTTCTTAGCAAATAAAAAATGTCTTTTTTTTATGCCTGCCAAAACAAGATAGAAAGATTGGTCTCCCTGGGCAGGAAGCTGAGCCAGGAGCCACCTGACTTTTTTCCCAAATGTGCCTCCAGGAGTAAAAAATAGATTTGGCTTTCCTGAGAAACTTCAATGTAAGTTGGTTTATTTGGGACCATATCCTTCAAAAGACTCCATCTCACGTCATAGAAGGAATTTATATGTCCTCCAGTTGGTTCCTGCCAATGACATTCCTCGGCTGATGGGGAGGAAGTGCTCAAGTTAAAATAGTCTCTTTCGTGTCCAGTTCTACAACTCCCCAATCTTGGTGGACAGCTATATAAATTGATATCATCCTCATCCTCAATCATCCTCAATCACCATTATGTATGGTTTTGGGATTTCCAGGTTGTCCTTTATCCTGGATTGACCTCTTTTAGGATTAGAATCTTAAAAGGACTTTTAATAGTGTAGAGTTTTACAAATAGATACTGTTTATTAAATGCATTGAACCTGCTATTACTGAAATGGTGCCATAAGAAGAATAGTGTCAGCACCAGTTATAGCATTGCAACCAAATAATTAGAACCAAGATACATAAGAGAGTTGGAAGGGACCTTGGAGGTCTTCTAGTCCAATCCCTTGCTCAAACAGGAAACCCTATAACATTTCAGACAAGTGGTTGTCCAGTCTCTTCTTGAAAGCATCCATTGATGGAGCACTCACAACTTCTGGAGGCAAGCTGTTCTACTAGTTAATTGTTCTCACTGTCAGGAAATTTCTCCTTAGTTCTAGCTTGCTCCTCTCCTTGATTGGAAATTTCCATCCATCGCTTCTTGTCCTGCCTTTCAGGTGCTTTGGAGACCAGGTTGACCTCCTTTGAGGCCATCCCTGAGATATTGAAAACTGCTACCCTGTTTCCCCAAAAATAAGACCTCTCCGGATAATAAGTCCAATCGGGTGTTTGAGCTCATGCGCTAAAATAAGCCATACCCGAAAATAAGCCCTCCCCCCAAAATATTGCAACACAGCAGCAGCCATAAGGTGACCACACTCGCTGCCTCCTGCACCTCAAAAATAATAAGACCTCCCCAAAAATAAGGCCAAGTGTTTATTTCGGAGGTCAAAAGAAAATAAGATCCTGTCTTATTTTCGGGAAAACACTGCTATCATGTCCCCCCTAGTCCTTCTTTTCATTAAACTAGTCATACCCAATTCCTGCAACCGTTCCTCATGTGTTTTAGCATCCAGTCCCCTAAAATCTTTGTTGCTCTTTATGATAATTTATGCATCTTTCTGGAATAGCAAACTCAGCTGGTGAGGGAGAGCAGGTAGACATAAGAAGAGTGGATTGGAAGTGTGAAGGATGCAGGATTGGGGTTAGAGAACTTTTTATTTAAAAAAACTTTTAAGGATAGATATTGATCTTGTCAGAGGACCAGCTGCCTACAAAATGAAGATTTGCAGAACTCCTTCAGGTAACAAGATTCGCCCTTAATCATGGTTTTCCATAACAATCTTCAGACCCAAAGCTACACAGGTAGTAGAATAGAATTGAATAGAACAACAGAGTTGGAAGGGACCATGGAGGTCTTCTAGTCCAGCCCCCTGCTTAGGCAGGAAACCTACACCACGTAGTCCTCGACTTACGACCGCAATCGAGCCCAAAAGTTGTATTGCTAAGTGAGAAATGTGTTAAGTGAGTCTTTCCCCATTTTATGGCTTTTCTTGTCGCCTTTGTTAACAGAATCTTGGCAGTTGTTAAATTAGGAACTGAAAGGTTGCTAAGTGAATTTGGCTTCCCCATTGACTCAGAAGGTCGCAAACAGGCATCACATGACCCCAAGACACTGCATCCAGTGGTGGGATTCAGCCAGTTCACACCTATTTGGGAGAACTGGCTGTTAACTATCTAAGCAGTTCGGAGAACCAGTTGTTGGAAGAAATCTCATTTTGTTTTTTGTTTTCCCACTTTACAGAGCTAATCCTGTAAGGAGGGCAGGAAGGAAACATTCTGGAGTTGTTTCTAGCCTCATCTTTATTGCCCTGCTTACAGAAACTGCCTCTCCAGTTAACCCTTAGTACATTGTAACAGCTAAGGCAAAGCGCCCATCGACGTGAATGATGTCGAGTTGGCCACGCCCGCCCAGTCACATGACCACCGAGCCCCGCCTACCCAGCTGGTCATTAGGACAGAGAACCGGTTGTTAAATTATTTGAATCCCACCACTGACTGCAAGCATCATAAATATGAGTCCGTTGGCAAGCATCCGATTATAAATCATCCCCTGACCATGTGGGAGCATGATGCAACGGTCAAAAGTGGGGAAAACGGTCACGAAAATGAATTATTGTAGGTCTGAGGACTACCCAGGGTTCAAATCCACATTTTGAAAGGCTGGAAGAAAATTTGCCAAAGATCTGAATCGCAGCAACTGTTCAGCACGTGAATAACATGCCAATTGCCGCTCTCGGTTTTCAGCTTAATTTGGTTTTGTCTGGTGAGTTGCCCAGGCGTCTGTCCCGAGACAGAACATTGGTGAGTGATAAAATCAAGGAGTCCTCACACACTGTCCTTTCAACCTCATCAATTCAGGAGTTAAGACGGAAAGAGATTGATATCTCCTTCCCTTGGCGGGGTCTTTTGCAAAGGCGGCGCTATTAATTGACCTGGAGAAGCCCCTCAAGTAATGGTGCCATTTTCTTTGGTTGACTGCCAGTCTTTGACGGGTGATGATGTGAGAAATGGCAGGGCCAGGCAAAGCAGCTGAGATTATGTACCTAAAGCCAGATTCAGCCGTCATGATAAAAGCCCAGGATAAGGTTATATGTCAGGAAGAGTATCCCAGGCCAGCTATCTGTTATCCGTCTGTTTTGAAAACGTACTCCAACAAAAGGTATTTGTTGATGATGTCCGTTTTTGCTGGAGCTGAGAATATGTTGCAGATCTTTTATCACGACGTCTCCTTGGCCGCCTCTGCTGTGGGCAACCTTGGGAGCTGGAAGTAGAAGGCGTGATGTAGGTGACTTTAAAATACTGTAAATGGAACAATAAACAGTGACGCTTAGTTCCTGTCTCAGGCACAAAGCCATCTGGGTGACCTTGGGCTATTCAGGCCTAAGAAGCAGGCAATGGCACGTCACTTCAGAAAAAGTTTGCCAAGGAAAATGGAAGAATCTGTCCAGCGGGCACCAGGAGTCGGCAAAGGCTTTTAAAGAGTGAGGGAGGGAAGGAAGGAAGGAACTAAAGAAGGTTATGGGTTCATGAAAGAGAAAAACTTTGGATCTAAGGATGTTATGGATATTTGATGTTATTTTATTATTATTTGTCAAGCATGTATATGATAACAGATATAAGTATAACTATGATTATGAATACATGAAATGGATACAAATAAATGGGGACATTAGGACAGGGACGGTTGGCACGTTGGTGCGCTTATGAATGAAAGATGTCTAATTGTTTGGAACTGATGAAGGAGAGAGAGCAGGAGAGGGAGAAAGGAAGAAGAGAAAGAAAAAGGAAAGAAAGAAAAGAAAAGAAAGAAAGACAGACAGACAGACAGAAAGAAAGAAAGAAAGAAAGAAAGAAAGAAAGAAAGAAAGAAAGAAAGAAAGAAAGAAAGAAAGAAAGAAACACAGACAGACAGACAATTTTTTTTAATGTAATGGCTAGAATCTGATATCACACTAATTTTGTTCTTGAAGGTTTACTTTCTCTGGAGGTTTTCAAGAAATGACTGGACAGGCATTTGTCCAAGATGGCAAGAGTATCCTTGCCCCCGGCTGCAGGTTGAATTAGATGACCTCGAAGATCCCTTTCAATTCTCTTATTCTGATTCTGAAAGCAAAACCCAGTCTCTGGTGCTCAGCACACTTTCAGCTACATCTAGCAAACGTTAGCCCAGAAATAATGGAGTGAGTCTTAAGTAAAAGATTAATTTAAATCCCCTTGATCTCAGGAGAACAAAGACCTGGTACTTTGTGAGGTAATGAAGCCGTATCAGAGTGCAAGTGGAAACTTGCAGATCGCACTATCTCTCCTTATGGAAAAATTCCTTTTGGGTCAAAAAAAAAATTTCTACCTGCTTATCTCCTTGATAGGCATAATCTGTTTGCGAAAAATGTTGAGTTCAGATGAAAAACTGCCTGGAAATTAAGAGTTCCCAAGGTCAATTCTCCCTGAAGTAAATCTCAACCCTTGATGATTACCATATTTTTTGGAGTAGAAGATGCTCCAAAGTTTAAGACATACTTAGCTTTGGGGGAGGAAAACAAGAAAAAAAATCTGCCTCTGCCTCCCAGCAATTTGCCTCCTTGCAGCAAACAGTCCGTTTCAGTTTCAGCTTCAGGACAGCCTGATTAGCAGAAGCTGATTGTCAATTGTATTGGCCTCCCGATGATCAGCTGTTTCAGGCTGCAGGGATCGCCATAGCCTATTGCCGCCTCCACATGCCCCATTTTCAGCCTTCACATCCCATTTTCAGCCTCCGCGCACCCCGTTTTCTGCCCATTCCTCATCAATTGATTTTCGCTACATATAATCTCCCCTCCCATTTTCCCACAATAGAAAGTAGACAGTAGAAAGTGTGGCAGGCCTGAAGTCCAAAAGGAAAGATGGCTTGCAGGCATGACAGAGTCTATATTTCATGGCTTTCTGCCACATTTTCTGCCTAAATTTGGAGCAGGAAAAACGGACTATCCAATCCAGCTTAGCAGTCTATTTACGCCCGCTTGCTGATAATGAGGCTCTTAAACTTATTACAGTGCATGATGAAATTAGATTTCTACAGTCTCTTTGTCTATTTATAAGAGAAAGAGAGAGACAATTTTAGCATGTATATTTTTCCAGATGCAGCATCGTATTTTATATAAACTACTTCATTTTAATCCTTAATAAAACTTTATTTTTTGTCCTGTCTGGACTTCTTTAAGAGTATGTGGATGTCATTACAGTATTTATACACTTGCCGGATTTATGCCTTGCCTTTCTCCAGCCCTTCTGGGTGGCAAATGGAGAATCTCCACCCTTGTGCAAGTAAGTCAGGCTGCAAAGAACGACTGGGCCAGTTAGTAGCATAACTGCGGTCTGTCATCCTGGCCTATCTCCTTAAACCAGGGGTGTCAAACTCGATTTTGTTGAGGGCCACAACAGGGTTGTGTTTGACCTCAGGGAGCCAGGATGGGCGTGGCCAGCATGTCACTTGTGTTAGGGCCATGCCTGTGGCGGCCCAAGCACTTTGCCAGCAAAAATGGACTTCTGAGCTCCATTTTCAGCTGTGACATCCTCCTGCAACCCTCTGCCAGCGAAAATGGAGCTGGAGGAGTGCCGCACGCTTAGATCCGCGGGCCAGAATTAAGCACCCCACAGACCGGATCCAGTCCCCAGGCCTTGTGTTTGACACCCCTTCCTTAAACACTGTACCAGCTTTTTGCATGCATGCATTCAGCTGTATGCACCCATCAGTTGGGAGGGAAATCTCTTCCACACTGCTTACAAGATGGTAAGACAGGTGGCATAAGAGAATTCTGCGGGTGTATTTATGTCTGTGTTCCTTTTATATCTCATCTAAGCTTTCTTTATATGGGCAGCTGTCTTGTATTCAGGGTTATTTTCTTTTGGGGGATAAATACACTAATTTGCAAGAAGAAATTGCTAGAAGCTGGAATTGTCCTCAGTTTTCATCTTAAAATTAAAAAGGCGTCAACAGGGGCCAATTTAGAGAACGGTACCTCTTTTCTTCAAATCTGCATGAAAGCTGGGACATGACCATTGAAATAAAGACAAGGATAGAGAAAGCTCGAACAGCAGCCTTCAAAATGGAAAATTACAACATAAGCCTAAGATTGAAAATCAGGCTGGTCAGATGCTACATCGTTTCTATCCTGCTCTATGGAGGGCAGAGTTGGTCTCGGACAGAAAGCCACTTGAAGAGACTAGAAGTATTCGAAATGTGGATTTACAGGCAGCTGTTGGGTATAAGCTGGGTTGACAAAATCAGAAATGAAGAGGTGATAACCCGCCTGGGAAAGCAAAGGGAGACCATCAAAAGTGAAAGTGACTATTTCAGACATGTGATGCAAAAAAATATGGCATACTTCAGTGGTGGGATTCAAAAAAAAATTAATAATAGTTTTGTGGGTGTGGCTTGGTGGGCATGGTGTAGCTTGGTGGGCGTGGTGTGGCTTGGTGGGCGAGGCGTGGCGTGGCTTGGTTGGCGTGGCAGGGGAAGAATATTGCAAAGTGTCCCGTTCCTCCCATTCAGCCTGGGACTCAGGAGGCAGAGAATAGATAGGGGCGGGGTCAGTCAGAGGTGGTATTTACCGGTTCTCCGAACTCAGAGGTGGGTTGCTCTTGGTTCGGCCCGGTTTGACCGAACTGGAAGTGCAATTCATGCCTGAGTTGCAGAATTGGCGGCAACCCAGGCCTGCCATGCCCCCTAACCAGTTCCCTCGCCGCCACTGTGCTGCCGTCATTTTGGTTTTTAGTGATTGCAGGTGCGCAGTTCATTGTGAATTGTTCTGCTTATGCACGAAGAACAATTTACATTGAATAGCATGCACACTCATTGAGCGCAGGTTGCGAACCGGTAGTCAAATTGGCAACAATCCACCCCTGTCCGAATTACTCAGAATTTCCGGTACTGGTTCTCCAGAACTGGTCAGAACCTGGTGCATACCACCTCTGGTATCCTTCACTTAATCCTCCAAGGAAAGATTGAAAGCAAACGAGATCCAGGCACAAGAACATCATGGCTTCAAAATCTAAGGGACTGGTTTGGACAAATTTTTGTGTGGCTGTTGATAAAAATAGGATCACTAATCACCAACATGATCGTCAGCGTCCAATTATGGATATGGCACAAGAAGAAGCCCTTTCTTATAAGTGGTTATACCTAGCCAACTTTGCTTGATGCATATCCAGATAATCATTAGGAGTTGAGCTCTGAATACATTGATATTGTTACTAGAAGTTTAGAGAACTTTCTTGTAGGTGGTTGTTGTTAGTTGCGAAGTCGTGTCCCAGGGGTAAGTTGCTCACGGAATTACTGCCGTTTGGAGGGACGCAAACAGTTTGTCTGTGACTTTAAGAGACTCTGTGCCAAGTTTGCCTTGCCTTGCGTTTGGAAACTAGTTATCTGGCAGCCCTCCAAACGAGATAAGGTGCGTGTGGATAAACATTCCTCTGAAAGACTGATTGCTAAGCCTTGTTGACTGTGAATGAAAGGAATTCACAGTCGTGTAAATGAAAGAGGTTTTGCAGGAATCAAGACTTTGCTTCTTGCTTTCTAAGGAAGCCTAGGTCAGAACAGCCATTGGTCATGTGATTGAAATTCAGAGGCTTGGTAACTGACGGTTGCAGCATCCCGGGGGGTCTGACAAGCAAAGTCAGTGGGGAAGCCAGATTCACTTAACCACCGTGCTGCTAACTTAACAACTGCGATGATTCGCATAACAACGGTGGCAAAAAAAAGTGGTAAAACGGGGCCAAATTCACTTAACAAATCCAGAAGGTAGATGCAGTAAGACCTGTAGCCTCCTGACAGGAATTTGATGCTTTCCCTTGTTGGAACTTTTTTTTTTTTAATGCTTTGTACGGCATGGATTGTAAGCTCTTTAACAGCAGATGCCCGTCCAAAAAACAGGTGAGATGGAAGGACCCTCGGAGAGGTAAATATTTTATTCTCTTCCAATTTTTTTTTTTAAATCAAGGAGCAAAACCGGGACCGAATTACTTGTCTGAATGTTTAGCAAGCGTCCACAAAGGCAGCTGCCTTTGTCTTCTTGCTGACAGACACTTTTAGCAGGGGAGGGGGAGGAATCCTGACAAATAGCAACAAGACAAAAAATATATACACCTGGGAGACACTAACAAAAACCAGGAACCTTTTTAATGCAGTGATGAATGGAGCTTTCAATAGCTTGTGTAGAAATAAAGCTTGATTTTCCTGGTGTCGGTTTCCGATGGGAAGCCCTCCATGTTATTCTGGCCTTTTACGTCAGGCTTTCAGGAAGAGTTGGAGGTGCTGAATGGAAGATTGTTTTGCCATGCCAAAGTTTTATTGCTTAGGTTGGGGAACCAAAGGCAATGTATTCTCTTTTCATGAGATGCTCCCTTGGCCACTTATTCAGAAGGCGTCTATTCATCACGTTTTTCTTTCAACGTTAAGTCTCTGCACATCGGCGCCATCTCTCCAATTATTCGCCTTATATATTCAAAGTGCTGATTGTTTCACCATGTGCTTTTAGAGAAACATTTTTTTTCCATGAGTGGGTCTTTCAAAAGAATCCTCCGAGGGTCTGTCATATAATCCAGAGTTTGTGTGTGCTGGGTTAATTTTATTTTATTTATTTCATCAAGCATGAATTAGATAACATAAGTATAAGTATAAACCTGATTATGAATACATGAAATGGATACGAATAAATGGGGACATTAGGACAGGGACGGTAGGCACTTTGGTGCGCTTATGCACGCCCCCTTTACGGACCTCTTAGGAATAGGGTGAGGTCGACAGTAGACAGTCTAAGGATAAAGTTGTGGGGGTTTGGGCAAGAAACCCCAGAGTCAGGTAGAGCATTCCAGGCATTGACCACTCTATTGCTGAAGTCGTATTTTCTGCAATCGAGTTTGAAGCGGTTCTCCTTAAGTTTGTATTTATTGTGTGCTCGCATGTTGTTGTGCTTGAAGCTGAAGTAGTCATTGACAGGTAGGACATTTTAGCAGATAATTTTATGTACTACGCTTAGGTCAGACCAAAGGCGGCGTAGTTCTAAATTGTCTAAGCCCAAAATTTCAAGTCTGGTGGCATAAGGGATTCTGTTGCAAGCAGAGGAGTGGAGGACTCTTCTCGTGAAATACCTCTGGACTCACTCAACTGTATTAATGTCTGATATGCAGTGCGGGTTCCAAACAGATAAGCTGTATTTGAGAATTGGTCTAGCACAGTGTTTCTCAACCTTGGCAACTTGAAGATGTATGGACTTCAACTCCCAGAATTCCCCAGCCAGCATTCGCTGGGTGGGGAATTCTGGGAGTTGAAGTCCAGACATCTTCAAGTTGCCAAGGTTGAGAAACCGTGGTCTAGCAAATGTAAATTGTATGCCCTCGTTTGCAGTTCAATATTACCAGAGAAGAAGTTACGCAAGATTAGGTTAACAACTCTTAAGGCCTTTTTGGCAATGTTGTTACAGTGGGCTCTGGTGGGTTCAGAGGGCGGATTCACAGAGCCCGTTAAACCAAAAACCATCTCAGGAGTGAAGGTGAATATACGTTTCCTGAGATAATGTTTCAAGATCCAATCTGGATGGGTCAACAGGACCAGAGGTTTTGTCTTCTGACCCTTCAGACCCATGCTGGAGCCCCATCTTCAAGGAACTTCTCTCTACCGAAATATGGGCTACTAGCTGGATACCCATGCTTTGCAACGAAACTGTGATCACGTTTTGCAGGAGAAAATCGGTTCAAAATCCGTTGGTTCAGTGGTGGTCGCTGATTGAAACACATAAGGGAATATTGCTCCCGTCGCCTTGAATCTGGAAGCAGTTCTATAGGTGGAAGGTGTAGACATTTTGGTGAGGTACCAACGTTTAGTACTGTAAGGAGCTCCGGACCGCTCCTGAGTGAAGGAGTGGAACGTCTGCCAGTTTGAACTGAGGTAACGGAATGTGAGGCAACTGGCACTCGGAACAGAGTTCTTTTCAGGTAGGGAGGGGGAGTAGAATGTCTAACTCCTTAGCATCAGAGCATGTTAATATAAGGCAACCTGCAGTTGGAACAGAGTTCTTTTCAGGTGAGGAGGGTGAGTAGAACTCCTTAGCATCAGAGTGTGTTAATTACTGTATAAGAAATACTAATGATCTGATGGTCATTTCGAACAATCCTTTATTACTGAAGTAGTCATTGACAGGTAGGACATTTTAGCAAATAATTTTATGGACTACGCTTAGGTCAGACCGAAGGCGGCATAGTTCTAAATTGTCTAAGCCCAAACTTTCAAGTCTGGTGGCCTAAGGTATTCTGTTGCGAGCAGAGGAGTGGAGGACTCTTCTCTTGAAATACCTCTGGACTCGCTCAATTATACTAATGACCCATCCCTGGCTGGCCTGCCCTGCCCCTCCCAGGAGTCTCCACGTGGCCCTTTTTGGATGTGAAGTAAGTGCGCGGAGCCTGTGCGGAGGCTTGGGGAGGTGGAAAATGGGCCTCCCGGAAGGCCAGAAATTGGCCCCGGAGCCTGGGGGAAGCAGTTTTTGCCCTCCCAGAGGCCCGAGGAAAGCCTCCAGACCCTGGGGAAGATGAAAACACACACACCACACACACCTGTGGTGCAGGAGGCTGATTAGGCCATGCCCACCATGGCCACACCCACCCAGCAACCGGGCAGAGAACCCGTTGCTGAAATTTTTGAAGCCCACCCCTGCTTATAAGTCACTTTTTTCAGTGTCGTTATAACTTTGAACAGTCACACATCAAATGTTGTAAGTCAAGGACCCTCTATATTTGTCTCTGTGGAAGCCTATCAATGCCAACATTTCTCTGTTTCAGATTTTCCCCAATTTGGTGTCCTCCGCAATTTTTGCATTACAACTTCCAAGGTTACATTTTATTACATTGGTTTGTGAAGAGAGTTTCCTATTTCTTCCTGCCAGCAAGTTGCCGGTGTTTTTTCCCATTCATTCTTCTGACAATGGTTATTATTCTCGATTATTATTCCTTTTTCACTCTGCAGGTACGGAATGAACTGTCTCATTCAGTTTGAAGACTTTGCCAATGCCAACGCGTTCCGGCTACTCAACAAATACCGCAACCGTTATTGCACTTTCAATGATGACATTCAAGGTAAGGCGTTCTGTCAGAGTTTGTTGCCGAAATCAAATCCAGAAAGCACAGAGAGGTAACTGATTCAGCAGGATTCATTAGCTCAGGGGTGAAATCCAGCAGGTTCTGACATGTTCTGGAGAACCGGTAGCGGAAATTTTGAGTAGTTCAGAGAACCGGTAAATACCACCTCTGGCTGGCCACGCCCCATCTATTCTCTGCCTCCCAAGTCCCAGCTGATTGGGAGGAAATGGGGATTTTGCAGTAACCTTCCCCTGCCACGCCCACAGAACCGGTAGTAAAAAAAATGAATTTTACTACTGTATTAACTTCTCTTTATATATAATATAACACATATGTAAATATACAATACCAACAGCAGAGGTCAGAACAGTTTTCAGTTCAGAGTTAAGCATTGCAGACCAGATTAGTTCTCAGCACAGACTTGCAGCTTTTAGTACAGAACTGTTGGACTAAGCCACGCCCAGGCGCCTAGCTGTCTCCAGCAAATACTGTTTTCAGTTTCTAAACATCCCTCATTGGCTGAGTTAGTTGCTATGCCTGTTCATTGGCTGACCTTGTTACCATGTCTCTGCCGGTCATTAATCCTCTGACACGTTCAACCGTTCATTGATAAAATGGAAGGTGGCAATCTTGCATGGCGTTTTCTATGAAGTTCCTCTTCAGCTGATTCCATATCAACATGCTCTTTTTACGTCAGAAGGTCTCTGAAGGTCTTCTGAGCTTCACTTGGGGGGGACTTTTCAAGGGATAAATAGAGGCGCCATGTTCTTTTGGTTGAGTTACATTTTCTGCAATTTGTCCCATCCTTACATAAAGTTCCATAGAGATAGTATCTGCAGAGGTGGTATTCAGCCGGTTCGGACCGGTTCAGGGGAACCAGTAGCAGAGATAGCGGGTGGGCACGGCCACCCGCCCCGGCGCTATGCTGTTCTATTTAGCCATGTTTTTTGAGCTGGGCACATGCGCGGAAAGCGCATGAGTGAACAAAGTGCATGAGCGGAGGCCAGGCGCATGCACGGACCAAGCACACGGCGAACCGGTGGTAAAAATAAGTGAAACCCACTGCTGGATATCTGGAGATGTTCCTTACAAACAGAGGCAGCCACTTACAAAATGTGAAATGAAAAGAATGTATTTCCTCATAGGTGGAAGTTGGATTTTATCTTCATAAACACTTGCATTTTCTCCTTCACGTTTTTATACATTTTCTTTCATGAAACTGACAAGAACAGCAGAGCTCGTGATATCTTTATTGCTCTCATTTTATGTTTTAGGTGCTTGCCCTGTCAATACTGCTGTTGGTTAGGCTGCTGTTTACTGTTAGTTTATTATTATTGTTTGCTTTTTTATTGTTAATCTAATGTTGCCAGGCTTCCAGGAATCCTCTAGAACCGTGTTGGTGAACTTGTGGCACGCTTGCCGGAAGTGGCACACAGATCCATTTTGCCTGAGACGCGCAACCTCACTGGCTCCTCTTCTCCATCCCTATGCATGCACGCACGCTGGCCAGCTGCCTTTCGCACACGGGGGAATATCGAAATCTGAGAGAGCAGCGCTCCGACGCGAATGCCCGTGCCTGCACCCGAACTTCTGGGTTGCTGTTGCATGCATGCACAACAGCTAGCTGTTCGTCGGGTGTACACCTGTGCCGGAAACCGGAACTTTGGGTGCTGGTGCATAAATGAATGCCAGAACGCTGCTCTTCCAGGTTTCGGCACTCCCTCGCACATGGAGGCCAGCGAGGCCACATGTTCCAGACAAGATGGTTTGATGTGCAGATCACCACCCAGTGACATAAAAGATTAGCCATCACTGCTCTAGAATTTTTGGACTTGGTTTGATCCAAGCTTGGCACTCTGACAAATCAGCCATCAACAGCCACATAGACATACACAACATCTACATAATATTTAAAAGATATAATCAACAAGCCGAAAGAGGAACAAAAGACCAGAGCTCCTCCTCACCAGTGATCAACCCTCAAAGGAGCAGAGATTAATACAAAGATTAAATATGGACCAACAATCAAGAAGCAAACAATTTCCCAATCAAGTAACAGCCAAGCAAGCAGGGGAATTCTGGGAGTAGAAGTCCACAAGCCTTAAAAGTTGCCAAGACTGGACACCTCGTGTCTAATTCATGGGTGTCTAACCTTTTGGTTTGCCTGGGTTGAATGGAGTGGAGAGGAATTGTCTTATATGGCTGCATATAAAATATAAAATATAGCTAATGTGCATAAATCACATAATAAGGTTAAAAGTTTGCAATCTTGGGTAGCCACATTACCAGCTATTCAGAAGTCGCGGGCTGGACACACCCATTTTAATGAAATTAAATTAACTAAACATAAATATTTATTTAAAGTCACCAACTGAATAAATGGATTCTTAAGTTGTCATTAATAAAAGCTTGATTTATATATATATATATATATATATATATATATATATATATATATATATATATATATATATATATATATATATATATATATATATATATATATATATATAGTTGGCAAATTGCACTGAGCAGGAAAGATTGATTTCTATTTGTTTTGCAGAATGACCTTTTGGTATTAAACGAACATTAAATAGCCGATTGCTTACTTAAAAACATCTGCGGGGCTCCTAAAAGTCTTCTCCTTTGAGATTAGCAGAGCCTGCTTTTCATAATAAATCTTTGTTCTTCATGTCTCGGATTACATAACTGGAAAACAGGGGAACAATTAGTAGAGCTGATGGGGCCTAGGAGATACATTATTTAAGAAAAAAGTTATCATATCAGGCATTTATTATTGCAACACCGTCCTGCAACGTTTTTGGTGATTTTAGTCATGAGAATATAGAATTATAGGTAGGCCCACCCTAACTCTTGGGAAGACTGTAGAGATTTCTTAAAACCACATAGCAGGAAAGGTTGAATCATACCATCCTTTAGCATCCTTTCCTTCCCCTCCTCTCTTTATAAGAATGGGTTTTTTTTAAACGTGAAGTGTTTCTTTCGAAAACTTGTGTGCCTTGTATTGTATGGAGTCCGTCCTTCCGATGCTGATAAAAAATTAATCCTTAGCTCCCTCAAGAGGACAGAGGAGTGCACTGAGCTTTGTTAAATATGAATTTTGAAATGCATGTTTGAATATTCTCACAAATCAGGCTAAGCCAGGGGCAGGGGTCAGCAACCTTAAAGACCCAAAGAGCCACATAGGTCCTAACCGGAAGCCCCCCCCCCCCCCCCGTTCAATTCTGAAGCCGCCCGGAAGTCCGATATCCCTACCATAGAGTCTCCTTCTAGCATGGTGTCCTTTTTCCTCTACCTATCCTAACCGAAAGCCCTATCAATTTTGGAGCTGACCGGAAAACCCACCCCTTGCTATAGTGTCCTCCTGGCATGCCCTGTTTCCACACACCCCCAAACGGAAGCTCCTCTCAATATTGTGGTGCCGACTGGCGACGGAGCCGCAGCAGAGGGATGAAAGAGCCACATGTGGCTCCAGAGCCGCTTGTTTCTGACCCCTGGCCAGAAGTATCAAACTTGATTTCATTGAGGGCTGCATCAGGATTGTATTTGACCTCAGGGGAACAGGGTTGGGGCAGCCAGGGGGCGTGGCCAGCATTACACCACTCATGTCGGGGGCGCCTGTGGTGGCCCAAGCGCTCTGCCAGCAAAAACGGGCTCCTGAGATCTGTTTCCGGCTGGGACAGCCTCCCGCAATCCTCTGCCAGCGAAAATGGAGCTGGGGGGGGTGCGCATGCATGCAGAGGGGGGAGGGGCCTGGGGGTGTCTGATGCATATTGCAATATGGGTGAGAGTGTGCACACGACGAAAAGGTTAGCCATCACTGCCATAGGATAACAGTAGCAGAATAGTTCTCTTGAATGCATTAAGATCTCTCCTAAATCAGGGGTCCCCAACCACCAGTCCGTGGCCACAGCCCATTCAGAACCAAGCCACAAAAATGGTGGATGCACGCATGTGCGCAACACCGCATTTGTGAAAGCGGATGTGTGAAACTTTAAGAGTGGGAAAAGGTCCCTTCCAACTCAATTCTGTAACTTCTTTGGTGCATCGACCATATTTCTCTGTTCTTGTAATCAAGGGGGAAAAAACTACGCGCTCTCTTCACTTCACAGCCAACCAGTTATTCATTAAATGTGTTTGCGTGTGGGTGGTGTGTGGGTTTATTTGTGTGTGGTATAAATTGCGAAATTGGGCTCGTTCTGGAGCCTGCAATCAATTCTCTTTAAATAAATGAAGGTGTCACGCTTCAGCTTTTGATGTAAGATAATGCAACACAATGGCCTCTCATTGGCTAAACACTTCATTATATGTTCTCGACTGCGGCTGAGAGAAGGAGGCACAAAACCCAGCTTTTAACACCTAGCTGGAAAATGCCCTTTAAAATGTGCATTGGAAAACGTTTCCCTTTCATCAGAATTCAGAACAGAGTAGAATTATTTTCTAAGTTTGCAGGGCAAAAATCGAAAACACTGTTGGTCTTACGCAATCCCAAAACAGTTCAATAAACTGGTTTTGCGGGACTGCAATTATTATTATTTTTATTTTTATTATTGGAATTGTACATTGCAAAATGGGTCACAAGCATCAATGTCATAGTTACAGGTGGCAGACCATACCAGAGGTGTCAAACACAAGGCCTGGGGGTCAGAAACGGCCAGCGGGGTGGTTAGATCTGGCCTGGGGGCCCTGCATGGAAACAGGGAAGGATTGGCCCATGGTGCCTCTGCCAGTGAAAAGGGAGCTCAGAGAAGCTATGCGCGGAACTCCCGAGCTCTGCAAGAGGCCAACGGGGCTGCCAGAGGCCAACGGGGCCAAAAATTGATCTTCGATGAGTGACATCGAGCTGGCCATGCCCACCCTGCCACATACACCGGCCCCCGAGGTCAAACCTGACGCGGCTCTCAATGAAATAGAATAGAAATAGAATAACAGAGTTGGAGGGGACCTTGGAGGTCTTCTAGTCTAACCCGCTGCTTAGGCAGGAAGCCCTATACCACTTCAGACAAATCCAGCCTCTTCTTTAAAACTTCCAGTGTTGGAGCATTCACAACGTCTGGAGGCCAGTTGCTCCACTGATTAATTGTTCTCACTATCAGGAAATTTCTCTGTAGTTCTAGGCTGCTTCTCTCCTTGATTAGTTTCCACCCATTGCTTCTTGTTCTACCCTCAGGTGCTTTGGAGAATAGCTTGACTCCCTCTTCTTTGTGCTTCCCTCTAAAAGGATGCAAATGACCAGCTGTCTGCAAGGAATGTAAATCCTTCCACTCAGGTGTGGCAGCCCCTGAGATATTGGAAGACTGCTATCATGTCAACCCTAGTCCTTCTTTTCATTAAACTAGACATACCCAGTTCCTGCAACCGTTCTTCAACCAATCGAGTTTGACACCCCTGGACCATACCATTTATCCAAATGCTTGCTCCGTTTTCTCAAAAGCAAGCCAGCTTTGACCCTGCGGATGGAAAGTTATCCTAATCAAATGTTTCCAGAGTAACCATGTAACCCAACGCACTTCCTGACTCGAGTTACCAAGATTGAATTAGATCTATCTTCCTTGTCAACGGATAGATTCAGGCTTCATCAGAAATGTAGACAATTTTCAGTTGCAATCGGCCCAGTTAAGCAGGTGTCTAAACACCTGGCGAGCGCTGTCACCGGGTTCATCTATAATGCAAAGGTGCGATTGTGTTGCTTTGGTTTTGCAGACATACACGAGGTCATTCGAGCTGAGCATCTTTTAACGAGAGCCTGTTAAGACTAAGCGATGCATTTGGCTTAAGAGTCCATAAATTGCACACTCCAGCTACGTATGCTTGATAGTGTGGGAAGAATTTATAACTTGACATAACTGTGTTAGAAATATCGTATAGGGCATCACACCTCAAAGGCGCTTTTTCAAGGCAACTGGACTCTCTTGTTTTATCTTTGAAGACATTGCCTCTTGAAAAAGCATCTTTGGGACAACCATGACCTGGATGACTGAAAATCTTCACGGACATTTAGGGAATCTAGACATTTAGCTAACCCAGGTCTTTCAACAAAGTTAGATTAACGGTGTTGGAAGGGACCTTGTAAGTCATCTAGTCCAACTCCCCATGGCCATGCAAGTAGAAGACCCTACGCCAGCGATGGTGAACTTTTTTGGTTCACATGCCAAAAGCGGGGGGAGCACAGGGGGGTCGTGCACAGGTGTGCCACACCCATAATGCTACGCACATGACCCCAGCATGCACACGACCAGCACTCCGCCCTCCATTTTTGGCATGCTTTTTTTGCTCTCTCCAGGCTTCAGAGGCTTTAAAGGAGCCTGGGGAGGGCGAAAACAGCCTCCCCCACCCTCCGGAGACCCTCCGGAGGCTTCAGGAGCTTCCCTGAAGCCTCCAGAGTGCGAAAATCTGGGCCTACGGGAAAGCCAGAAGTTCAGGAATGGACTTCCAGTTTGTTCGTAAGGCTGTTTTTTGTCCTCCGGAGCCTTCATGGGCCTTTAGGAGGCTTCCCTGAAGGCTCCAGAGGGCAAAAAATGACCCTATGAGCAAACCGGAAGTCACCGGAAGTCAGGGAAGCTACCTGAAGGCTCCTGAATGCTCCGGAGGGCTAAAACCGGCCGTACAAGCAACCTGGAAGTGACTTCCGGTTTGCCTGTA
The DNA here is from genome assembly GCF_964273705.1 of Natrix helvetica. NCBI lineage: Eukaryota > Metazoa > Chordata > Lepidosauria > Squamata > Natricidae > Natrix > Natrix helvetica. The sequence goes on along the minus strand of NC_138550.1, from coordinate 8,402,980 downwards.
GGTCTGGTTTTTCACACTCTGTAGCCTTCAGGGAAGCCTCCTGAAGGCTCTGGAGGGCTAAAACCGGCCCTACGAGCAAACCAGAAGTACGTTCCTAAACTTCTGGTTTGCCCATAGGGCCGGGTTTTTTTGCACTCCAGAGGCTTTAAGGAAGCCTCTAGTGGATAAAAAATGGACTGAAAAGAAGGCTGAAGTCAGCTGGCCAGCGCACGCATGTGCACTGGCCAGCTAACAGGACCACACCTTGTGTGCCCTGACAAATGGCTCCGAACGCCACCTGTGGCATGCGTGCCATTGGTTCGCCACACGGCCCTGCGCCATTTCTGACACTTGGCAGTTCAGTCTCTTCTTAAAAGCCTTCAGTGATGAAGCTCTCACAACTTCGGAAGGCAATTTCTGTTCCCTTGGTTGATTGTTTTCATTGTCAGAAAATTCCTCCTTTTTTCTAGGTTGAATCTCTCCTTGCTCAGTTTCCATCCATTATCCCTTGTCTGGCCTTCAGGGGCTTTGGAAAATAGCTGACACCCCCCCCCCTCCTTTCTGTAGCAGCCCCTCAAATATTGGAAGACTGCTATCATGTCTTCCCTGGTCTTCTCTTCACTAGACTAGCCATGCCCAGTTCCTGTAATTGTTCTTCATATGTTTTAGCCTCCAGTCCCCTAATCATCCTGGTTGATCTTCTCTGCACTTTACTGATTAACAGCCTCCAAAATCCTATAAACTCACAGCAAATGTAAGGATTAATTAAATACTTGTTTTAAATTGTAAACCAACTCAAGCAAACACATAAAACACAATTAACACAATGTAGCAATCATAACACTTACAGCTCAAACAAACAATTCAATTGACGTCATTTAATCAACCCCTTCGAATCAACATACACACACACACACACACACACACACACCTCAACTGTCACACACCAGAATCAGCATGACCTTCAAGCCCACACCAAGGACCATTTATAAAACAGTCTCTCTCTACCCCTTTTTCTCTGTAAAATAGGAAATCAGAATAGAATAAAATAGAATAGAAAAGAAAAGAAAATCAGAATAAAGTGGAGTGGAATGGAATGGAACGGAACGGAACGGAACGGAACGGAACAGAACAGAACAGAACAGAACAGAACAGAACAGAACAGAATAGAATAGAATAGAATAGAATAGAATTCTTTATTGGCCAAGTGTGATTGGATGCACAAGGAATTCGTCTTTGCTGCATAAGCTCTCATTGTACATAAAAGCTACAAGTGATAAATCATTATTTATGACATGAGACATGATAGCAGTGTTCCAATATCTCAGGGGCTGCCACAAGGAAGAGGGAGTCAAACTATTCTCCAAGGCACCTGAGTGTAGAACAAAAGCAATGGGTGGAAACTAATCAAGGAGAGAAGCAACTTAGAACCGAGGAGAAATTTCCTGACAGTTAGAACAATTAATCAGTGGAACAGCTTGCCTCCAGAAGTTGTGAATGCCCCAACACTGGAAGTCTTTAAGAAGATGTTAGATAATCATTTGACTGAAGTAGTGTAGGTTTTCCTGCCTAGGCAGGGGGTTGGACTAGAAGACCTCCAAGGTCCCTTCCAACTCTGCTACTGTATTGTATTGCATTGTATTACCATGGTCATCATAAAAATACATTCATCATAAACCATAAGACATAGGATTCTAAATAAGCAATCAACATAAACTGTACTAGAAAACTAAATAAAACGATATAAATCGTAAAGATACAAGCAACGAGGTTATAGTCATAAGTAGAAAAGGAGATAGGTCATAAGAAAGGGGGATAGGTGATAGGTGATAATCATGTCTATTCAGTCTTCGACATGGGAAGATGGAGGTCCCACCAGCTCCATTGACCAATGGATTTACCCCTTTGGTAACGTTGGCACTGCCATGGTGCCAAAACAGCCCCCATAGCCACTGCAGAAGTTTCTAAAGAAGCCCCTTGGAAAAGAACTGAGAAAAATGGGTACTAAGGTTCTCGGAACATCACTGCCCAAGTTGTAAACTGCAAGCAACCACCAGGGAAAATCTTGATCTCATAAATCATGGACTTCAGTAAAGACCATCGCTTGTTGGAAAAAAGACTCCCAAGTTCTTTGTATCACCTGTATGCACCTCAGGTCCATCCACAACAATGATAGGAAATTTTTTTGTTTACTTTTTGCAGGAACTGCCTCTGTTGCTCTAGCCGGAATCTTTGCAGCCTTAAGAATTACAAAGAAGAAGCTTTCTGATAATAAATTTGTCTTCCAAGGAGCTGGAGAGGTAAGATTCTGGTTTGCTTCTAAGACCCAAAGGTGCTTCTTCAGGAGGCAACTAACTTATTTTTTTTCTTTTGAAGACGTTACACTTCGCATCCAAAAAGCTTCTTCTGCTCTTGCAAAATAGTGGGGAATGGAAGGATTTATATTTCTTGCAGACTGCTGGTCATTTGCATCCTTTTAGAGGGTTGTTGAGGCCACTTGGAGGTTTATCTGCGTCCTGAGAGTCACCTGAGTGATTCTCCTGGTTCCTGTGTCTGCAATTTTCCCTCTGGAAATCCATTCCTACTCCCACACCATTCCAAGGGTGCTCATCCCAAGTTGTAAAGCTAAAAGTCTGTAGAGATTCTCAGTTATCCAGGTCATGGCTGTCCCAAAGGTGCTTTTTTCAGGAGGCAACTGGACTTTCTTGGTGTTTTTTCTTTTGAAGACGTTTCACTTCTCATCCAAGAAGCTTCTTCAGCTCTGACAGGAGAATGGGGAATGGAAGGATTTATATTCCTTGCAGACAGCTGGTCATTTGCATCCTTTTAGATGGTCCTTGAGGCCACTCAGAAGTTAATCTGTGTCCTCAGGGTCACTTGAGTGGCGCTCCTGGTTCCTGTAGTTCTGTAGGGATTGGAAGCATTCACCAAACATATCAGAGATGAAGAAGCTTCTTGGATGAGAAGCAAGAAACGTCTTCAAAAGGAAAAACAAGGAAGTCCAGTTGCCTCCTGAAAAAATCACTTTTGGGACAACCATGACCTGGATGACTGAGAATCTCTACAGACTTTTTTTGCTTCTGAGAGTTACAAAGTTTGGGGTGACCACCTCTTAGCCTTGCGAGGTTGTCCATGAATTATCCCTATCTTCTTTTTGGAGTTCGCCAAATAGTAGCCATCGCCATGTCTTATAGTAAGGAGTTCCGCAGGGTAGTCCCTTCCATGAAGGAATACTTTTCTTTTTTGTTTCAAAATCAGTTTCATTGGAACTGGTCCTACTCGTTCATTCCTCTTGTTTATAAGGAAATAATTAATTGATTATTATTATTTTGCATCTTTGCAGGCTGCTTTGGGTATTGCTCACCTCATAGTGATGGCACTAGAGAAAGAAGGGATTCCCAGAGAAGAAGCTGTTAAGAAAATCTGGATGGTGGACTCGAAAGGACTCATTGTCAAGGTAATTGTCGGTCCCTTAAAACAGATGCCAAAGGGATTCCAGAGATGTTATAGCACCTGTAATTGCGATTGGTGAATCTGTTGATAAGACATAAGACCTGTATGTGACATCTTATGATGGCAGTTCCAATAGTCCAGTTGCCACCATTAGAAGACTCCTGCTTGGTTGCTACATGCTGCAGACATCTGCTCTCCATTTGCAATCCCTTGCCATTAGAAAATAGAATACCGTATTTTTTGGAGTATAAGACAAAGAGGGTGAAAATTTGGGTGTGTCTTACACACCGAATGTAGCCCCGTCCACTCACCAGCCCCCACTGTTTGCCCTCTGCCTCCCAGCAATTTACCTCCTTACAGCAAACGGAAAAAATGGGGCTTGTAGAGGCTGAAATTGAAACTGAAACACCCTGTTTGCTGCAAGGAGGCAAATTGCTGAGAGAGCAGAAGCAGATTTTTTTTCTTCTAATCAGACTAAACTGAAACAGGGTGTTTGCTGCAAGGAGCAAATTGCTGGGAGGCAGGGGCAGATTTTCTTTTCTTCTAATCAGACTAAACCGAAACAAGCTGTTTGCTGTTTGCTGCAAGGGGGTATCATAAGTCAATAACTATAAATGCCTATAGGAGGTTCAAATTATTAGACTTGTTTTTTAAAGACTGTTTTATTATTGTTCTAGACAGCTTAACAAAATGAAGAAGCTTTTTAAAATAAATGCTTGATCTGAAGAGGCCCAGTGCTCTTTTAAATAGCAGAGAATAATGTATACTTCCAGAAAGCCACATCAATTTTAACAGCATCTGTACAAGTATAGTCTGAAATGTAACACCACAAACAGTGTATCTCTTCTGTACTGTTTGCTGTTTGGTGCAAGGAGGCAAATTGCTGGGAGGCAGAGGCAGATTTTTTCCCCCTTGTTTTCCTCCCCAAAAGCTAGGTGCGTTTTATACTTCGGAGCATCTTGTACTCTGAAAAACATAGTAATTGGGTTAGAAGGACCTTGGAGCTTATAGTCCACCCCCTGCTCACGCATTCTTTACCGAAATTCTTTTCATTCTGGACAAATGCCTGTCCAATCTTTTCTGGAAAACCTACAGTGATGAGGTGCCCAGAACTTCCAGAGCTAAGCCTTTCCATTGATAAATTCTTCTCACCTCAGGAAATTTTTCCTCAGTTCTAGATTGGATTTCTCCATGATAAACTTCCATTCCATTACGCCTTTTTTTTTTTAGTGATTCAGACTTTCTTTTCACAATGGCCACCAAGAAAGCATACTAAGTGAATAACCAGCTGCCTCTCTGGAAATGCTCAGGTTTGGTGACTCTTTAGGACTGGGGTGTCAAACTCAATTTCATTGAGGGCCACATCAGGGTTGTGTTTGACCTCGAGGGGATTGGGGGGGCACAGCCAGCTGGATATCACTCTTGTTGGAAGTGCTTAAGGGCGTCTGAGCACTCTGCCAGTGCAAATGTGCTCCCTAGCTCCGTTTTCAGCTGCGACGGCCTCCTGCAACCCTCTGCCAGCAAAAATGAAGATGGGGAGGGGCATGTAGCCCTCCTGAGCTCCGTTTTTGCTGGCATAGGCACCACGGTCCGATCCTTCACTGTTTCCAGGGCAGCTCTGCGAGCCAGATCAAAGCATTCCGCGGACTAGATCTGGCTCACGGGCCTTGAGTTTGACTCCCCTGCTCTAGGAAGAATGAGTTAGGCCAAGTTTGTTGAGTAACCACTGAGAACACGTTCCATGAATCTAATCCCCGTTAGATCCACAATGTTGGGGAAATGGCTTGCTTTAGTCTGTTTATATATATATATATATATTTAAATTAGAAATATGTTTGCCTGTGCTTTACTTGTTTCCCAGGGCAGGAGTCATCTGAACCACGAGAAGGAGATGTTTGCTCATGACCATCCTACTGTGAAGACACTGGAGGAAGTGGTGCAGACAATAAAACCAACAGCTATTATCGGTAACCCTTCCTGCTTCCTTGCAGAATTTTCTCTGTTGCTTCCATTTTGTTTTCAGGCCTCCCTGTTGTGAATGCTGAGTCTCACTTTCAAGCTGCAATTTCCTTGCAGGGGTGGCTGCTGTGGCAGGTGCTTTCACGCGCCAAATTTTGAAGGACATGGGGACCTTCAATGAGAAGCCCATCGTGTTTGCCCTCAGCAACCCAACGAGCAAAGCGGAATGCACGGCCGAAGACTGCTACCGTTTGACAGACGTAAGTCTGTTCTCATTGAATCTTCCGACTACTGGTAGTCATCGACGTGTGACCATAATTGAGTCCACAATTACAGTCATAAATTGAGATGGTGAGGAAGTGGATTATCATGTGACCATGCCCAATTTTACGATTTTTTTTTAAATAGCAGGCATTAAGTAAATGCCACAGTCATTGTTCACGATGGCGGTATCAGGGTTCCGAGTAATACACCCATTGCAAACAAAATGAGACAGGCAAATTCCTCAAAGAATAGTTTTATTGGATATATCATATTGGCACAGTCTTGGTGAAAACCGACTCTAAAAACTCTCGCGGTTTTCACCTACCATATTTTTCAGAGTATAAGACTCACCTTTTTCCCTCAAAAAAAGAGGCTGAAAATCTGGGTGCGTCTTATACACTGAATACAGCATATTTTTGCCTCCAGAAACCCCGCCCCTTTCACCAAAATGGCCATGCGAAGCCTGTAGGAGGCTTTTAGAGAGCTCCTGGGGGCTGAGGAGGGCATCAATGAGTGAAAAACGGGCGGGTTTTTTGCTCAATTGTGCCTCCCCCAGCCCCCAGGAATATGCTATAAGCCGCTTAAAGGCTATGCATGCAAAAAAAATTGGCAAAAAGCCCCCCCCCCCCAGGAGCACTCTGCAAGCTCCCTAAAGGCTATTCATGCCTTTTATTGGAAAAAAAGTTGGCCATTTTTAGGAAGTTTGCAGAGTGCAAAAACTTTTTTTTTAATTTGCCTCTTCAAAACCTCGGTGTGTCTTATACTCTGGTGCGTCTTATACTCTGAAAAATACAGTGATTAAAAGTAAAAGTTTGTCTCGCTTCCCTGAACAATCATTCATATGGTCCAATCAAGATAGGAACCTCACTCCTCCTCCTTCCAACCAGATATGAGAATGTCCCTGGTTCCCAAGAGAAAGTATTTTATTTTGACTACAAAACCCCAGCTATCTCAGTTCCCCCCGCCCTACCCTTCAACTCCAGTGTGGCAACACTGAAGCTCCAAGATGGTATAGGGCAGGCCAGCTTTAGGGTTGATAGGTGGTTGTTTCTGATGGAAACTGAAAGTTAATAATAAAATAAAATAAAATAAAATAAAATAAAATAATAAAATAAAATAAAATAAAATAAAATAAAATAAAATAAAATAAAATAAAATAAAATAAAATAAAATAAAATAAAATAAAATAAAATAAAATAAAATAAAATAATAAAATAAAATAAAATAAAATAAAATAAAATAAAATAAAATAAAATAAAATAAAATAAAATAAAATAAAATAAATAAAATAAAATAAAATAAAATAAAATAAAATAAAATAAAATAAAATAAAATAAAATAAAATAAAATAAAATAAATAAAATAAAATAAAATAAAATAAAATAAAATAAAATAATAAAATAAAATAAAATAATAAAATAAAATAAAATAAAATAAAATAAAATAAAATAAAATAATAATAAAATAAAATAATAAAATAAAATAAAATAAAATAATAAAATAATAAAATAATAAAATAATAAAATAATAAAATAATAAAATAATAAAATAATAAAAAAATAATAAAATAATAAAATAATAATAAAATAATAAAATAATAATAAAATAATAAAATAATAAAATAATAAAATAATAAAATAATAAAATAATAAAATAATAAAATAAAATAAAATAAAATAAAATAAAATAAAATAAAATAAAATAAAATAAAATAAAATAAAATAAAATAAAATAAAATAAAATAAAATAATAAAATAAAATAAAATAAAATAAAATAAAATAAAATAAAATAAAATAAAATAAAATAAAATAAAATAAAATAAAATAAAATAAAATAAAATAATAAAATAAAATAAAATAAAATAAAATAAATAAAATAAAATAAAATAAAATAAAATAATAAAATAAAATAAAATAAAATAAAATAAAATAAAATAAAATAAAATAAAATAAAATAAAATAAAATAAAATAAAATAAAATAAAATAAAATAAAATAAAATAAAATAAAATAAAATAATAATATAATATAATAAAATAAAATAAAATAAAATAATAAATAAAATAAATAATAATAAAATAAAATAATAAAATAATATAATAAATCAACTGGACTTTATCTTGGATTTCTTTGGATAGGGCCGTGCCATCTTCGCCAGTGGGAGCCCGTTTCCAAAGGTGACTCTCTCCGATGGACGGACCTTCTACCCTGGCCAAGGGAACAATGCCTACATTTTCCCCGGAGTTGCTCTAGGAATCATCGCTTGTGGAGTCCGTCACATCACCGAGGAAATCTTTCTCACCACAGCAGAGGTTTGTGTTCTTCTCTTCCACTTAACTAACATTTTAGTTCCAAGGACGGGAGCGCAGGGAATGTTATGGGTCCCATCGATTGGGGAGGTTTCTTTGGCGGGACCACAAAATAAAGGCCTTCTCGGTGGTGGCCCCTTCGCTATGGAATTCCATTCTCAACCAAGGTATGTTTGGGCCCGGCCATGTTTTTTTCCAGAAGGGCCCTAAAAGCATGGTTTCATCAGTGGGCCTGAGAAAAATGGCGCCGATCAAGTGGTTGAATTGATTGTGTTGTTGCCATGGAGTGAGGGGGGGATTTATGAGATTTTATGTGGTAGATTTTTAAACGTTGTAGGCCGGGGGGGTGACACACACATCCTTTCTTCTCCCCTAGGCAATTGCACAAGAGGTGACAGAGGAAAACCTGGCTGAAGGAAGGCTCTATCCACCTTTGAGCTCCATTCGAGACGTGTCCTTCAAAATTGCCGTTAAAGTAAGACGTTTTGTGAAGTTTCTGAGATTTAACTTCCTACTCTTGAAAACAAACTCCTGCTTCCTCTACGTTCTTAAACAATGAGCATTTCAGCATCCGGTTACAAGTCACTGAATACGCATCAAAAGAAATCTACCTCAGAGGTAGTCCTCAAACTTATGACCGAAACGGAGCCTTTCCATCATGGTCGAAACAGTCATGACAGTCATAAAATGAGTCGGTCACATGACAGACAATTTTATGACCTTTTTTTGCGGTAGCTATTAAGCAAACACTGTGGTTGTATTGTGGCTGCCACATCAGTTAAGCAACATCACAGTTGTTAAGCGAAACAATACAGGTAGTCCTTGACTTACAACAGTTCATTTAGTGACCGTTCCAAGTTACAACCGCACTGAAAAAAGGGACCTATGACTCCTTTTTCACACATAATGACCGTTACAGCATCCCCATGGTCCTTGGATTTATATTCGGGTGCTTGACAACCGACTCACATTTATGACGGTTGCAGTGTCCCACAGCCCCCTTTTGCGACTTTCTGACAAGAAAAATCAATGGGGAAAGTAGATTTACTTAACAACCGTGTGAACAATTTGACAACGGCAGTGATTCATTTAACAAATATGGCAAGAAAAATTGTACAAATGGGGCAAAACTCACTTAACAAATTTCTCACTTAACAACATAAATCTGGGGCTCAATTATGGTCGTATGTTGAGTGCTTATAGTTCACTAAGGGCACAGTTTTGCCAAAAACTGGGAGTATGTTTTCATTATTATGGGACGTTGTAAATGGCCGTAGCAATAGCAAAAGCCCTTAGACTTATATACCGCTTCACAGGGCTTTACAGACCTCTCTAAGTGGTTTACAGAGTCAGCCTCTTGTCCTCAACAATCGGGGGACTCACTTTACCGACATCGGAAGGATGGAAAAGCTGAGTCAACCTTGAGCCTGGTGAGATTCGAACTGCCAAATTGCAGGCAGTCAGCAGATGTAGCCTGCACTACTGAATTCTAAACACTGCGCCCCACGTAAATGCAATAGTGTTACCGAGCACCTGAAATTCAGTCACATAACCAAGGAGAGTGGATGGTTTGATCTTCAAATGCAGGTCGTATGTAGCGTATGTAAGTTTGTCCTAACTTCAAATGGTCACTAAGTGGCCAGTCGTAAGCGGAGGACTACATGTAGTGGCATCCATAGAGCAAATGATAAAATGGCTAAGTTGTTTACAATACCTATGTGTTGTGGTCCAGCAGGATCCGATCGAGCTGCTGGACTCAGATAGTGAGGGATCATTTGAGTCTGCCCCTGGACGATGTGGAGGACCCTGTGCAGGGTTCAGATTCAGAGCAGGGACCAGAGGGGTTGGTTGGTCACCAGGAGGCGCCCGAGGCATGGAGCAGTGGGGAGGATCAAAGGCAGTTTGCTAGATTGAGAAAGGCTGAGAAACAGAAGCAGCAACTACATAGGCAGACTCACAGAAAATGATTAGCACAGGTGGTTGTGGATTGGCCCCTCCCAAGAGAGATTATAGGTGAGGCGTTGGGAGGGGACATTTGCAGGAAACAACCGTTTGAATTAGCAGTGAAGAAAATCCATGTATTCTAGCCGTGTCTGGGACTCTCTGGGTTGTTTTTCTTTAACGTGAGTTGTCTGGGCCCTCAGCCAAAGGATTTGTGATCTCAGCAAATTAAATAGTGGCAAACAGCCAAGCCTGTGTTCTGGGCTATTCACAGGCGTGGAGAGGGGGGTCAGAACACCTATCACAGTGTTGTTGACTTTGGCGGTTATGAGTTATCTAGATCAGTGGTCCTCAATCCCTGGAGGCCACAATATTGTCACAGGAGGTCTGCGAAGGCTTGAAGAAATGCTACGATTTAAATCTTAAATCTTGGTGGTCAATGGCCATGTTCTATGAGAAGCCCCTCCCCTCCCCAGGAGAATGAAATATTTTGAAGAATATTAAAAAGGCAAAATATTATATTTCCCCAAGGGAGAAGTGGAAAAACATGTTTTTATAGAGGCAGAAAGCAGCCCCCACTTTTTCAAAATAGCCCACACAGATGTCAGCACTTAAGAGATAAAGAGCTTATTGAAAGAGGAAGACAAGTATCTAGACAGCCCTATTCACAAGCAAAGAAAATACAGCAGGCAGAAATCCATTCAAGATAGGATATTTTGAAACTCCCTGCAGCAAAGTCTGAATGAAGGCAGAAGGGTCGGATTAGAAGCAACCCCTCCCCTGAGATCCAACACAGGACAAAGGCATTCAGCTACAATAGGAATTGCCTTCCACCCTTTCAGCCTCTTCATTGCATGATCCCCAAATTTCACTTGGGAGCTCAGATAAACAATAAGCCAGAAGTTGACCAAATTAGATCAGACAAGCACCTAGGATTTGCATTTCTTCTGCTGCGTATAGAGCCAGCTATGACCCCCTACATGATCTTATAGGAATCTGACAACACCCAATAGAATACATGTCCTTGCATAGGAACAGGAAGCTCAAGTGCAAAATTCAAAGAAATTAAAAAAAAAACCCACTCTCAACTCTTATGTGGTCAGCTACACCAGAACCAGAGGTGGGTTTCTACTGGTTCGCACCAATTCAGGCGAACCGGTAGTGATAATTTGGGCTGGGTTGCAGAATCGGCAGAGACCCAGGCTGGCCACGCCCCCAAACTGGTTCCCGGGTCTCAGCGTGTTTTTTATTAGTTTTTCATGGTCTTTGTGCATGCGCAGAACAATTTACAGTGAACTGCGTATGCACTCAAAGCGAACCGGTACCAACGCCAGTAGGAACCCAACCCTGACCAGAACCATGTGCTTGGTGGTCCTGTTCCTCATTAAACCATCTTTCCAATCAGCCACCATGTTTCCAGTGTCTTTCTCCCGTCTTAGAACTGAACCAGATGGATATTTTTCCCACAGGTTGCCATAAAATAATAACAATTATGAAATAATAATGGATATTTCTTCCAACAGGTCCCTGGCCACAAAAAGATATTTAATGAGGGTCTTTAGTGAAGAAAACGTTGAGGACCACTGATGGTATCTGGTTGGATCAAAGGCTTTGTCCAATGTTGTTGTTTTTTTCTCCTTCTATCTCTTGTTCTTAGGTGGTTGACTATGCCTACAAACACAACTTGGCCTCCTGGTATCCAGAACCAGAGGACAAAGAAGCATTTGTGAAAAATCTCATTTACAGCCCTGGCTATGATTCCTTCATCATCGATAATTACCAGTGGCCGCAGGAAGCCATGAAGACTCAGAATATTTGATGTTTCTCTTTTGCAAAGGCGGGAAAGAGGAATTTTCCAGTAGCTGTGAACCTTAAGATGCTAAAGTGTCTTGAACTTCCAACCTTGTAGGATCTTCAGTTATTTCTATGAGCAGCTTCCTTTTTTAAAACAAACAAACAAACAAACCAAATAAATCTGAGCCGGAAATCATACAGAGTAAACAAGGACCAATTATGCCACCAACGCCCAATGAACGGACGTGATTCAATGAAATTTAGAAGGTTCCGTATTCTCGAATCTCCTTTCGCAAGTCAAACTGACCTTCTCCTAAGTTGGTCCTTTCCCAATGGATTAGAACATCAGCTCCCCAAATTCCCATGTCGGCAGGATTCCCTTCCAGGTTGGAGACGGCTGGATTAGGAATTTCTGCAGAGTTCATAGAAATTGCTTTTGCTAGATGACTTCGTATCCATTGAGCTGGTGTAATTGCTATGGTCTTTCTCAATAAAGGTTACCATTCATGGGTTTAGGAGCAGGGGTCGGATTGAAAAATTTTAGCAACTGGTTCTCTGGGTGGGCGTAGCCATGGGGGCATGGCCTAATCGGCTTCCTGCACCATGGCGGGGAGGTCGTTTTCGCCCTCCCCAGGCTCCTGAGGCTTTCCTTGAGTCTCTGGGAGTCTCCAGGAGGCCCTCTGGAGTCCAGAAACAGGCCCGTTTCCAGACCTCCGGTACTTCCGGTAGGCCCGTTTTTCGCCCTCCCAGAGCCTCTGCATAGACCCTGTACTTACCTGGCATGATGAACAGGCCATGTGGAGACTCCTGGGAGGAAAGGGGTGGGCGGGGTCAGCCACTCCTTCCAACTACCAGTTCGGCGAACCAGATTAAAATTAACATCCATTCTCCCAAACCGGTCCGAACTGGCTGAATCCCACCCCTATTTTGGAGAATGTAATTGTTTGATAATGACCGTGGAATGGCCATCAGGCATACACTTCAGAAGTGACTTCTTGCCCAGAGTTCTATATGGCTTCTACCAGTTTTAGCAACTATCCCCAGGGCCCTGATCCTAACCCTGACCCTTATTAGAGATGTGGATGGTGGTATTGGCAGTTATGTAGAATTCTCACTCCCCCAATTTACTGAAAAATACCAGTTCCCGGTAACTGGTATTTCTGTATCAAACCTATATCTTGTTACCATACAACAATGAAAGTTCTACCAAACTCACTATGTTTTAATTGGCAGCATAGACTAACTCACGAAGCACTCCAAGTATATGTTCACACCAGTGGTGGGTTTCAAATTTTTTTAGAACCTCTTCTGTAGGTGTGGCCTGCTTTGTGGGAGTGGCTTGCTGGCCATGTGACTGGGTGGGCGTGGCCAACTTGTAAAATGTGGTGAAACTCACTTAACAACGCTCTTGCTTAGCAACCAAAATGTTGGCTCAGGAACTCTGGCATTGAAGTGTGCAAATCTTAAAGCTGGGAAGTTACAAGACCCTTGCACTAACCCTTTGGGGAAAAAAACCCAGGGGTGTTCAAAGTTGACAGCTTTAAGACTTGTGGACTTCAACTCCCAGAATTCCTCCTCTCGCTCTTCCTCTTGATGATGTGTGGACGGGCGGAGGGAGGGAGCTGGAACCGGTTCTAAACCGCACTGTAGATTTGTGGAACCTCTTCTATAGAAGAGGTTAGAACTGGCAGGAACCCACCCCTGTGCCGCACGCACAAAGGCCAGCTCATCTTCACATGCGCATGCATGCCAGAACCCGGAAAAGGAATGGGTGATGCTTGAGTATACTTGAGTTGTACCCATTCCTCATCTAAATTGCAGTGGACAAGATCAGGTGTCAATACTACCGAGAATCTAAAAAAGACAACTGGTATTTTTTAATACATTTTATTGGGTTATAAAGTATTATAAAATACAAAAGCAAATAAGAGAACAGCGAGGGGGAAGGAAAAAGGAGAAAGAAAAGTAGGGGAGGATAAGGGAAGAAAAAAAAATATAGACTTCCAACTCTCTCTGTTATAGTAGAATAAGGCATTAACAACAAATCACAGCTTTTTGTTTTACCATAATAGTATGAACCAGTCATGTCTACAAAAGTCTATCGGTTTAATCTGTAAAACCCAAAATCAAAGTTTCATTCTTTTCCACGTCAAGCAAGAAGTTCAGGAGTGGTTTCCAGGTGGAAACAAAAGTACTGAATGTTCTTTTCTTTTGAGCAGAGTATTCAATTTTGCCATTTCCGCTAACTCCATCAACTTCTGCAACCATTCTTCGATGGTAGGAATCAAAGTGTCCTTCCATTTTTGCGCATATAGTAATTTTGCTGCTGTCAACATGTATAATAACAAATTTCCAAAGTTTTTCTCCTATTCTTTTTCCACTAGACCCAAAAGCAAAAGGCAACCGGTATTTTAAAGAGATGGTAGTTGTCTACAAAAACCAGAGCATGTGCATTTCCAAATTCCTTTTCAGCTTTGAGAGTTAGCTTATTCCCAACTAGCGTTTGCTCCTTATTGCAGTGATGCTGACAATTTTTAACAGAATTAAAAGGCAGGTTATGAGAATACAGATTGGAGATATTTCTTACTTTTTTATGACAAGTGATGAAGCTATTTCCCTAAAACATTTTTTTCACAAGTGAAGTCTTATTTCACAGCCTTTCTATGGCAGCCAAAAAACTTGAGATAATTTATGACTCAGCGGGATACCTTCCACATTTAGTAAAGATCTCCAGTCTGGTGGTACATACACACATTCTCTGAACACACATCCAACCATTTCTTTGAGGAGTCCTCAACTTGGAACAGTTCATTTAGTGACCATTCAAAGTTACAACAGCACCGGAAAAGTGATTTATGACCCTTTTGCACTCTTACGACTGTTGCAACATCCATGAGATACGTGATCAAAATTTAGACACTTGGCAACTGACTCATATTTATGACGGTGGCAGTATCCCGGGGGTCATGGGACCCCATTTGCGACCTTCTGCAGTGTCAATGGGGAAGCCACATTCACTTAACAACCGTGTTACTAACTTAACAGTTGCAAGAGTGAGATGCTGCATAGCCAAGGACAAAAGAATTTCCAAGTCATGTTATGTAGACCTCAGTCTTCTGAAATGGTATAGCTCCATGATAGGTGGCACATGGAGCCATTTCTGAGGTCACGCAAGGCGTTGCCCTGTCAGCTCCACCACGCATGCGCGTGCTGGCCAGGTGATTTTCAGCCTTGATTTTCGGCCATTTTTCGCCCTTCGAAGGCTTCCCTGAAGCTTCCAGAAGGCTAAAATCCGCCCAACGCACAAACCGGAAGCTTGGGAACGGACATTGGGCTGTTTTTCACCCTCTGGAGGCTTCATGGGAAGCCTCCTAAAGCCTCCGGAGGGAGAAAAACAGCCCAACACGCAAACCAGAAGTCCGTTCCAAAAACCTCCGGTTTGTGTGTTGGGCTGTTTTTCACCCTCCGGAGCTAGGGAGGGCAAAAAACAGCTACTGGGCCCACCAGAAGTCAGAAAACAGGCCATTTCTGGCCTCCGGAGGGCCTCTGAGGGGGCGGGGAAGGCCATTTTCACCCTCACAAGGCTCCAAGAAAGGCATGCGCACATGTGTGGTGCAGCAGGCACGGTCATGCGTGCATGCGCGGGGGCACAGCATGGTGGGCATTAAATTATGGG
Organism: Natrix helvetica; assembly: GCF_964273705.1. Lineage (NCBI taxonomy): Eukaryota > Metazoa > Chordata > Lepidosauria > Squamata > Natricidae > Natrix > Natrix helvetica. The sequence goes on along the minus strand of NC_138550.1, from coordinate 8,387,606 downwards.
GGTGGGCACGTAGGCACACGCAATAGCATGCACGCATCATGTGCTTTTGGCACCTAGGGTGCAAAAGGTTCACCATCACTGATATAGGTTCTCCTGCTCGAGCAGGGGGTTGGACTAGAGGACCTCCAAGGTCCCTTCCAATGCTTCTGTTATTCTGACCCAATGAGCTGCCTGAAGATTTTGATTAGGGCACTGGAAACCAAACTGAGCTTGCCATGAAAGTTGGATCCTACATTTCCCCATGATTAATGCACTTTCTAGATATCATAAGGGGCCTTAAAATCCAGGTTAGAGTTAGGCTGTTGGCCTTCAGATCTACTCAACAATAATAGGTCTATTGAATGTCTATGGAGATCCTCAATCCTCCAGATCAGGATTGTCTCAAATGTTATTTTCCCAAAAAACAATTGGACCTCTTTGGTTTTCTCCCTGAAAACATTTTGCTTCTCATTCAAGAAGCTTCTTCCATTCTTCTGCTAGCTGCAAAGAATCTTTCCATTCAGTTAGAACTGGAAGAAGCTTCTTGGATGAGAGGTGAAAAGTTTTCAAGGAAAAAACCCCAAGAGAGTCTAGTTGTCTTTTGGGGAAGCACCTTTCAGACAGGTCTATGGAATGTTTTCCTGGATCAGATAACGTAGCAATGAGATGTCAACCAATTCTCAAGATGTGCTTCTATGTCACCTTCAGTCAGACATCTAGAACGTGTGTCCTCATTGGTTAACCCAAACCATCCAAACTGAACGGGTCGTTTCTAAATAACTGAGAAAGCACAATATCAATGAATGCCTATGCTGTGATTTTTTTGCGTTACAAAAATGCTGTATATGTCATGCAATGAAATCCTAGTGTGTTCTTTTGCTCCTATTAAAATCTATTGCAGCAATGCCCATGAATCTAGCACTGTTAATGGTCCCGATATGGTATGTATTCGCTAAAGCTAGAATAAAGCTTGACGAATTGTCTTATTTTAGCTAAAACTGTTGGGAGACTACGAGATTCAGCACAGCAGCAATTTCTTCTATGGGACCCACTGAAAGCAGGAGGAAACACCTATTTATTGGTTTGTATCTCACCTGAGATGCGGTGGTTCAGTGGCTAAGGCGCTGAGCTTCTCGATCAGAAAGGAGAGCCGTTTGGCGGTTCGAATCCCTAGCGCCCGCGTAACAGAGTGAGCTCCCGTTACTTGTCCCAGCTTCTGCCAACCTAGCAGTTCCAAAGCACGTAAAAATGCAAGCAGAAAAATAGGGACCACCTTTGGTGGGAAGGTAATGGTGCTCCGTGTGCCTTTGGCATTTAGTCATGCCGGCCACTTGACAACGGAGACATCTTCGGGCAGCGCTGGCTCTTCAGCTTTGAAACGGAGACGAGCACCGCCTCCTAGAGTCAGGATATACGACTCTTTGTGCAAAGGGACCCTGTGCCTTTTTAAGTGGGTTATGCAATTGACAGCATAACACAATCCCTCCTTAAAGGTAAAAACTCGACCTTATCTTCTAGCTCACTTTTTCTCTAGAAGACAATTGAGATTATTTTTTTTAAAATGTCCGTTTTACTCTCACAATCCCAAACCTGAGAAGTGCAATGGGCTGGAAGAGTTGATGGAGGCTGGTCATCTTCCCAGTCTTAATGGAACATCATAACCTCTAAGGCTACGGTACTATAGTGAAATCTAATGAAAGCATCTACTTTAAATCTCATTAAAGTAACTCATTGGAGGGGGACAGAATCAGAGGTTTTCAAAAGGCTGCCTAGAGATATATCTCCAGTTTATACAACAGAGTATCAAACTCAAGGCCGTGGGGTGCTTAGATTTGGTCCGTGGGGCCACCATAGAAAGCTAAGGATTGGCTTTCAGTGCCAGTGAAAACAGAGGTTGTGGGGGGGGCTGCGTGCGGCCTGCCCGGGCTCTGTTTTTGTTGGCAGAGGTCACCTGTAGCCCTCTGCCAGTGAAAATGGAGCCCGGAGATGGCCACGGGTGACCCGCCTGAGCTCCGTTTTCATCCGTGACGGCCTCCTGCAGCCCTCCGCCCGCAAACATTGAGTCCGTCACGGCCAAAAATGGAGCCTGGGTAGGCCGCACGTGACCTCCCCGGGCTCCATTTTCACTGGCAGAGGGCTGCAGGAGGCCATCGCGGTGACGTCGAGCTGGCCATGCCCACCCTGGCTCCTTGAGTTCAAACACAACCCTGATGCAGCCCTCAATGAAATCGATTATGACACCCCTACTTTAAGGGCTCAGCAAATGTGTGGTAGAATGGCTAAGCCAGGAGCATTCCCGAACTTCCAGTTGGGCCGTTGGGCCGTTGGGCCATTTTTCACCCTTCCCACACTCCGGAGGCTTTCCTGAAGGGGGGTGAAAACGGTCACCCCGGTCCCCTGGGGGGCCAGGAGAGGCCATTTTCGCACTCCCTAGGCTTCAGGAAAACCCCTGGAGCCTGAGGAGGATGAAAATCACCCCCCATGCAGGGGGTTACGTGCACATGTGCAGGTGGGGGGGATCGCTCGCATATGCACAGGTGGGGGGGCGCACATGTGCAGGTGGATGGGCACACAATTTTGGTACACCTTTAGAAAAAGGATAGCCATCACTGCCTTATACCCAGACAGGTACTTTGCTCCTAAGGTCCAAATTTGCATTGGCAAATTTGCATCCGGTTGGCCCGAATCGGCTGAATCTCCTCCCTGTACAAACATGCAAAAAGGCAGTCAGTTCCTGTAAATCAAATGTGCCATCCTCTCATTCCTGCCTGAAAAGATCAACCCCACCCCACCCCCTTTCTAAAAAGTAATAAAGATTCGTGTTTTATGGAATGTGGGGGGGGTGAGGGAAGTGTATTCCATAATACACATTCATACATATATATCTTTAATGCAGAAAAACATATTCTTGTCACCAGAAAAGAAAAAAAAACAAAAATTTATATCACAAGGCTACAAGAATCAAATCATAAGCACGTTCATACAATCAGATTCTCTTTCTTTTTAAAAAAAAAAAACCAATTACAAAAGCACTTATAAGAAGAAAAGGAAGGCTTAAACAAATGGCCCTGCTTCAAACGATTAACCGAGATCCAGGGATATATTTACTGTCTGTCCATATCTTGCTTTCCCCAAAATTTTTCAGGTCTTTCTTGCACTGGTAACAACGACGATATCTTGCACACTGATCCAGGAGCATAAGTTTGTCTCCCGCCCTGCAGTTCAAGGAGACAGAAATGTTTGTTTGTTTTTAAATCATCTTCTTGGGGAGAAAGACCAATAATTCACTTTTTTTTCCCCAAAGGCTTCTATGTCAAGGACCAAGGAAATCAGGAGATTCAAATGAGCATAAAGATTTATTGCAAGGTTAAGCTCTCTACAAGAATCTGAGCTACTAACAGTCAAGGCAAATGAGCAGGGGATAAGAAAGACTAATCAACTACAAATGGGTGTTCTGGCCTAATGTACGCTTTACTGTTCCAGGTACTAAGTTCAATTTCCTAACAGATTTTATGGAGCTTGTGCAGAAATTTTCCCCATAAGGCATTTGCATCAATGTTTATTTATTTATTTATTTATTTATTATTAGCGTTTATATACCGCCCCCTCTCCCGAAAGGGACTGTTGACTGTCTATAGAAGGAATGTGACAAAGCAGGAATGGGATACAGCCGGTACGCACCGGTTTAGGCAAACCGTCGTTCCGGCAATCAGTTGGCCCTGCCCACCCATTCCTGCTCTATTTCATCCTATATTTCCTTTGTTTGAAGCCCAGCTGATTGACACAGCAAAATGGATTACCGTGTCTCAGCTGTTTTACTTACCGGGGCTGCAGGAAAAGGTAAGATTTAATGCTGATTTCAAATGCAATGTGTGTGCACAAAGCACGCACAAAGCAAAGTGGTTGTTACACTGGTTGAATCCCACCACTGTCACAAAGGCCAAAGAGCATCCTTCCCCACTTACATCTTCCAACTCTGAAATCCAAGGATTTCTCCCAGATTCCCGAGTCTGAGTCAAAGATTGGAGCTACTGTAGATCAGGGGTCCCCCAATCCCTGGGCCGTGGCAACTTCTGGGCCATGAGGCGTTTGGAGCCGGGCTTCAGAAGCGGTGGTTGAGCACATGTGCAAATGGAATTGCATGCGCACATACACTTGCCCATTGCTTGCATGGAACAACCCTTCTTCCCCCTCTCCCCCGCCACCCGTCTGAAAAGCCAGAAAGGTTGGGGCACTTTGTTCTAAGTGGATGCTTACCGCTGGAAGAGCTTCTCCTCGTAATCTCGCTGTCGCTTCAGCCCCGCGCTTTTCCGCCAGTCTTCTTGAATAGCCAAGTTCATCTGGAAGAGCCTCTCCATTCGCTCACCCTTCTCCATCATCCACCTAGAAGATTTCAAAAGGGTTTTAAGGCAAGGAGAATACAGGTAGTCCTTGACTTAGCAACAGATTGTTTAATGACCATTTGAAGTTACATGTGCAGCCGCAAAGTTGCCGGCTGCAGGATGGTGGTTACCGGTGGGGGCGGGCAACTGGATGGACGTGGGGTCAATGGTGAAATTCAAACTATTTTACTACCGAAGGGGAGGAGCCAATGTCGCGACGAGACGACGTGCGATCTCAATGCTCTGAGATCACCGCCAATACTTTTGCTGCTGGGTGGTCCAAATGGACCTAAACCATCCCGCAGAGATGGTGAACGGGAAGAATACGTCCTGCTGATCTCAGGGACATCGCAAAGTCCCTGATCGATGCAGGAGAAGTTCTTCTAGCTGGCGACAAAAGCACGGCCCCTAGGCTGATGAAGTTGGGGTGACTCCAAAATGGAAGGATACGGAAAAAGAAAGTGTTTTCAGCTGGTGAGGAATTTTTACCGTTTTAAAAGAGACTGCCCATAAAAAACTTAAAGTTAATTTAAATTTGAAAACAGAAGAAATAAGCAGCAGAATTAAGCTTTGAATGGTTTTGGACAGTGGGTTATCTTACTTTTTAAATGCTATTTTCATGGATGGAATTTATGCAAGCCTTTTAAAATGAATGGATTAAGTTTTCTTCTTCTACCTTTTTTTTAAAAAAAAATTTTTGCAACCTATGGACTAAAAGTCTCCTTCATTACTGTGTGTGTTTTTCCCTTTTTCTTCTCTATTTCATTCAAGAATTTGACTTTTTTTTAAACTTGGAAAAGATACAAAAGGCAACAAAGAAAATTGTAACAACAGAGGGAAAGATGACACTGCTACTTGGAGGCTGGAGGTTTGTGTATTGGAAACAAAACACTTTTACTTTCCTCACTGATTATTCTGACTTGGCACTTCAAAGTCTCACTGTTTTGTCTATAGAGAGTGATAAGAAGAAAAGCATACGGATGTTCCTTTGAAGTATATCTTTAACCAGAGAAAAGTGAAAATAAGACCTTATTGTGAATTTATGCATAATCTTGTAGAAACCTTCCAAGCCAGAGCAGCAGTGTTTGTCAGCTGGAGATAATGGCACAATCTCAACAGCAGAAAGAAAATTTAAATTTGCAAAAGATAATGTTAGAAATTCAGAAATTATCAAACACATTTGAGAGGACGGAGAAGAAGTTGGAAAATCTAGAGCATCTAACAGTAAAATATGATGAAGAAGTTGGAGATGTTTATCAAGTGGAAAAAGTGGAGGGTAGAGTCCTAAAAACCGAAGAGAAAAATGACCACAAAGAAATTAAATCCACTGATATCTATGTTGATTGGTTTGTGTCTGGAAATGGAAAGAGTGGAATACGGAAAGAGGAATTAAATGGAGGGGAACTCTACCCCAGATGGCAAGATACAGAAGAAGAAAAAATAAAAGAATGTATGGATTTAAAGAGAGAAATTTTGTTTGCAACATCATTGAAAACACCATTGACAATTAAAGATAAGCTGATCAAGGAAACAGAAGAAGGGCATCGAAATTACATGAGAGACTTAATAAGCAATGAGTTGCAAAGAGGAGTCCATACAAATTTGATTAAGGAGATGATTAGAGGATACCACAAATGGCAGAAGACATGAGATTGTTTTGCTACTGGAAAGATACAGGTTGATAGATGAAAGTGTATAATTTAAAACTAGTTAAACTTAGTGAAATTTAGTGACAATAAATATAGTTAAATAAATAATTGATAATGATAATAATGTATATATATGTATTGCTATGATAAGTAATAATTGGATATGAATATTGAATGGTACCTATGAAAGGAAGATTAGAATTTTTTTGGTTATATATAAAGGTTAATAAAAAGAACTAAGTTAAATTTAGTTAAGTTTTTATTATTAGGGGGGAAAATGTTATAATAAAGGATACAGTCAAACAAAGGAGTGATAATGATAACAACGTATATACAGGTATGGGTACAACATAAGGAAATTGGATGTAAATTGTAAACAGTGATTTGGAAAGGAGGATTAGAAATTTTTGTTACTAAATATTATGGATGTTTAGCCAGAATAGGCCATAAGGATTCAGTGTTATTGGAGGATATTAGAAATAGCAAATGAAATGCCAGTATGTGGTTATGTTTTAAATCTTGGTATATTTTATGATGAAGGACGTTTAAACAATTATAGTCAAATGAAAATGGAGGTATGATGATGGTAATATGTATAAATATATCTAAGTCAAAATACTTGAGTTAATATGAATTATGGTTGATGACTGTGGAAGAGATGCACAAAAGCCTTTTGTAACCAACTGATACACTTTCTGCAATATGTAAAGAAGGAGGATTTTTGGTGTTGTGTCTGTTTTGAAAATAAAAAATAAAAAAAAATTATATATATAAAGAAAATATTTTCTACCGTTTCTGTGGGCATGGCTTGATGGGTGTGGCGTGGCTTGGTAAGCATGGCACGGGAAGGATACTGCAAAATCTCCATTCCCTCCACATTCCAGGGGAAGGATACTGCAAAATCTCTATTCCCACTTCATTCCAGGGGAAGGATACTGCAAAATTTCCATTCTCACCCCACTCCTGGGGAAGGATACTGCAAAATCTCCATTCTCACCCCACTCCAGGGGAAGGATACTGCAAAATCTCCATTCCCACCCCACTCTGGGGTCAGCCAGAGGTGGTATTTGCCAGTTCTCTGAACTACTCAAAATTTCTACTACCGATTCTCTGAACTACTCAAAATATCCGCTACCAATGTTGGTAACGTAGAAAAGCAGACACAGACAGGAGTAAGGTTGTGATGGGAAGGCACCCACCCAGAGCATTGTTCGGGGCTTCCTTTTATTGTCAAACTTCTCAGAATAGTAAAAGCTCATTGGACAGAAAATCCACTTGGCAACTATTGATTGGTTTACAGATGCATGCTTTTCCTCATGGACACCTCATGGACACTTCATGATATAGATACGTGACCCATATGTTTATAAGTTAATTTCTTACTGCTTGCAATGTGCAAATTCCATCGTCTCTTGTAAGCAAAGGATTAAGAGTAAGGAATGTGGACTTTGACTGATTTAATCAGTGTGGTTTGCCAACTACTGATTAACCAATTAACCCCACATATTGGTTCACCAGAATCTGTCAGAACCTGCTGGATTTCACTCCTGGGTGGGGTTCAGAGACTTGAAAAGTCGCTGGGAGGCAGATGCTCCCAGCGCTGACTTTACAAGGGACATATTTCCTACTCGTCATGTTCTGAGGCTCCGGCCTGTTTGTGGGGTTTAAAGCTGAGTTTTGCCGTGTTTGAGTGTGCATCATGGCTCTGTTTGTTCCTACCAGGTCCAGCCTAGACTTTCTCAGAGTAGTATTAACCCTTTACAGTTTCCATCTTACTGTTTCTTAGCTCTTTGGAACATGTCTGCAGCTCTCCTCTGATCCACCAGCTGGTTAAGAATGGCAGTCCTCTTACGGTCTGCAACTGCCTGCAACTGATACTTAGAATATTCCCGAGCACGTTTCCTTCTCTCCTCCATTTTCTCTTCATTCATGTCGTTCTTCCCAAAAATGATCTCCGTTGAATCAGGCACGAATTCAGGCAAGGGAGCTGGCCTTAATTTTATCTACGTACAAAACAGGAGAGGGATGAGGTTTTGGGAGCCCAAAGGGGAGGTCCACTAAAATACAAAGATAAAGAAATAGCCATTCTTAAACAAATTCCAAAAAAAATAAGAGACAAGAGGAGGAAGTATTCCTCCTTATCAAAGAAACTATATAATAAAGGGGTTTGGTTTAGATGGTTATTGCCAGAAGGAATGTTGATCTTCTGGGAGGGAAACAGAATTAGAATTAATACAGTTGTGGAGGCAGAGGCCTTCATGAAAAAACACAGTACGCTCCTAGAGGATGAAACCATTAGAGGTAGTGAAAAAGGTGACAATACACAAGATATAAGGGAGGGAGGGGCTGTGGTTCCCCCAGAGGACAGGGGGGAGGGAGCAGTATTGAAAAAACACAGGTCACAAAAATAAATGTATTTGAAATATCATTGCAATTGTTGAGATATTAGAAAGTGGCAAAAGAGATGGTTGAACATATGGCTGACACAATGTATAACAAGATGCTGTTTTTGCTTATCTTTTACTTTTTGTATTTCTTTCTGTAAAAGTTATGAGATCTGGAGAGATTTCTACTTTCAGCACGATGTAGCTGCAATATCCACCTACCCTTCCCTGTAAATGTTTAAAAACCAATAAAATTCTTTTTTAAAAAAAGGAGAGGGAATTTAAATCAAAAAAGGTACTTTGCTTATAGCAATTAGGAAGGTTGTTTTATGTTCAGCTAATCCTCGAGTTACGACCACAACTGAGCCCAAAATTTCTGTTGCTAAGAGAGACATTTGTTATGAATTTCGCCTTGTTTTATGGTTTGATCTTCAGTTTTGTTGTGTTCCCTAAAGGGAAAAAACAACTAGTTTGTCTTCACAACTTACCATATTTTTCGGAGTATAAAACGCACCTTTTTCCCTCAAAAAAAGAGGCTGAAAATCTGGGTCCGTCTTATACACTGAATACAGCATTTTTGGCCTCCCGAAACCCCGCCCCCTTCGCAAAAATGGCCGTGCATAGCCTTTAGGAGGTTTCCATAGTGCTCCTGGGGGCTGGAGAGGGCAGAAATTTTGTCCCCCGACAGCCCCCAGGAGCACTCTACAAGCCTCCTAAAAGCTATGCATGCCCTTTTTTTTGACAAAAAACGGGTCTGTTTTCACGAAAAACAGGCCATTTTTACTCATTTTTGACACACCCCCAGCCCCCAGGAGCACTATGGAAACCTCCTAAAGGCTATTCATACCCTTTATTTGACCAAAAAATGGGCCCATTTTCAGAAAAAACTGGCCGTTTTGGGGGGGTCTGCAGAGTGCAAAAACTTTTTTTTTTAATTTGCCTCTTCAAAATCTTGGTGCGTCATATACTCCAGTGCGTCTTATACTCCGAAAAATACGGTATAACTGATCATGGTCAATTATTGCTGTTATGATTCACTCTTAGGCGGTGTTGCTACAGTTGCTTACGTAAAAGTAATCCCACTAAACTGAATGAGCCGTGTGTCTGTCTGTCTGTCTGTCTGTCTGTCTGTCTGTCTGTCTGTCTGTCTGTCTGTCTGTCTTAGAAAAGAGTTTCAATTAGCAATAATCGAGCCTTGGATAAACCTCATTGGCTACGATTCTGCCACTGCGCAAAGCTTCCTTTCATGATCACAAACCGTACACACTTATTATAGGTTGAAACTGCTTGTGTTGCAATTTACCTGTGTATCAAGGGCCGTCTTATAAGTTTGATTTTCTTCCAGCTTCTCTCTTAGATACTTTGCTCTTTGGGCAGCTAATCTAGAAAGTAGACAGAAGACTAGGAATCAGCCAGTATGATTTCAGTAAGATTCAGTCCTGAGCGGTCATCAACATAGTATGACATGTTGTTTTGATTTGATTTTTTAGGTTAAGACATCACTGATGACCCAACAGTTATCTAAAGCAAGAGAGTTAGGATTGGGCTGCCCAAAACTATAGCATTTCCCTCAAATCTTGAAACCGCCAGTTATGTTGACAGCTGAGCTCCTACGGGTAAATCTGATTTAGGGAGTGTGTCGGTGACGACAATTGGGACCACCAATTTGGTCCTTAAGCAAAGCAGTCACTAAGTGAAAAAGCATAATGCAATTGTTCTTACAATTTTACATCGACCTCAGAAGGATATGACCCAAATATCTGGGTGAGCCTAAATGGTGGGGAAGATTTCTAGAACTCAACTCATGAGAATGCTGGATAAAAGGGCAAATTTTATAGTCCTTTTTCCCCAATCCCCCACCCTTTGGAATACTCACCACAGTGCTAGGATAATTAGCAAGAAGATAAAATATTTGTAATCTATTATTCTTATATAATATTTGTCTTACATTCATTGGAGAAAAAGGGATCACAAGAGAATAAGCTGATACACAATGCAGAATACACTTTGAACGGAAAGCCCCGTTCCCTAGATATGAACTGCTTGGGGGTGGGGGGATGGGAAGGTGTCAGTGTAAAACCGATTAGAGTCTTGTCCATTTTAGGCAGCAGCTGTGAGTCACCCAGCATTCTAATCATCTAAATATGTCACAGAGCTGAGTTTGTTAACTTGGGTTTAGCATTTTTAGGGAACTACTGGAGAAAAGCAACTCAGGAAGAAATTTGTGTGTTTAGGCGATTTCTCCACTGGTATGAAAAAGAAAAAAATGGACCGACATGTACTAACAGAAATGGAATAGCAAAAACATGACTGAAAGTGAAAGATACTACAAAGGTTGTAAACATTAGTACAGGACCTCTGTTGGCCCACTGGTAAGAATGCAGTATTGCAAGGCTAACCTTCCCCACAGCCTGGAATTTAATCCTGATGGGACTCGAAGCTGACTCAGCCTTCCATCCTTCCAAGGTCAGTAAAATGAGGACCCAGATTGTTGGGAGCAATAGGCTGACTCTGCAAATCACTCAGAGAGTTCTGTAAAGCTCTATGGAGCGGTAAATAAGTCTATTGGTAGCAACGTTATTTTCTCATCCCTATTGTAACTTCAAGCAGTATCTAAAGCAGGCCAAGGGAGTGGAGAAGGAAAAGCACTCTATATTATGTATGAGATAAATATTGTATTACTATTTCAATGTGTATTCCATAATAGAGCTCAGATTTTGGTTGCTACACCGTGATATTATTATACTCTGAATCTGCAGTCAAGAGCAACATGAAGCTACATGCAAGGAAGAAGTTATGGAATAAGCAATCATGAACAATTGAAAGTATTCCAGTGATGGGTTGCTGCCGGTCTTGAGCTGTATGGCCGTACTAGTAATGGCCTGGAGCAGCGCAAAGCGTACCGCAGTGGTGGGATATGACTGGTATGCTCCAGTACAGGCGTACTGGTGTCTGCTCAGAGCGCCAGTTACCGTTCCAGTACGGTGCTCCGGAGGGCCCACCCACCTGACCGCCCTCCTTATTTGTATTTGAGCCGATCGGGCCTTACGCGCACGCACATGAAGCGTACAGCGCACGGACCGTATGGCACCTGCACAATGCTCGCTGAGCAGCTGGAGCATCACGGAGCATCACAGGCGATAAGTACGCATGAGTGCGTTGCGTGCGTGCTGCACAAGTGCATATGGTGGATACCCGGCCCCGTTGCACTGTACTATTTGCAACAGGATCTGGAACCCACCACTGGAGTACCGGTACGGTGGCTTGTTTGGCCCATCTGCCCGCTCACGCACTATAACTGTATTTATGCCAAAAGGCACACAGCGCACAGCGTGGGGAGCCTGAGCGCGCCCCGACAAGCAGCTGGGTGTCACAGGGGCGGTGGATTGCACATGCATGCACAGCACACGTCAGGCACGTGCAGGGACAGACCACGATCAGCGTACCAGTAGCGATGGTAAGAGCAACCCCCCACTGGTGTATTCCATGATATAGCTCAGGTTTTGGTGCCACACCATATGCCCTTACTTTGAATCTGCAGTCAAGAGCAACATAAGGATCCATGTAAGGAAGAAGCCATGAAGAGCAACCATGAACAATTGAGAGGAAGAAGCTTCCTAAACTCTGGATCCCTCTGAATGAGTCCGCTTATAACTCCCGTCATTCTTATCTGGTTGAGAATAATGGTGGCCAAATGTATCTCCAATATTCCAGTCTTTTAGTAGGGCTAATCTAAAATCTGAATCACCAGCTCTTCCAACCAGGTGACTCTGTGGCAGTGGTGGGTTGCAGGCGGTACGCCCTAGTACGGGCATACCAGAACCTGCCCAGAGCACCAGGTACCGTTCCAGTACAGTGCTCCTTACCCACCCACCTGCCCGAACTCCTTACCGGTCCTTTAAGCCTTTGGCACTTCCACGCAGGCGCATGGCACGTACAGCGCCTGCGAGACGCTCTGTCAAGCAGCTGGAGCGTCGTGGAGGCTTGGGTAGGCCTCACAGGCAGGCACGACGTATGCACACGCGTCCATGTGAGTCTGAAATTCCTGCAGAATCCACAGAGCAGTGGTGGGTTCCGGATCCCGTTCTAACTGGTTGGAACGGGATCCGGAACCCACCACTGCTCTGTGGATTCTGCAGGAATTTCAGACTCATAATTATGACCATCAGAAGGCACCAGGCTGCCGGGGGGGGGGAGAATGCATTTAAAACCTGGAATCAATAAATACTGAAGAAGGAGATCAACTTCTCCCTAAGGTCTCACTCTTCTGCCAGTTGAACTTGCTGCAAGCGGTCAATGAAATCTTGTTCCTGTTTCTGCTTTGCTTCTCTGGCTTTTCTGCTCTCCAGCTGTTTGTCCAAGTGCTGGGCATATTCCTCTTGCTTCTCATGAGGGGTAGAACTGGGTGGCCTCTTCTCAAAAATGAAGGACCTCTGAAAAGAAGCACAAACTGTGTGTGAATTAAAGAAACACTTGAGCAGAGGGTATTTAACAAGATGGGAAGTTTGTGCTGGCCATTATCTGATGCTCATCTTCTATCTATCTATCTATCTATCTATCTATCTATCTATCTATCTATCTATCTATCTATCATCTATCTATCATCTATCTATCTATCTATCTATCTATCTATCTATCTATCTATCTATCATCTATTACACTGTGTGTGTGTGTGTGTGTGTGTGTGTGTGTGTGTGTGTGTGTGTGTACACAGATGACTTACTCTCTGAAAACAAATATTGTGGGGATAACTATGCCACCCCTAAGACACCCTTAAAACCCCTCGGTGTGTGTGTTCTGTTAAGATACAGCCTGTTGTGCCTTAAAATGGCTTCTACCGTACCGCCGTAAAGTGGCTTCTACTGTGCAGCGTAGTGGAGTTGCCATGGTAACGGCTTTACAGTACTCTACAAGGGGGCTCCCTCTGTAAAGAGGAATATCCAACATTAGAAATTACATTAGTCTGGACATTTCCCCCCCCGCCCTATAAATAAATATCGGGGCAATGCCAGGTTATCGGCTAGTAAAACATAAAATAATAGCGTTGGCGGGACCTTGTAGGTCTTCTAATCCAATCCCCTATCCATGATAGGAGATTCTATGCCATTCAGGACAAATAGCTGTCCAGTCTCTTCTTGCAAACATCCAGTGATGGAGCCTCCATAACATTAGGAGGCAAGAAATCCCATCGATCAATTGTTCTCACTGTCAGGAAATTTGTTCTTACCTCTTGCTTGGATCTCTCTTTAACAAGGTCCCACCCATTATTTCTCTGGTGCTTTGAAGACTAAGTCAATCTCCTCTTTTCTCTGACTGTCCCTTATGCACTGGAAGAGTGCTCTCATATCATCCCTAGTTCTTCTCTTCAATTGGCTAGACCAGGGGTCGGCAAACTTAAACACTCAAAGAGCCACAAAGGTCCCAACCGGAAGCCCTCCGTTCAATTCTGGAGCCGACCAGAAGTCCGGTTCCCCCACCATAGAGTCTCCTCCTAGCACAGCGTCCTTTTTCCTCTACCTTCCCTAACCAAAAGCCCTATCAGTTTTGAAGCTGACCGGAAAACCCGCCCCTTACGTGAGAGTCTTCTCCTGGCGCACTGTGCTTCCCTGCCCCCACCGGAAACTCCTCCCAAAATTGTGGCACCGACGGGTGACAGGGAGCCGCAGCAGAAGGATGAAAGAACCACATGTGGCTCCAGAGCCACAGTTTGCTGACCCCTGAGCTAAACCAGCGATGGCCAACCTTTCCGGCACCGAGTGCCCAAACCAGAACGGCGTGCAAATCTGAAGACCAGCTGGCCGGTGCACATGCGCACGCTGGCCAGCTGTCTTTGGGTTTCGGCACACACGTCTTCATACGTGCCAGAGTACTGGAAACAGAACAGCTGTCCAGTTCATGCATGCCCTGTTTTTTGGCTGTTTTTCAGGCCATTTCTCAGGTTGTTGTTTTTTTGAGCCCCAAAACAGCCGAAAAACGGCCTGAAAACAGCCCAGAAAGTAGCCCAGAAAACAGACTGAAAAACAGTCTGTTTTTTGCACCAGAAACTGGAAGACGGTGCACGTGCCCACCTCTGGCACATGCGCCATAGGTTCACTATCATGGGGCTAGACATACCTAGGTCCCTCAACCGTTCCTCATACAATTGAGATCATGGGACTCGTAGTTCAAGAGATCCCTAAAAGCCTAGACAGAGAAAAGAACAAGCTATAGTTTTGCAAAAGTTGGGAGATCTTACAAAAGGCTCAGCCAGCTTTTCGTTCTTCTGCTTTCGCATGGCTTCCGCTACGCCCAAGTTATAAGATGCCACTTTCTGGTTCTGCTCCCGGGATGCTGCCATTTTCGCCTGTAGTTTGGAGAAAAGAATGTCATGCCTTTGAGCGGAAAAGGGTGGGAAAGTAGAAGTGAATTGGACCAAGTTGGAGAAACCATGATTCAGAATCAAGAATGGGTGGTCCCATCTTCTGCGAAAGGTCCATGTCACTCTTGGAAACATCTTCTATACAGGTAGTCCTCAACCTAGCAATATAAATTTTGGGCTCAATAGTTAGGATAGATTAGCGAAGGCAAGGCAATAAAAAACGATACCAAATTATATCTGGGTTTGCAGAAATACCATCCCAAGGAAACATAAGCTGAGATTTGAACAATAGAAAAAGAAAGGGAGAGAGGAGGAGACAATGAAAGGAAGATGGGGGAAAGAAGAAAGAGGTAAGGAGAGGAGGATGGAAGGGAGAGAAAGAGAAGGAGAGAGGGTAGGAAGGGGAAGAGTAGGAGTAGGAGAAAGGTAAGGGAAGAAGGAAGGGGAAGGAGAGGAGGAAAGAAGAAAGTAAAGAAGGGAGGGAGGGAGAAAAGAAAGGGAAAATAAGATGGTGTTACAAAAGAAGGAAGGGATGGTAAATAAAGCAACCCAAACTGTACATTATAACCTATTAAATGAAATGACAAATGTATAAGAATGACAAATGTAAAGAAGAATAACAATTATGTGACTGTATACTTAAAATGGTATGTAAGAGAATAAAAAACATTTTAAAAATTGGCAAAAAAAAAATCTTGGGCTCAATTGTGGTGGTGAGACATTTGTTAAGTGAGTTTTGCCACATTTTGCAAACCTTCCTGCCAAGTTGTTAAGTGCTTCATTGCAATTGCAAAGTTAGTAACACTGTTGTGAAGTGAGTCTGGTTTATCCCATTGAAGCATGCGCAGAAGCCAAAAACGAGATAGCGGTGCCTACGGCGCCACAGGACAACCCATTCGGGAGCGTGGCAGGCCTGGGTCGCTGTCGGTTCCAGCGACCCACGCTGCCAAGTTGCTATTGGTTCGATCAACTGGTCCGAACCATTAGGAACCTACCACTGATGTGAATTTGTCATGAATAAAATGAGCATTCCAAAAGTCCTGCTTTTCTAGAAAGAAAGGAAAAATAAAAATGTTTCCAATCCTAATACCAGTTCCTTCTGAAGGGCTTCGTGATCTTTTATGGCTTGATACTGGGCCAGGATGCAGTCTTCTATTTTTTCCTTCCTTCTTTTTTCCTCACCCAAGTAGACAGGAATATTCCTCTGAGCACGCTGCATGCATAGATAGCACATCTCCTGGAGGCACACAAGGCAAAGGATTTAATAACCTCTATACCCAACTGCTGCTATTCTAATTCTACAGCAGAGGGCAAACCTCTTGTTTCACAAATTTGTAACAAAATCTAATCAATCGAGCAAAATCCTCGAGATCAAGGGCGTCAAACTCGTGGCGTCACAATGCCGTCACGTGAATTTTCGTGATGTTTTCCCCATCGCGGAGCTGGGCTGGGCATGGCCTGCGCGCAAAGCATCCAGCCCATGGGCCGCCAATTTGACACCCCTGCTCTGAATGCAACTGAGAATATTTTGTTTTGTTTTTACTTGCATCTGATTGCATGCTGAAAGGAAGGAATGATTAGTCGGAACAGGCTACCTGTAGAGGGAATGGCCTTGAAAGACAGGAGAAAGAGCCAGTACCCAGACAATAATTAGATAAGCTGGGCTTCAGCTCAAACAAACTGGTGACTGTGAGTTGTAGTCCCACCTTAGCCATGAAAGTTAGCTGGGTGACTTTCGGGCAGGAGATGGTGAGTTCTAGTCCCACTTTAGGCATGAAAGCTGGCTGGGTGACTTTGAGCCAATCCCCAGGAGATGGTGAGTTTTAGTCCCACTTTAGGCATGAAAGCTGGCTGGGTGACTTTGAGCCAATCCCCAGGAGATGGTGAGTTCTAGTCCCACTTTAGGCATAAAAACCAGCTGGGTGACTTTGGGCCAATCCCCAGGAGATGGTGAGTTTTAGTCCCACTTTAGGCATAAAAACCAGCTGGGTGACTTTGGGCCAATCCCCAGGAGATGGTGAGTTCTAGTCCCACTTTAGGCATAAAAACCAGCTGGGTGACTTTGGGCCAATCCCCAGGAGATGGTGAGTTCTAGTCCCACTTTAGGCATAAAAACCAGCTGGGTGACTTTGAGCCAATCCCCAGGAGATGGTGAGTTCTAGTCCCACTTTAGGCATAAAAACCAGCTGGGTGACTTTGAGCCAATCCCCAGGAGATGGTGAGTTCTAGTCCCACTTTAGGCATAAAAACCAGCTGGGTGACTTTGAGCCAATCCCCAGGAGATGGTGAGTTCTAGTCCCACTTTAGGCATAAAAACCAGCTGGGTGACTTTGGGCCAATCCCCAGGAGATGGTGAGTTCTAGTCCCACTTTAGGCATAAAAACCAGCTGGGTGACTTTGGGCCAATCCCCAGGAGATGGTGAGTTCTAGTCCCACTTTAGGCATAAAAACCAGCTGGGTGACTTTGAGCCAATCCCCAGGAGATGGTGAGTTCTAGTCCCACTTTAGGCATAAAAACCAGCTGGGTGACTTTGAGCCAATCCCCAGGAGATGGTGAGTTCTAGTCCCACTTTAAGCATAAAAACCAGCTGGGTGACTTTGGGCCAATCCCCAGGAGATGGTGAGTTCTAGTCCCACTTTAGGCATAAAAACCAGCTGGGTGACTTTGGGCCAATCCCCAGGAGATGGTGAGTTCTAGTCCCACTTTAGGCATAAAAACCAGCTGGGTGACTTTGGGCCAATCCCCAGGAGATGGTGAGTTCTAGTCCCACTTTAGGCATAAAAACCAGCTGGGTGACTTTGAGCCAATCCCCAGGAGATGGTGAGTTCTAGTCCCACTTTAGGCATAAAAACCAGCTGGGTGACTTTGGGCCAATCCCCAGGAGATGGTGAGTTCTAGTCCCACTTTAGGCATGAAAGCTAGCTATACGACTTTGGGTCAGTCACTCTCTCTTAGCTCACCTCACCTCACACCGTTGCTATTATAGGGAAAATAGAGACAGAAAGGTTGTTAGATATGTTCACCGTCTTGTTTACAAAAATTAATAAAGGAAGGCTATTAAATAAAATTGGCTGAGTGGTGGAGTGGCCTAGAGGTGGAGCTCTCGCCTCACAATCAAGAGGCTGTGCGTTCGATCCTAGGTAGAGGTAGATATTTTTCTCTCTGGGTTCACTGGGAATATATCTGCTGAACAAAACTCCGCATTGGCAACAGGACAGGCATCCGGCCATTAAACACTCTGCTAGCTGCATTCAGTTGCCCAGACTCCGCCCCACAAGGGATTATGAGATCGTTAAAAGATGATGATGATGATGATGATGATGATGATGATGATGATGATGATGATGATGATGATTAAATAAAATTGGCTGGAGCGCAGAATCGTTTTTCATTGGCTTAATAATTGTAGGGAATGGTGGACCAAGAGCCAATCATGGCCCAGAGATCACCAACTGCCCAGTTCTATCTAGTAGCAAACATCATTTCCAGAGTTGTTATAACTAACCGCACAAAGCTACTGTATAGCTAAAAATACAAAATGTACTACATCTGATACCTGTCCTGCCCTACCATGCTCATCACAAATTGGGGATGAAGTCTGCGATCCGGGGGCAGGAGTTTGGATACGGCTCACTTCCTGTTCTAGCTTCAAGGCATCCGGAATGGGTGTTGGTTGCCTGCAGAACACAATAGGCAGGGTATGTTAGGGGAAGATTATTTCACCCTGAACTAGATGAGGTCTTAGATCGCGGCTTTTCCAAACAGCATTATCTTTAAGGTGCGAAAAATGAAATAAAATCCCGGAAAACATATTCTAATGAAAAACAAGCTTTAATACAAAAATAAGAAATAGAAAATAAAACAAATCTATCTAATTGTTACATTTTGGCAGAAGCAATTCTTTCTCCCAGTTTCCTGGCAGACGGACAAAGATCAAAAGGGAAGAGAAGTCTCTGGAATGTGTGAAGAGCAGGCGCAGTACATCATTGCTGATAAGACCTTATGACCTGCGCAGTAATTCATCAGTAATTATTTAGTTTCAGTTTGGCTATTCAGTTCAGGCTAGCAAACAATTTAACGCAGTGACAGGGTATGAGTGTGCAACAAAGAGCACAGAGTTTAAAGTTTTCCACTGTTGATGTCGGAGAAGAGCAGGCAGAGCCGGAAGGTGGAGTTATATGTGTTCTTGGCTTGGAGTCTTGCCAAAAGAGACCCAACACCACGAGAGACTGTTAGTTTGACCAGATTCTTGCATATAGGCTGAAATAATAAATCCTTTGTGCTTGAACTTAACATATGATCCTGATTCTTTGCACCTGCCATCAATCTAGTCAACTGATGATCGGCATTAAATCAGTGCTGGGTAAGAGTCAACGGAGCTGGATTTGGGTCTCTTGTGGCAACGCAAGGACTCTAAACTGATGATGCATTTCACACTTCCTTCCACTTCTGCATCCTCTTCTACAACTCCTTCACACTACAGGACACTATAGATAGTCCTTGATTTATGACTGGTCTTTTAGTGACCATTCAACATAATGATGAATCTGCCAAAAGGTATTTACCACCTGGTCCTGAAGTTGTCTACCCACCACCCAAAGTCACGTGGTCATATTTTTTAGTGCTCAGCAACTGGCCCACATTGACAGGTGTTGCAGTTACCCACTGTCACATGACCTCAATTGACACCATTTGTTCCAGAAGCTGGCTTTCACTTCCTGTTTTTGAAAAAAAAATGCCCATGGCAAATGTAGGGTTAATTGATTAATCAGTAGTTGGCAAACCACATTGATTAAATCAGTCAAAGTCCACATTCCATCCTCTCTTAATCCTTTGGCTCTTAATCTCTTTTGCTTACAAGAAAGGCACAATGGATTGTACACGTAGACGTCACATTCCATGCAGCAAAATATTAACTAGTAGAGAGTCACGTATCTATATCATGAAGTGATCATGGATCAGAGGAGAGCTGCAGACATGATCCAAAGAGCTAAGAAACAGTAAGATGGAAACTGTAAAGGGTTAATACTACTCTGAGAAAGTCTAGGCTGGACCTGGTAGGAACAAACAGAGCCATGATGCACACTCAAACACGGCAAAACTCAGCTTTAAACCCCACAAACAGGCCGGAGCCTCAGAACATGACGAGTAGGAAATATGTCCCTTGTAAAGTCAGCGCTGGGAGCATCTGCCTACCAGCGACTTTTCAAGTCTTTGGACCCCACCCAGGAGTGAAATCCAGCAGGTTCTGACAGATTCTGGTGAACCGGTATGTGGGGTTAATTGGTTAATCAGTAGTTGGCAAACTACACTGATTAAATAAGTCAAAGTCCACATTCCTTACTCTTAATCCTTTGCTTACAAGAGACGATGGAATTTGCACGTTGCAAGCAGTAAGAAATTAACATAAACATATGGGTCACGTATCTATATCATGAAGTGTCCATAAGGTGTCCATGAGGAAAGCATTCATCTGTAAACCAATCAATAGTTGCCAAGTAGATTTTCTGTCCAATGAGTTTTTGCTATTCTGATAATTTTGACAATAAAAGGAAGCCCCGAACAATGTTCTGGGTGGGTGCTCTTCGGGGTGACTTCCATTGGGTGGCCTTCCCAGCACAACCTGTCTGCGTCTGCTTTTCTACGTCACCAACAGCAAACAATGTATTTGCTGAATGACCACAGCATTCGTTTAATGCCTATCACAAAAAGGTATATTTGGGTCTATTCAGGGGAGGTCCCAAAGATTGTCATGACAAGACCCTAGTTGCCGGGCTCTATTACAGTCATAAACTGAGGACTATCTATATTTCCTGCCATGCCACCCCGATAACTTTTCAGACACTCAAGGATTGTTTACTCCCATGGTGCAAGTCTCAGAAGGCAAGCAATTCTGATCCAGAGATCATATTTTTAATGCACACCTTTTATATTAACTATCGTCCCCAAAATGTGGCTTAATCCTTGGCAAACCCAACTGGTGTTCTTTGGCCCTTCACCATACCAATTTAGCAGCCCAGCCTTGGGAGATTCCAGAGGCCTGTAAATATGGGGACCCAAAATTATTCGTTTGGAAAAAAAAAAGATGGCTCCAAAGGAAGTGAGAACTGTTCCCACGTACAAAGAATGGAAGTGGATTTGGTCTATTTCCACTTCACTCCTCCTTTTAAAAGGGGGGGGTGATGCAGGGGTGGGTTCCGGCAGGCACTACTGCCGTTTCGCTCATAGGCGCCTGGCGCGTGCATGCACACTGCAATAAAAATTGTTCGGGGCATGTCCAGAAGCAAAAAACAAAATGGCGCCGCCTATGGCACCGCCCGGAGAGCCAGTTCGGAGGCGTGGCAGGCCTGGGTCGCCGAACCGGTAGGAACCCACCACTGGTGTGAAGACACTGAGCTTGTCAGCTGGGCAGCTGACAGCTTGGGTTTGAAACCCGAGCCCCGCACAATGGGGTGAGCGCCTACTACTTACCCAGGTCCTGCCAACATTGCAGTTTGAAAGCAAGCAAATCAAGAGTGGGATTGAAAAATTTTAGCAACTGGTTCTCTGCCCAATTGCTGGGTGGGCGTGGCCATGGGGGTGTGGCCTAGTCAGTTTCCTTCACCATGATAGCAGGGGGTTGTTTTTGCCATTGCTAGGCTCCGGATGCTTTCCTCGAGCCTCTGGGAGGGCGAAAACAGCCTCCCCCCAGGCTCCGAAGGCCAGAAACCAGCTATTTCTGGTAGGCTCATTTTTCGCCCTCCCAGGGCCTCTGCGCAGGCCCTGCACTTATCTGGCACAATGAACAGGCCGCGTGGAGACTCCTGGGAGGGGCGGGGTGGGGTGAGCGGTCCTTGTAACTACCAGTTTGGCAAACCAGATTAAAATTAACACCCGGTTCAGCCAAACCAGTCCAAACTGGCTGAATCTCACCTGATGCAAATGTGAGATTACAGACAGACCTTGAGTATACCATGAATGGTGCATTTAGTGAGCGTTCAACATTACAACGAACATGAGTTGTAAGTCAAGGACTACCTGTAATAGGGACCACTTTGGCGGGAAGGTAACAGCGTTCTGTGCAACTTTGGCCAACAGCCATGCTGTCCACATGACCATGGAAAATGTCTTCTGACAATGATGGCTTCCTTGGCCAAGAAATGAAGAAGAGCAACGTGCCCTAGAGCAGGAGAAGGACTGACCGAGAAACCTTTACCTTTTACCTCCTTTTAGAAAGGTGTGCCTCAAATGAAACAGCAAGGTGCCCCTAGGTATTGAATGGCCTGCAGGTCGGCTTTTTAGAGATAGTTTCCAACAGTCAAAAGATCAACAGTTGGCAAGCTCCGTTACTCAAGACGATCCTCTAAAATATTTAAAAGCCAAGCGGTGCACAAGACATTGGCTCAATAATTGCTTGCAATGAAGAGGAAGGATAGAGTTCAGGTGGACTTCATTAATAATGCTAATCACTACCAAAGTTGAATTGAAAAGCAATGAAGGACAATGAATTATGCAAGGTGAAATAGGTGACTCCGAGCCTCATCTGCCTGATCAACCAGGATCTGACTAGGATGGCTGAACCAATCAGAGCTAATTATTTTTAACCCATTGATGCTATTTCCTTACTTTCAAGTCTCTCTCTTCCTGTCTGTTTGCCATCTTAAATAAAATACAAAATAATCAAAATAATGTGACCACCAGGCCCGAAAGGATGAGAAGCAATAGCATCTCTCAGTCCATGGTTGTTTTCTTTTTTTATTATTCAAAAAATTTATTAGTTTATCCAAATATAATATAAAATACCGAAATACAGAAGAAAAAGTTAGGAAAATGGGGGAGATAAAAGGGAAGGGAAATGTGTAGGGTGAAGGGAAAAAAGAAAGAAAAGGCATTGACTCCCAATTCCGGTTGGTGCAGTAGAATAAGATAATAACATCAAACCTCAACTTTTTAATTTTATATAATAATGTAAACTAATATAAACTAGCCATTTCTATAATAACAAACCTATCTAATCAGCAAAACCCAAAATCAAAATTTTATTTTTTTCCACCTCGAGCACAAAATCCAGAAGTGGTTTCCAAGTAGAACAAAAAAATAATTAATTATGTTCTTTTCTTTAATCAGAGCAATCAATTTGGCAATCTCTGCTAACTCCCATCAGCTTTTGCAGCCATTCTTACATTGTGGGATTAGAAGTGTCATTCCATTTTTATGCATAAAGTAATCTTCTTGCCATCAACATACCGTATTTTTCGGAGACGCATTTCTCCCCCTAAAAATGTGTGAAAATTTCGATACAGCAAATGTTGTGGCGGGGGGAGGGGGTTGGTGCAGTGCCCATCAGCTGTTCTAGAATAGGCCATGGTGGCGAAAGGGTGACGGCGGCGGCAAATGGGCGGTGGTGAATGGGTGATGGCAAACAGGCCGTGGTGGCGGCAAACAGGCTGAGGTGAATGGGTTGTGGCAAGCGGGCCGCGGCACAGTGAATAGGCTGTGCTGAACGGGCTGCAGCAGCAGAAAATGAGCCACACCGAACGTGTTGTTGTGGCGAATGGGCAGCGATGGCGGCAAATAGGTGCAATAGGTGACGAATGGTTGGCAACGAACGGGCCACAGCAGTTGCGAATGCGCGGCGGCAAACGGGCCACGGCAAACAGGCCAGAGAATACCAGATGGATGCTGGGAGGCAGAGCAGATTTTTTTTCTTGTTTTCCTCCCCCCAAAAGGTAGGTGCGTCTTATAGTCTGAAGTGTTTTATACTCCAAAAAATACAGCATATAACATCAAAAATTCAAAAAAATTTCCAAGTCTTTTTCCATCTCTGGTTTTATCTTTATATTAACTTAAAGAATCAGTGTGTTAACTTGTAAAGCGTTGCCATGACTATTATCAGGTTGGCATTGGAGGGAGGATTCCATGCATACCTTTGGCCAGAGTCGGATCTCATATATCTACAACCTAGTTGGTGGGTATGATTTATGACACAGACAGAAGAGAGGAGATAGAGGGGCAAAGCTCAAATGCAATTAAGTGGAAATCAGTTTCGGCTCCACAGAAGAACATGCCAGAATGTTGATCCTAATAAATGAATGGATTTATTTTGAACTTTGTCTCAAGGCTCGTAAATTAATTAGGTCATCTTCTGGGAACTTCACACAGTGCAAGGTTGTTTCATAAGCTAGAACATAATGACTTTGAGACGTCTCACATCAAGAATTATTTATGTACAGAGGTGGAAAAATGCATCAATCCTCCAACAGAAGAATGGATGGGAAAAGTGATGGAGCTAGCTACATTGACTTTTAATGAGAAAAAATAAGATATCCAGCAATATTTTTTTAAAAGAAAAAAGTCTGAGCAATGCTCTCAGATTTAAGAACTCACCTTGAAGAAGGTGGTGGTTTGGGCTTCAGGTTTTTCTCGAGTTCATCGGTCAAACTTATCCCAGTCACTTTGGCTGGAAAAATTGCTTGACGGGAGAGAAAGCGTTTGGAGATCATATTTTCTGTAAATAAAGCAGAGGTTATCTGAGAGCTTTGGGACACAACTGCAAGTTGTCAATGAAAGAGCTTTCGAGCTAACCATGGATAATTTTCATCCTTTTCTAAGGCTCTTCTAGCTCCAAGAAACACAGAGATGAAACAAGGATGAGAACTTGGGAGTCTAAAGCAAGCTTTTATTCTACAGTCTGCCCACAACACCTCTAAATGATTTTCTCTTTTAACCCAGTCTTCTTCCAACCCAACCAATGCCAAGGTGGCCCCTCTGGAACAGGTGTTTTGGAGTTGGGCTGCAACACAGTCCTAGGCTGCATCAACAGAGGGATAGAATCAAGATCACATGAAGTGTTAATACCACTTTATAATGCCACACTTGGAATACTGCATTCAGTTTTGGTTGCCACGATGTAAAGAAGATGTTGAGACTCTAGAAAGAGTGCAGAGAAGAGCAACAAAGATGATTAGGGGACTGGAGGCTAAAACATATGAAGAATGGTTGCAGGAACTGGGTATGGTTAATGAAAAGAAGGACTAGGGTTGACATGATAGCAGTAGTCCAATATCTCAGGGGTTGCCACAAAGAAGAGGGAGTCAAACTATTCTCCAAAGCACCTGCGGGTAGGACAAGAAACAATGGGTGGAAACTAATCATGGAGGGAATCAACTTAGAACTAAGGAGAAATTTCCTGACAGTGAGAACAATTAATCAATCGAACAGCTTGCCTCCAGAAGTTGTGAATGCCCCAACACTGGAAATTTTTAAGAAGATGTTGGCTAGCCATTTGTCTGAAACGGTATAGGGTTTCCTGCCTAAGCAGGGGGTTGGACTAGAAGACCTCCAAGGTCCCTTCCAACTCTGTTATTCTATTCTATTTTGAAATTCATATATTGTCTGAGTATCTCAGCATCACTGGTTCTCTTCTAGTGCCAGATATTTCCATCACCCTTCTACAAAAGAGTGTCATTAGAAGAGGACTTCAGAGACAAGTGTTTAGGACTTCCTCAGCAAAATAAGAAAAGGCAGGGTTAAAGGAATTAAAATAGAGGACAGCTGCCTAAAATCACCCTTACGCTCAAGGCCTCTAAATCCAATATCCGAAGTCATCTTATTACACCACTATTCCTAAAGGAAGGTAAAAAAGGCATGTGACAGGCCTGTAGGAAGGGATATGTTCTGGTCATTTTTGTTTCCTTGTTAGCTTTTTGTTGTCTCTTTTGAACCATTTGTAACAGTGGTGGGTTACGACCAGTACGCCCCAGTACGGGCATACAGGTGCCTTCCGGGAGCACCAGGTACCGTTCCGGTATGGTGCTCTGAAGGGCCCACCTGCCTGCCCGCGCTCCTTACGGGTAATTGAGGTTTTCGGGGTTTCCGCGCATGCGCACGGAGCATACGCCACCTATGCGACGCTCCGGCGAGCAGCTGGAATGTCATGGAGGTGTCACGGAGCGTCGCGGGCAGTAAGTACACATGTGCACCAGTTGAAATGGGATCTGGAACCCACCACTGATTTATTTCCATATGTGTGTTGGTGGCTGAATGACAATTTCCCAGGAATTCCCTAGCATTTGGGGATTTGAATTTGTTTGGATGCTTAAAGTTTCCCAGTCTGTTAAGACTAGTACACATCCCCTCCAGTAGACAATACCCAGATAAGCAGGGATTGACACCAGACAAACAAGCAGAAAACAATATCCTAATCACAGAATTACCAAGGAGAAAACCACACTCCCATAAACATTGGCAGGGCAAGTTACAGTTTATAAACAGGGTGCAAACTCCACAGTTACTAGCTTTGATGAGGTTACCTAGTGAGATAAGGAAACAACCAAGCTCGGAGAACCAAGAACAACACTGAGTTACATATATTCTCTTCTAGTGGCATTTTATTCTCTTAAGTAGAACAGCATGTTTGGTAACCGAAATACTTCAAATATTTTATTTTTCCTTTAATCTTTCGATAAAAAGAAGAGCACACCAGAACAGGGATGGGGAGATCACTTATTTGTCACCCCGCCTCACAGCCATGATTTAGGTTAGAAATTGTAGAGACTGTTCATAGCTCGAGTTGTAGATTTAGGCAAAGATTTGTCCTCTGAGCTTGCTGCTTGGTTCCCGGATGTTTCTTTACCAAACTAGGTAACCTCTTTGGTGTGTGTGTGAGAGAGAGAGAGGGGGGAGGGGGGAGGGAGAGAGAGAGAGAGAGAGAGAGAGAGAGAGGGAGGGAGGGAGGGAGGGAGGGAGGGAGGGAGGGAGGGAGGGAGGGAGAGAGAGAGAGAGAGAGAGAGAGAGAGAGAGAGAGAGAGAGAGAGAGAGAGAGAGAGAGAGAGAGAGAGAGAGAGAGAGAGAGAGAGAGAGAGAGAGAGAGAGAGAGAAGTGTCTTGTTTGTTTATATAGGTCCTGGATGGTCGATTGGTCTTGTGACATGTTGAATCACAAGACTGACTGAATCACAAGGCTGGTTGATTCAGAAGACTGGTTCTGGTCTTGTGACTTCTGACTGGTTGCTGTGAGGCGCAGAATTCTGCAGGTGTGAGGGAGGTCGGTTTTGTCATGGATTGGTGGAAAGAGCGAATGGAGCTGGCAGAGAGAAAGAGACAGAGAGAGACAGAGGGAGAGGGAAGGAGGGAGAGAGAGGGAAAGGGGGAGATTGGGGGAGTCAGCACCCAGATGGCGCATCAACAGACCCCAGGTCTGGAGGTGGCTGATGAGGAACAGGAGGAACAGCTGCATCCAGTGCCTGACATGCAGATGCACAGAAGGCAGAGGAGAGGAGAGCAATGGAAATCTGTGGGCTGATCCTTGGGAAGGAAGAGCCACCACTGCTAGCGAAGCCCCACCCTAGCTCTGGGGATAAAAGGCAGTGGGTGGAGATGAATAGATGTGGTAGACAACTATTCATCTTCCAGCCAGACGGACTTGTTAGCCTGCGTTGAGAGAGAAACTTTTTGCCCGGGCTTCTGGCGCTCCTAATCAAGGAATCTTTGAGTTAACTTCAGAGGTTTTGTTGTGCTTGGAGAGCTGCATCAGAACATTTAGGTTGAAGATTTTTGTTTTTCAGAGATTTTACAAGAACCAACTTGATTTTCTCTACAGCCCAATTCCAAGCAGATCTCAGAAAAAGAGCATCTACACATGCTTATCCTTACTACTTGTGAAGTAAAAAAAAACACCAATAACCCAGCTCACAAAAATGTACATTCTCATCCAACCTTTTTTAGAGCTCTCTTTGTCCAGCTGCTCCTGCTCTTTGCTTGACTTTTCTCCTTCTTCAGCAATGGTTTCCATTTCTTTGATTTCAAACCTACCAGGGGCGGAGAAATGAATTAATCAAACTAAAAAGGTTCTGGGGCTGCTTTGTCTCAAAATATCAGCTCTACAAAATGGACCAGACAATCAAACTAAAGTTGTGTATGCTAATTTTTCTTTTTACGACCTTTAATCCCTTTATTCAGGAGTCAGGGTGACTGAACGGAGCTTGAGCATTTACTAGCCGGAGGCCCTTCCTGCTGCCTTCTTGGAACTGATAAAGGACTGAGTTGTAGACTGGAGACAGATCGTGTCGTATCCCTCCCCCTCTGTTGAGAGGGGGCTGTTCAATTTTGACTTAGATGGCTTCTTTGACCCCTCTTTCACTTTCAAATCAAAGGGGGTCTTCTCTGTCCAAAATGTAGACTTCACTGTCTTCAAAAGAGTGGCCTTTGTCTTTTAAATGCATATGGACTGCTGAATCTTGTCCTGGTGGGTTTGTTTTCCTATGTTGCGCCATATGGTTGTGACAGAGGTGATATTCAGACGGTTTGGACCGGTTCACCTGAACCGGTAGCAGAAAGCTTCTGCCTTAGTATATTTTTGTCAAAATTGAACATCCCTCACTCAACAGTGGGGGAGGGATACAACCTCAGCAGCTCCAAGAAGGCTCCACACCCATTTGCACTACTCAGGGACCCTGAGGATACAGATAAACCTCCAGCTGGCCTCAATGACCCTCTAAAGGAACGCAAATGACCAGCTGTCTGCAAGGAATATAAATCCTTCCATTCCCCACCATCCAGTCAGAACTGAAGAAGCTTGGTGAACCAGATTAAAATTAACACCCGATTCAGCCAAACCAGTCCAAACCGGCTGAATCTCACCTGATGCAAATGTGAGATTACAGACAGACCTTGATTATAACATGAATGGTGCATTTAGTGAGCGTTCAACATTACAACGAAATGAGTTGTAAGTCAAGGACTACCTGTAATAGGTACCACTTTGGCGGGAAGGTAACAGCGTTTGAATTTGTGGACTGATTATTAAAGCACACCCACCTTGGAAACACTGCCGTGTTGGAAGGGGGAAATGGTGGAGTGGCTGTGTCTCTGGATGACAATACAGAGTCCACAGTTCCTGGCCTCTGTTAAAGAAAAGGAGAGTCAACATGGCATCCAGAGAAGGATGAAACCTACAGTTAGCCTTACAGGATAGACTAGACCGCAAATGTGACCAGAAGAGTTTAATTCTACTTTATTGTAAAGCCAGGGGGAGGGGGCTGCTATGCATTTGCCCAGGTTCGGGAGAATCCGTAGCTAACGTTATGGCTGGTTTGGAGAACTTCTAAATCCCACCCCTGGCTGGCCGGCTGCCAGACAGAGAGTCTTCCAGACAGAGAGTCTTCCAGCAGCCAGCCCACAACCATAGAGTGCACTCCTAGAGTAGCCGCTGCTGGAAGACTCAGCAGCCGAGTTTTGGAGTTTGGAAGCCAGAGAAGAAGTTATGCTCGGAGGGCGGCGGCGGCACCCTGGCCCTGCAAGGAGAGTTGGGCCAGGGCATGGTGAGGCTGGGAGGCATGCTTGCTGGGGGCGGAACAGGCACTTACGCAACCCCCTTCTCCAGCCGGGCAGAGCTCCATGCACTGACCTAGGGGTTATCCCAAATGTGCCAAGCAGCGGGAGCTGGGGAGCGGGCAGAGCACCATGTGCCTTGGCTGTGCCTGGCTCTTCAGGAGCCCGCTCGCAAGGGAGAAGCTGCCCGGCAACCCCAAAACAACAAGCCCTCCCCCTATAATAAGCCCAAGGCCATATTTCATGGGGCAAAAGAAAATAAGACCCTGTCTTATTTTGGGAAAAACACGGTACTTTAACAGGGTTGGTACCAATTTATAAGAAGTGATGGATGGATGGGTGGGTGGATGGATGGATGGATGGATGGATGGGTGGGTGGGTGGGTGGGTGGATGGGTGGGTGGGTGGGTGGATGGGTGGATGGATGGATGGATGGATGGATGGATAATTTTCCTCCCTCCCTTTCCTATCTCAGGCATGTAAGTCTAGGTAGCAAACAAGTCTAAAACTATTGAAAACAATTGCAATATAATAGAAAAATAAACATATATGGCAGCTAAGAAAAATTATAACATGGTATTTGTAAACACAATATACTATGTTAATTTCATTAATTTTATAATTGTAATTATTGAGAGATATAGATATAAAAGAAGAGACAGACATTGCGATCTCCAAAACTTAAAATATATTACCCATTTAGCTTTCATTAGCTGCTAACATCATCATGAGTGTAAAAACTACCATTGAAGAGATGTTTGCCTTTATACATCATTGATCAATTTGGCCATTGCATGCATAATAGGCCCATCCACCCGCCACACCTGGAACTCGTATTTTTAGGATAGTTTGTAAAGATAGATAGATAGATAGATGATAGATAGATAGATAGATAGATAGATAGATAGATAGATAGATAGATGATAGGTAGGTAGGTAGGTAGGTAGGTAGGTAGGTAGGTAGGTAGGTAGACCCCTAATTGTTACAAAAATGCATATACAGGGATCTCAGATTGATAGTGGTCCTGATTTATTTGAACCAATCATTTGGTCATTTTGGTTCCATTGTCATGCTGAATTTATCATTAGCAGGTTTTTATTAAGATAGGCCTAGATCTAGTCTAAGAACATAATGAATGCCTAACCAACTTACATTTGTCAGGGCTTTTAAGAGTGTCCCACTTCCATCCATGGTGTGAAGAAAATCTTTATAAAACTTCATTTTCACCTTGTTATCTCGGACAATCAGGACGCCAATCCCTTTGAAAGTGAACTCGACCGTCTGTTTGGTGGCAATGGACCTCGAGAAAGACATGAGGGTTTCACGGACGCATCCTTCTACCATGTCCCTGTTGAAGGGGCTGTCCAAGGACAACACAATGAAATTCAGCTGGACAATTGGGATATCACCTAGGAAGGGATAGAAGGGAGAAAGACACTATAGTCAAGCTGATATCATAGCAATAACACTTCTATATCACCCTATAATGCTTTATAGCACTCTCTGAGTGGTTTACAAAGTCAGCCTACTGCCCTCAACAATCTGGGTCCTCATTTTACTGACCTTGGGAGGATGGAAGGCTGCATGAACCTCGAGCACGCCAGGATCAAACTCCAGCCTGTGGGCAGAGTTAGCCTGCAATGCCGCATTCTAACCACTGCGCAACCACGGCTCCTTCTTAACATACAAGCAACATGTTAGCAGAATAACATTAATGTCCCAAAGGTGCTTTTCTAAAAGGCAAGTGGACTTTCTTGGGGGTTTTTTCCCCTCGAAAATGTTTCCCTTCTCATCCAAGAAGCTTCTTCAATTCTTTTTCAGAACCGAAGAAGCTTCTTGGGTAAGAAGGGAAACATTTTCAAGAGGCCTTTTGGAAAAGCATCTTTGGGACAATCATGACCTGGATGATTTCGAATCTCTGTAGACAATAACATCAAGGATTCATTCACACAATTCTCCCAGATAGTCTAGTCTAGCCAGCTTCTGGATATGGAACCAAATCTTGACTCAGACAGGAAGATATCTTGAAACCCTCTTAATACTTCGGCCACTGACATCATAAATATACCAACAACACGCTTGATGTTGGAGGATGATCTGGGAGTAGTTCTGTGGTAGTTCTTACCAAGCTGTAAGCAGTCTAAGAGCCTGTGTCAAAGGTGTGTTGTTTTTTTTTCAAGGCAACTGGACTATTTGTTGAGGAACAAGAAGACGACATTTCGCTTCCCATCCAAGAAGCTTCATCCATTGTGAGAATATCTATCCTTCCATTCTCCCCACCATCAGAATAGATGAGGCTTCTTGGATGAGGAGCGAAAGGCCTTCTTCTTGTTCCTCAAAATAAAAACCCAGTCCAACTGCCTTTTGAAAAAGCAACTTGGAGACAACTATGACCTGGATGACTGAGAATCTCCATAGATGCTATCGGGGAATTGCGCAGCAGGTTTCCAAATGAAGTCGCAGGCGCTGACACCAACTTGTAGTAGTTTTTATATAAATAAATATTTTTACAGCTATATTTACGTCAGTCAAGATAGTCAAGGCAAACAGAAGCATGAAGTAAATTACCTCACAGGAAAATCATCGTGAGGTAAATTGCAGAGCGCACAGGAGAAAAAGAAGGGAAACAAGGACACTCCCCCCTTTTACCCACAGCAACCAATCACAGCATAGAGTGCCTCATGCAGGAGCCAGCTCTTTCTCTCTGACCAATCAGCTACAACTGCGTGTTCCGACTCATCGTACCACTCCGCTTTTTGAGCTACTAAATTTAAATATTGTAACAGACACCTAGAGCTCGTGCTTAGGGATCCAGTCAATCAATAACTGTAATGGTATGCAGGAATGGCCTTGGGAGACAAAAAGGAGCCGTAACTTAGACAACAGTCGGATAAAATAAATAAACAATTCTTTTAAAATGATTTATGTTTTCTGATGGGTAAGCAAAGAATTTAGATTTGAATTTAGATATGGAGATTCTCAGTCATCCAGGTCACGGTTGTCTCAAAGGCGCTTTTTCAAGAGGCAACAGGACTTTCTGGTTTTTTTCTTTGAAAAGATTTGAAGGAAAACCTTGAAACTGAATTTCTCACCCGGAATGCGTATTTTGTTGAATTTTAGTCCGTGGATCTGGGCGAGTTTCTCCGAAAAAAGGAAGACAGGCCGCTGAAGGAAGATGGGTTTGTTGCTGCCAATGTGCAGTTTCTCTCTAAGGAAGGAGAACGTCCCAAGGCCAGGAATTTGGACACCCTGCAAAAGAAGAAGCCCTAGATAAGATTTGGAAGAGCAACACAATGAAGGCTCCTGAGTCCCAACCTACATTACGGGTAGTCCTCGAATTACAATCACAACTGAGCCCAAACTTTCAGCTGCGAAACAAGACAATTGTTAAGGGAGTTTTGCCCCACTTTATGACCTTTCTTGCCACAGTCGTTAAGCAAATCACCGCCATTGCTAAGTGAATCACCGCAGTTATTTTGCAAATCTGGCTTTCCCATTGATTTTTCTTGTCGGAAGCCATCTGGGAAGGTTACAAATGGTGATCACATGACCCCGGGACACTGCAACTGTCACAAATTCAAGTCAGTTGTCATGCGTCCCAATTTTGATCATGTGACCAGTGGTGGGATTCAAAAAGTTTTACTACCGGTTCTGTGGGTGTGGCATGGCTTGGTGGGCGTGGCTTGGTGGGCGTGGCTTGGTGGACATGGCAGGGGAAGGATACTGCAAAATCCCCATTTCCTCCCAATCAGCTGGGACTCAGGAGGCAGAGAATAGATTGGGGCCGAGCCAGTCAGAGGTGGTATTGCCGGTTATCCAAACTTATGAAAATTTCCGCTACCGGTTCTCCAGAACTGGTCAGAACCTGCTGAATACCACCTCTGATATGACCATGGGGATGCAGCAATGGTTGTAAGTGTGAAAACCAGTCATAAGTCACTTTTTTCAGTGCCTTTGTAACTTCAAATGGTCACTAAATGAATAATTGTAAGTTGAGGGCTATCCGTGCACTAGAAGTCACTAAGCTGGAAAGTCAAAATATAAATCTTATATTAGGCACAAATGTAACTCAGCACACCAGTGTTGTCCCCTACAAACATCAGCAAAATAAGGATGTGAAGTTGTCTGTTGTGACAATGTAGAGACAACATAACATGAAGGGAGGGAAGGAGGCCGGCAAGCAAAGAGAAAGAGAGAATTGAAAAGCTTGCTCTTCACTGAATCACAGTTAGAACAAAAGGTTTTTAATGCTGTAGCACAAGCTGAGTCATTGATGAATCTGAAGTGAAATATTTTTAAGAAAAAATTCTTGATTGCTCTGAATGAGAGACCTCTGATGGATGAATTAAGCAAGCCTTTGATATGATTTAACATGGTCTGTATTTTATACCCCTTATCTTCTGACTGAGAGAAGATCTTAAAATTTGTGTGGGAAAGAAAGAAAGAAAGAAAGAAAGAAAGAAAGAAAGAAAGAAAGAAAGAAAGAAAGAAAGAAAGAAAGAAAGAAAGAAAGAAAGAAAGAAAGAAAGAAAAAGAAAGAATGAAAGAAAGAAGGAAGGAAAGAGGGAGGGAAGGAGGGAGGGGAGGAGGGAAGGAAAATAGATAGATAATAGAGACAAGATACAACTAAAAGTAATAAATACAGTACCTAAATCTGAAGAATCCAAGTAGAAAATTTTACAAAATTTCCTACCTTATTCATCGATAGTTGCTTCTCAACAAACTCAGAAACGGCGTCCCAAATATTAACAACATCTGAAAGGTAAAATACACATATTTTTTAACACACTTTTTACACAACTCTAAAAAGAGGACGAATCTCAGTCCTAGGTAGAAGCTCACTGAAATAGTTTGTTGCAGGGGTGTCCAAACTTGGCAAATTTAAGACTTGTGAACTTCAACTCCCAGAATTCCCCAGCCAGCTCTGCTCTGCTGGCTGGGGAATTCTGGGAGTTGAAGTCCACAAGTCTTAAAGTTGCCAAGTTTGGACACCCCTGGTTTATTGCATGGATTTATAGTCATGACAATCAGTCTCTATGGTTTATAAGTACAGATCTTGACTTATGATCACATATGAGCCAAAAATTTCTGTTGCTAAGCAAGACAGTTGTTAAATGAGTCCTCTTGCACAGTGGCCTTTATCTCCCTGCAGTCTAATTTACAGCCCTGAAATATCCCTGTTATTAAATCTCCCACTCAATATTATTCAGGACTGACCCTGCTTAGCTTTTTTTTTGAGAACAGCCAAATTAGTTTGCTGCTGCCATCTAGTGGCAAACTATGCCAAATTCCCCTGAGAGTACTGAAAGAGGAGAGAGAAATTAACAAAATTAAACTTAGCAAGAGATAAAGTAATAATAGCTGAATAGATAAGTAGGTAAATATTTGAATAACCTTCATCAAAGAATAATAGCACCAATAATACTAACACCAATACTAACACCTAATTAGCAATTAGATCCAATTTTCACAGATTTTGAAAAAGAACAAACCTATTAGAGCATTCTTGAATATAAATTTAGACATGTCACCTAGAATTGCATTACTGTTGCTGATGGAAAAATGGGATATAAATGAAACAAAAAAGGAATCGATTGTAAATTTGATAAGAACAGCTAGATTATTGATGGCTAAATATTGGGGACGAAATTGGGATATTCAAAGAAATGAGTGGTATAATGAAATTTGGAGTATGGCAACAAATGATAAATTAACAAGGGAAATTAAATTTTAAAAAGGGATGATCAAAGCAAACAATTATAATCAAATAGGGGTGGAAGGCAAAGGGAACAAAACTACTCAAGAATATATGTTGTTTTGGAGGGGAGAAGGGCACAGGTTGGAATAGATTGTATATCTTTTAGTTTTAATAGATGAAGAAATATAAGGAAGGGAAAACAGGGTCTGGGGGGGTGCACTATAATATTAGGTTTTTTTTCCATTTTCTTTTCTTTCTTCCTTTCTTTTTTTTTAAATGCATATGTACTATGTTTGTATTATTTGCATTTAAAAAAGAACAAACCTCATCCACCAGCTTGGCTTAACCAGGCCATGTTTTGCCTGAAAGAATATTTCCATATCTTATTCTTGGAACCTTTCTGTAAAAACTAGGCATTTTTTTTTTCACACATCTACCCAGAAATGCCATTCAAACCCCTGCAGTATATTTTCTTTTTTTAATGCAATCATTAAATGAATTTTACCTTCGGAAGTGAGCTTGGGAAGGGTTATGAACAGGTTCTTGCCCGCCTGGGTGATTGCATTTTGGATCGTGTCCAACATTTTGGCATCCTCGGCCACAATTTATCTTAAGTCCAAAAATAAAAAAGCCACGCGGGGGATGGAGGCAGAAGAAGCTTGATGATCCTTGAATCCCGGGTGGGAAAAGTTGCTGTCACATCCTCAAGTTTCGTCCCTCCTGGTCGACTTGATTTTTCTTTTCTTTTTTTAAAGCAGGGCCTTAGCGAGCTCGCCCCATTTCCCTTCTCTTGCTCTCCTCCTCCTCCTCCTCCTCCCCATCAATGCAAGGAGCGAAACTCGGCGCCTCCGAGGAGAGAGAAGGGCATTCACACAGCGCTGGGAGGGGAGGGGGGCTGATGGAGGGGAGGGGAGGGGCTTGTTGCTAGGACGCGCGTCTCCCTCGCTGGTTACCAGGAGTGACGTCACAATCGAGGGAATTCCTCGCCCGGCTTTTGGGGGTGAATTGTCCAAGCGCGGTTCGATTTAGAATCCTGCGGCCTCTTCTGGGCGTTCTCTTCGAGGCTGCGGGGGGTGATGGGGGAAGTTGGTCCACAAAGCAAGAAGGAAACGATCAGAGAAGGATTGATGCAAAGATAGCGTCCTTGTTTGATTGATTGATTGATGCTTTGATTATGAACTATTAGGTCGTTTCGACTCTTAGGAACTATACGTAGAGGTTCTCCAGAGCGATCTGTTCCTAAGTTGGTCCTTCACAGGCTCCAAAGCAGCCTCTCCACTTTGCTTCTGGTTGTCCCGTTCTGCTGTCTGTCTGTCTATCATCTATCATCTCACTTTCTATCATCTATCATTCTATTAATCTATATATATATCCATCCATCTATCATCTATCTATCATCTATCTTATCTATCATCTCACTTTCTATCTATCTAGCATCTATCTTTCCATTTATCTATATTTCTCCATCTACCTACCTACCTATATTTCTATCTGTCTGGGTGTCTATCTACCTACCTACCTTTCTAACATCTAAATTTCTAATACACACACACACATACATCCCCATTTACCTATCATCTATCAACGTTCTATTTATCTTATATTTATCTTCATCTATCTACCTACCTTTCTATCATCTAACTGTCTCTTTCTATCATCTATTTATTTATCTATCATCTAACTTTCTATCTATCTAGCATCTATCTTTCGATTTATCTATATCTATCTCCATCTACCTACCTACCTACATTTCTATATGTCTGTGTTTCTGTCTATCTACCCACCTTTCTATCATCTAAATTTCTATCATGTGTGTGTGTGTGTGTGTGTGTGTGTGTGTGTGTGTGTGTGTGTGTGTATGTATTTGTGTTACAACTCCTGGTATGCCCAAATATGGGAGGGAGCTCACTACTCCCTTTCTGTCATTCGGCTCATCACAGAAAACCATCCAGACAGAAACCCATATTTTTATTTTTAATGTTGCCTTTTTATATTTGTGTTGTATTTGTGTATATAATACAACACACACACATATATATATCCCAATCTACCTATCATCTATCAACTATCTATTTATCATATTTATCTTTGTCTATCTACCTACTTTTTTATCATCTAACTTGCTCTTGGCCCATCATGAATATGGCCAGGTAGATTTTCAGTGTGA
Organism: Natrix helvetica; assembly: GCF_964273705.1. Lineage (NCBI taxonomy): Eukaryota > Metazoa > Chordata > Lepidosauria > Squamata > Natricidae > Natrix > Natrix helvetica. The sequence continues at coordinate 8,350,680 of NC_138550.1, read as the reverse complement.
ACATGGACTTTTCTGGAATGTTTATTTCAGCTTCCTTGTTTAATCTACACACTTGGCCTTTCCCAGTGGTCTTCCATTCATTTATGAAACCCCACACTGTTTAAACTTTTGAGGCTTGCCAAGGTTTGCTAGCTGCTGCCATCTGTTATGACATACCAGCAAACTTAGGCTAAGATGATGCTATTCTCTTCTAAAGACTTAACATGCAACTGGAATAAAAAAAAAACCTCTTCTGATTATTAATACTCTCATTATATTTTTATGTTACCAAGAAAACATGGGGCTTAACATAAAGGTAATAGTTGCTAGCAAACTGAAACTTCAAAGCCTTCTGTCAATAGAAACAAGATGAGGGCAGTCATGCACTGCTCAGTATGAATAAATTTATTGTAATAAGTTACAATTATTTCAGAAAATGGAAACTTGCCCAGACTCTATATGACAAATGAAGAAAAGTGGAGTAAAATGTGAGAAATCTAAAATTCTGCCAGAAATATTTTCATAGCTGTTAACTACCTATTCCTTTTTGTTCAATGTGCTAGTTTCATCCTCTCCTTAAATCAGTTTGGTGTGTGTATCATTAATGAGGATAAATTATTTGAAATATTCAGATATGAAAGATTAAGCTAAGACCGCTACATTTTTGCTTCTCTTGAATCACTCAGATGAGATGGCAGTTTAGAAATTGGATGGATGGATAGGCAAAACTCTTTATTGTTTGGTTCTGCTGAAAAAAGTACGTAAACGTTTGAGTAACACTGTACTGCAGATGCAAAAGTTAGAACACATTACACACTAGGTTTCAAATTATATATTCTTCCATCAGCAAAATATTGCTCAGTTTTAAAAAAAGATACTTGTGTATTTATCTTTATTCACGATTGCCTCTTCCCTACATAAGGACAAGACTGTCCTAAAGTCATGACAGCTTGGCTTTTAAATCTTGCCTTCTGATATTCTGCTTTAAAGGGGGGGGGAGTTGGACTGAAGAGTGGGATGGGTAGACTAAGCAAGAATTCTGTTTTGCTGCCATTAGTGAAGCCTTCCAATGAATCTCGACTTTACATATGAATTTGAGTGTATACTCCAGAATTAACTATGTGAACATTTCAAGAAAAAAAACAGCAAGGTTTCACTGATAACTTCCAAGCCAACATTGAAGGCAGCTGAATTTAACATTCAGAATTCAGAAATATATTTTTCACAGCCCATCCACACTAAAATCTTAGGTAGCAATGAGCACAACACATGGCAGGACAGGAGGTTGGCTTGAAAATGAGGCTGGAACAAAATTTCCCCAAGTCTTATAAAAGAGTGGGACAGTATCTAGTCTTCTGCTGTTGATCGCCTCCTCCCGCCAACCCAAAAGCACCCATGCTGGCTGGGGAATTCTGGGAATTGAAATCCACAAGTCTTAAAATTGCCAAGGTTGGACAACTCTGCTCTATAGCTTTTAAGATGCTGGGCCAGATTTATGGACAACCAACTAGAACCTGTGCAAGGGTCAGTTTCCCTATTCCTCTAATCAAGGGGCATTTTGATGCCCTCCCCACAGAATGTGCCCACTGCTTTTTAGAGCTGGCTCTCAGTTCCCCTCCAAAAAATGAATCAATAGCCATTACACATCAGGCTTCTGCATTATATAAATAAGGCTCGGGAGAAATGTTGATCAACAGGTTATGAGTCAACAACTACAACTTTCAACAAACTTAAAAGAAGAAAAAATCCATGGGACAGCTCTTATATTGTCAGCCACTCCTTCAGAGCAGGCTGTAAAATAGATGTCCCATTGGGCCATACTCCATTGTCACCTGTTTATGCTAAAGAAGTACCCAGATAGAATTAATCCTGAATATATAGTCAGAAGGATATGTTTGCCATGGCTACAGATGAAACAGTTTGTTTTGAACATGAAAACCAAAGTAATCAAGTCAACTATTGTAAGCAGAATTAACTGAACAGGACCTCTAGAAGTCATATAAGCTATTATACAAAGCATAAACAAACATGTTCCATAATCAGTCCGGGGAAAAAACCAAATCAAAAGGTTTATTCTTGTTAATATTATTGACCATGTTTTCACTACACACCATAGGTTTCCCTGTTTATAGTTTTTAACTTGAAAACAGGACACGTTGCAATGACTACTCTTTAGGGTTTAATTTTAAAGCAGAGTCCCAGAAAAGCTGAGGTGTGTTTTTTTTTCTCCCTCCATGTAAAATTTGGGCATTCATCAGGATGTTTTTCAGCAAGCTCTGGATATTGCATCTTTTAAGCTCTGCCTGCTTGTTTCAAGTGGACTCCCAAGAAACTGACTCAGGATTTTATGTTTTCCAAAAAAAAGGGTTTTGAGTTAGTCTTCTTTGGAAATTCTCGTACCTGAAAGAAAAGGAGAGAAACAGAAAATGTGGATAAATTAAAATTTTATAGCAAAGCTATTTTGTATGTTTAAGTTGGTGACAAGCTCAAATTAAGGATAATATTCTCCTTTCCAATATCTCAGGGGCTGCCACAAAGAAGAGGGGGTTAAGCTATTCTCCAAAGCATCTGAGGGCAGGACAAGAAGCAATGGGTGGAAACTAACCAAGGAGAGAAGCAACCTAGAACTAAGGAGGAATTTCCTCACAGTGAGAACAATTAATCAATGGGAGGACTTGCCTCCAGAAGCTATGGGTGCTCCAACACTGGAAATTTTTAAGAAGAGATTGGGCAGCTATTTGTCTGAAATGGTATCTCCTGCTTGGGCAGGGGATTAGAAGACTTTCAAGGTCCCTTCAAACTCTGTTATTCTGTTATTTTTTCTCTACACACAAAGAAATTTCTGCTAAGACTTCTCTTAATCTCCAGCACTGAATCTCAATTGCCTACTCTCTCGGCAAGCTGTTATCATAGCAATAGCACTTAGAATTATATATCACCCCATAATGCTTTACAGCACCCTCTGGACAGTTTACAGAGTTAGCATATTGCCCCCAACAATCTGGATCCTTCATTTTATTGAACTTGGAAGGATGGAAGGCTGCGTCAACCTCGAGTTTGTCAGAATCGAACTGCTGGCAATCAGCAGAATTAGCCTCAATATGCTATAATGCTGTAATAATAGCAAAGCCCCTGTGTATTATTAAGATAAAAAAAATATTTGGTTGCTAACATCATTCCTTGGTGACAAAAATACTAATATATGTAATTTTAAATGAATTTGTGCAAATCTGCACAGGAGGATACCCCTATTTTAAAAGGATCAGGTATTCTACTGTCTTTCATTTAGGGAGGGAGTGACTTGTCACAGCATACTTGCCCATCTGCAATCCTAACAGAAAATAGAAACGAAACATAAAGACATCAAGATCTGCTGATGGGTTAATAAGCAGAACTTTGAGTTGACCAAACATCAGTCTGATTAACCAGATTAATACTCTGCAATTATGATTATTCTGCTTTGGTGCAGGAATGGGAAAACATCTACTTACCATTTCAGAACTACATTTGCAGGAATAAAAGCTTCTGATGGGTTGGGGGTCATTTGGGCCTGAGTAACAGCAAAGGATGATGCGAAGTTATAAAAATTGTCTAACATCTTTTGAGTGAACTGAAAGGAAAAAAAACAATCAAAACGTGTTAACAGTTTCCACCTATGTAACCTATGTAATTACTGCAATGCTTAGAAGAGATTGAACTATTTTTTTAATGTATTTGAACATCACCACAAGGACTTTTCATGGTTCATAGCAACCACAAAACAAAACAAAAAAATACTTTTCAACAATAAAGACAATAATAAAACAAATAATACACTGTAAAAAAGCAAAGGTAACAGGTAACCCCATCCCTATTATTCCCCAAATGCTGTTCAAAATATATTCTGCTCTGTTCCGTTCTGTTCCTTTCCATTCTATTCTATTTTCTACTCTACATTCTATTCTATTCCATTCCATTCTAATTTTCTATTCTATTTTCTACTAGCTGATAACCCGTCCTAGCCGGGAAATGTATTTATCCCAATCCTGTATTAGAGGGAGCCCCCTTGTGGAGTACTGTGAAGCCGTTACCATAGCAACTCCACTGTGCTGAACAGTAGAAGCCATTTTAAGAGACAACAGGCTGCATCTTAACAGAACCTGAATCCAAAATGCACACTATCACTGTCAAAAGTACTGTAATTTGACACTATAGATATAATTCAGTCCTTTTCATTTCAGCAACCCAGGTGTTCCAGAGTTATGCTGGAACACACACGGACACGGACACACATGGACACACACACACAGCCAGATAGATAGATAGATAGATAGATAGATAGATAGATAGATGATAGATAGATAGATAGATAGATAGATAGATAGATAGATAGATAGATAGATAGATTCCATTCCATTCCATTCCATTCCATTCCATATGCTATTGTTCTGTTCTGTTGTATTCTGTACTGTTCTGTTCTGTTCTGTTCTGCTTTGCTCTGCTTTGCTCTGCCCTACCAATGTTCTGGTATTGTTCTAGAAAACACTGTTTAATAACAAATTAAAAAAACTATATTTGCAATTACCTCTGTGAATGAATTGACTGAAGATACAGCAGCACTTGCTATAGGAGTCTGTTGAGCCAGGAGTTCCAGAACCTCCACAGAAATCCCAATCTGGGCCACAGAAGGCATTTGGGGGATAGTCATGGCTCCAAATGGATGCTGGCTGCCTTTACCTAAAAGGGAACATACCACAGCTACTTAATGCATTGGTCTGCTTCTCAACGCAAGGACAAATCTGAAGTGACTGCAAATATACACAAGACTGTATGGGAAGGGAACGCATGAGTACTGTAATAGTATGAAACAAAGAACAATTAATGAAACATTAAAATACAGGTAGTTCTCAACTTAAGATAGCTATTATAAAACAGCTGTCTTAAACAAAATAAACCCCACTGCCAGGAAGCGTAGCAAAACAGTCCCCCATAAAGATGAATATTTAAAAACAGGGGGGGAATACAATGCATTATTTATATTTGTTTTCATAAATAGAAAAGTGCAAATAACATGCCTATGTTCCAAACCTTAGCAGCTAATACAAAATGTATTTCATGCAGCTGTGTCATGGAACAGGGTTCTGGAAATCAAAAACATGGTTTGAAAAAAATTCCTCTCTGCAAAACTAAAGATTGGTTTAAAATGAGTATAAAGGTAAAGGTTCCCCTCACACATATGTGCTAGTCGTTCCCGACTCTAGGGGGTGGTGCTCATCTCTGTTTTAAAGCCAAAGAGCCATCGCTGTCCGAAGATGTCTCCGTGGTCATGTGGCTGGCATGACTAAATGCCGAAGGCGCACGGAACGCTGTTACCTTCCCACCAAAGGTGGTTCCTATTTTTTCTACTTGCAATTGTACATGTTTTTGAACTGCTAGGTTGGCAGAAGCTGGGAGAAGTAACAGTAGCTCACTCCGTTACGCAGCACAAGGGATTCGGACCGCCAAACTGCCAACCTTTCTGACTGACAAGCTCAGCGTCTTAGCCACAGAGCGTCCCAAAATGGGCATAAACTTCTTCAAATAAAAGTACAGCAGAGGGAAAAATAAGTACAAATGAGTTTTGGAGTCTCTCTTGCAAGCCGTCTCAGATTTCAAGACGTAAATATGCTAATATTTCTTCCAATAACACACACTTATGCACACTTGTATTCGCCTCTCTTACCAGATTTTAGACCAGAAATTTTAAAGATGGCGCTTGGTTTTTCATTCGTGACAAATCCAAGGAGCTGCCACACGGCCACACCATTCTCGTCAGGGTAGCAGAAGTAGACTGATCCGCCCATACCCTCCGGAAAGGGCACGGTTCCCAGCATGAAGACGACCACATGATTGATTTTCTCATAGTCTGACAAGTTAAACACAAATTTGTCCTCTGCTACTTGCTGTGCCACTGTTTGAACCTATAAAAAAAGTTTGTTTATTTAGAAAATGTATGTGGCCACCCAATTCATAGTGATTCCATGAAATAAATCCCTAATACAAAACCCCATAAACCAGGCTGGATTTGATTTAAATCAAGTCTATTTAAATCATAATTTAAATCACTAGTAAAAAAAAGGCTTGATTTAAATTGACTCAATTTAAATCATAATTTTTAAAGAACAACTGTCATTTCTGTCCCGCAGCAGCTCCTCCTCTGACCTGCTGTTGACTCACTAACAGTCCCATATTGCAGAATACACAGCCTTATGCTACATAACTAAGCTTCATTTCATGTGGAATAAACTAAATTATGAATGTATCTTAAATAGAAAACTATATTTAGATAGGTTTTTACTCCAAAAGCATTTTATTAAATTAAATTTGATAAAAATAAAAAAAATCTGACTTAAATAAAAAATCTGATTGTTAAAAAATCATCGCTTTTTATCCACCCTGCCATCCTCTGACAACGACAATCAATCAGCCATTTGGTAGGCTGCATATCACCCTGGGGGCTCCTGGCCCCTTGGCAAAACCATGTCTTTGGGGCCTTTTAAATGTGTCAAGATAAGGTCAACCTTATTTCTGCAGGTATTATGTTCCGCAGGGAGTGAGCCACCTCAAAGGAGACTCTTTTGGGGGGTCCCACTTGATTGACCTCCCTAAGACTGGAGACCCATAACATCCTCCCTGCTCTGGTGGGTTAAAGGTAAAGGTTCCCCTCGGACATATGTGCTAGTTGTTCCCGACTCTAGGGGCGGTGCTCATCTCTGTTTCAAAGCTGAAGAGCCAGTGCTGTCCGAAGACGTCTCTGTAGTCACGTGGCCAGCATGACTAAATGCCGAAGGTGCATGGAACACTGTTACCTTCCCACCTTCCTATTTTTCTACTTGCATTTTTACATGCTTTCAAACTGCTAAGTTGGCAGAAGCTGGGAAAGTAATGGGAGCTCACTCTAGGGATTCGAACCATCAAATTGCTGACCTTTCTGATCGACAAGCTCAGCATCTTGGCCATTGAGCCACCGCATCCCTGTAGTCAGGCTAAGTGGTTCACGTCGTACTGCATCATTTTGTGCAATTTGGTTCATCCCTGCTCTAGCCTTCTGCGCAAAAGGAGGTTCTGCTCAATGGAATCCATATATAGCACAACACTTCACAATACTTTAAGATACAGAAGGATCTTGACAAACTTGAACATTGGGCACTATCTAATAAAATGAAATTCAATGGTGAAGAGAGTCAGGTTCTACATTTAGGCAAGAAAAACGAAATGCACAGGTACAGTATAGGTCAGTGATAGCGAGACGCTGCCCCGTCAGCTGGCCAGCGCACATGTGCGCGCTGGCCAGCTGACTTCACCCTCCTATAAATCCTCTGGAGCCTGGGGAGGGCAAAAAAAGCATGCAAAAAATGGGGGGGGAGTGCCTGTAGTGTGCACATGTGCACTGGGGGTTCACGCATTGCATTATGGGTGCAACACGCCTGCACACTACCTTCCTGCGTTCCCTCCACTTATGGCACGCGAGCCAAAAAAGGTTTGCCATCACTGGTATAAGTGGTACCTTGCTCAATAGTAGTAGGATCTTGGAGTCCTAGTGGACAACCATTTAAATAGGAGCCAGCCGTGTGCAGCAGCTGCCAAAAAAGCCAACACAGTTCTAGGCTGCATCAACAGAGGGATAGAATCAAGATCACGTGAAGTGTTAATACCACTTTATAATGCCTTGGTAAGGCCACACTTGGAATACTGCATTCAGTTTTGGTCCCCACGATGTAAAAAAGATGTGGAGACTCTAGAAAGAGTGCAGAGAAGAGCAACAAAGAGGATTAGGGGACTGGAGACTAAAACATATGAAAGACAGTTGCAGGAACTGGGTATGTCTAGTTTGATGAAAAGAAGGACTAGGGGAGACATGATAGCAGTCTTCCAATATCTCAGGGGCTGCCACAAAGAAGAGGGAGTCAAACTATTCTCCAAGGCACCTGAGGATAGAACAAGAAGCAATGGATGGAAACTAATCAAGGAGAGAAGCAACTAAGAACTGAGGAGAAATTTCCTGACAGAACAATTAATCAATGGAACAGCTTGCCTCCAGAAGTTGTGAAAGCCCCAACACTGGAAGTATTTAAGAAGATGTTGGATAGCCATTTGTCTGAAACAGTATAGGGTTTCCTGCCTAGGCAGGGGGTTGGACTAGAAGACCTCCAAGGTCCCTTCCAACTCTGCTATTGTATTGCATTGTACTTCTTGATTAGGAGGTTCAGCATGATCTCTGACATGCCTAAGTCACCTGATAAATTAGTCCAACTCATGAAAAAATTATTCCCACTGAAAATGCAATGCATCCAACTGAATGGGGAAAGCGCCACTGAAAATAATGGCCACATCTGCAACAACAACCACAAGTTGTAATTCGCTGTTCAGACACAAGGTGTTTTTTTTTAAAATATATTGAAATTAGTTGCAGTCAAATGCAAGCATTGAGTTCAATTCCACAACTTGAAAAAGTAGGTTTGGCATGGAAGATTGCAGCCCAACATCCCTTTGCAAATATCAGGCTGCAATCTTTGTTGCAAACCCCTCATTTCCAATATAAATTGTGCAAATAATGTTGAAGGATGTCACTTTTTGAATTCATCCCTGAAGGATGAATCTGGCCTCAGATTCTATGAAAAGGCTCTGGAAATATAAATATAAATATAACCCGAATACAACAAGACCAGCATACCTACACCCGTGAAAATCTATGAATATATATGTGTGTGTGTGAATTTACAAATTTAAAATTGCATTTATGGAAGTTTTCAATAGGCCTTATGTCTTCCTTAACTAGTGTGATTTTTTAAAAAAAGCTCACAAGATGAAGTACTTTATTGTTATCTCTCTATATATATTATATATATTCTTGAAATAGGAACCTCATGTCCGATATATAAGTTTTCCCACTCAGAAATAGACAATAATAAGGGACTTCATCTTGTGAGCTTTATTTTTTTAATCACACTAGCTAAGGAAGACATAAGGCCTATTGAAAACTTCCATAAATGCAATTTTAAGTTTGTAAATTCCCGCCACGAGTTTCACATCACTTCAGACCCACCCTAGACTATCCCCCTCAGGCACCATTTGAGGCACTGGGACTACAGCTCCCACCAACCCACAATAGCCTCGGCTGCCCAAGGGATGATGGGAGTTGTAGTTTTAAGACATCGGCTCGGACGCCTCGCCGTCCCCTTGAGCTGCAAATGGCAGGAGGCGGTGCTTAAGAGTCACCCCGCGCATCGCTCACCATAGAAACCCCAAAGGGACAGGCGGCCCTCTCGTTTCCATGGTCACCACTTCTTCTCCTTCTCGCCCCCTCCCCTTCGTTGCCATGGAGATCCAGCCGAGGAGCCCGCCCACTCCATCCTCCTCGGCCACAGGCAGGAGCCACTCACCAGCCTCCCCGCAACCAAGCAACCAAACATGGCGGCGGCGGCGCCAGCACCCCAGCTTGGTCTTCCGAGGTGGCCTTTCTAGACACCTACAAGCCGCCCGGACGAACACCCCGATGCCCCTCCGTGACGCCCCCCACTCCACCCCGCCCCAAGAAAGTACATCCGGGGTAGGCGGAAGGAGAAAATTCTTTAAAAACAGGGAGGGGAAAAAATGGACTTTATGTCCCAGCATGCAGCGCAGCTGAACATTCTGTCTGTTTCTATAGGAACCTCCCTAGCTGAGGCCGAAGAGCCTGTTGGGAAATGTAGGCTGGAGGCTATGAAAGGGACGGAGGAGGTGTGCGAGCACGTGTTTTACTTTTAGGCTTCGATTTGGGAAGATGTAGTTCTTCCTTACTGGAAAAGAAACTTACGGAATGCAGCTTTATTATCTCCCGGCAAATAAATGAGTTTTTATTATCCCTTTCTACTGTGGAGGGAATGGGCAAGCTTTCAGATTTCGCAGAATTCTTTAGGTGCACAAAAGGCATCAAACACTGGAATTCTCCGCATTTACCATTTTTTCCTGTCCCAATAATACTTCTGCCTCAGTGACAGCAGGCTGTCAAAAAGCAGGCTACTGATCCTTTTTTGGGGGGTAGTGGTCATTTCTTCATTCTCCTGAAGCAAAATGAAAATATGGGTCTTGTTTGATAGAGCATAACGTCTATGGTAGTCCTCTACTTACAAACATTCCTTTAATGACCATTTGAAGTTACAATGGCACTGAAAAAATGATTCATCATGGGTTTTCCTCTACTGCCATAGCAACATCCCCATAGTCAGACTAAGATTCAGGCACTTGGCAACTGATGTGTATTTATGTATTATATGACATGTATTTATCCCACTGTCCTGGGATCGTATCATCACAATTTGTAACCTTCCAAGAAGCAGCCAAGAAATTAAAAGACGCCTGCTCCTGGGGAGGAAAGCTGTGCCAAATCTAGACAGCATACTAAAAAGCAGAGACATCACCCTGCCAACAAAAGTGCATATAGTCAAGGCCGTGGTTTTCCCAGTTGCAATATATGGCTATGAAAGTTGGACCATAAGGAAGGCTGAGCAACAAAGAATTGAGGCCTTTGAACTCTGGTGCTGGAGAAGACTCCTGCGAGTCCCTTGGACTGCAAGGCGATCCAACCGGTCAGTCCTAGAGGAGATCAACCCTGACTGCTCTTTAAAAGGCCAGATCCTGAAGAGGAAACTCAAATGCTTTGGCCACCAAATGAGAAGGAAGGACTCACTGGACAAAAGCCTAACATTGGGAACGATTTGAGGCCAAAAGGAGGGGACGAGAGAGAATGAGGTGGCTGGATGGAGTCACCGAAGTAGTTGGCGTGAGATTAAATAGACTCCAGAGGATGGTAGAGGACAGGAAGGACTGGAGGAACGTTGTCCATGGGGTCACGACTTCGCAACTAACAACAAGCCAAGTCAATGGGGGCAGCCAAATTCCCTTAATGATTGCATGATTCACTTAACAACTGCAGTGACTTGCTTAATAACTGTGCTGAGAAAGTTCATAAAATGAGGCAAAACTCACGTAACAACTTGTCTTCCTTAGCAATGGAAATTTTGGGTTCAATTGTGGTAGTTAAGTCAAGGACTACATATTGATTGGAACCAGAAATATTTTTGCTGGGCATTTTACCGGATAAATATAATAAGGGGAATGCATATCTGATTTTACATCTATTGACTGCAGCTAGAATTTATTTGCACAACAATGAAAAAGTGAAGAGATCCCTACAGGGGAAAATGTTGATTAAAAAATACTAAAATGTGAAGAAATGGACAGGCTAACACTTAAAATTAAGGAAAAGGAAGAAACGATACTTTTTGACCTGGGATTTATTTTATCAATGGTTAGCTGATACAAACAGAAATTAGAAACAGGGAAATATAAGGAAAGAGTCAATGATATAAGGGACGTATGTTAAAATGGATATATTGTTGTTATTAATAATTATTTCTTTTATTAAGCATGAAACTCATCAAGTGAACATTTAAAGATGTGTCACAAATTTCATGGACTGGTGCTAATGGTTGATACGGGTTGCTGCCAGCGTCCTAGATACCAACCAGGCATCTTCTTAAAATATATGATGTTCCTAGTAGCACAGTTTTTTGCCGTTCCGCTGGTGTTATTGCAGGAAGCTGCAATTTCTTTGTGTTTTGTAAAATTCTTGGACATGGGACCAAGTGCCCCGATGACAATGGGCATCACCGTTACGTTTCATCCATAGCCATGTAGTTTCGATGGCCAGGTCACAATATTGTGATTTTTTTTCTAGTTCTTTTTCTTTGTCTCTGGCATTTCCTGGTACAGCAATATTAATAAACTGAAGGTGAGATGATCTCACCTTCTCATTTTTGGTAACTTTTTCTATTTTGTGCTTCCATGACTTTTTGGATACAGGTGAATTGTATTTTTTACAAAATGACCAGTGGATTAATTTAGCAACTCAGTCGTGTCTAGCTTTGTAATCAGTTTGTGCAATTGTACCTATTAAATGTGAAACAGTTTCAACTTTGTTGTTGCAATGTCAGCAGTTTGGATTGAGAGTGGATTATTATTATTATTATTATTGCATCAACAGAATTGTATCACAGCGGCCAGTTGTTTTGCCGGATTTGGCATTAATTACTAGTCGGGCCCCACCCAGGGGCCTAGGACGTCGTAACGTATTTTCGTAATATGTGTGCAGATCCAAGCAGTGCGGCCTTTTGCATTTGACTGATGGTGATTTTGTCAATTTTTAACTGTTTTAAATGTAATGCCAGTGCTTTTGGAATAGCACCCAGTGTGCCGATTACCACTGGAATTACCACTGCTGGTTTGTGCCATAATCGTTGGATTTCGATTTTTAAGTCCTGGTATTTTGCGATTTTTTCATATTCCTTCTCGGCGACCCTGCTATCACCTGGTATTGCGATGTCTATGATTGTAACCTTATTTTTCTCAACCAGTGTGATGTCTGGTGTATTATGCGCCAGTATTTTATCCGTTTGTATGCGAAAATCCCACAAGATCTTGACCATCTGACCCTCGACGACTTTTTCAGGCTTATGTTCCCACCAGTTTGTTGCTGTTTTAATATTATAATTTTTGCACAAATTCCAGTGGATCATTTGTGCCACTGAATTGTGCCGCATTTTATAGTCCGTCTGCGTGATTTTTTTACAGCAGCTGAGTATGTGGTCAACAGTTTCATCAACTTCTTTGCAGAGTCTGCATTTGGCATCATCAGAGGATTTTTCGATTTTGACCTTAATGGCATTTGTGCGGATAGCTTGTTCTTGCGCAGCCAGGATTAGTGACTCTGTTTCTTTCTTTAATGTACCTGTTGTTAACCATAACCAAGTTTTTTTACTGTCCACTTTATCTTTTATTTTTTCCAGAAATTGACCATGTAATGCTTTGTTCTGCCAACTCTCCATTCTTGATTATATCACATCTTTTCTGTATTCTTGTTTCGTCTGTTGGGCCTTAAATAGATTTTTGTTCTTTACTTCGATTAATAGATGTTCTTGACTTTCTTTTAAATAATCTGCCAGTGCATGTTTTTCTTCTTCAACTATTTGCTTCACTATTATTATTGTTGTTGTTGTTGTTGTTGTTGTTGTAATTATTAGGTTAATCTTTGGTGAGATTCACAGCCTTTGGGACTGGTTGGTAGCTCAACAGCTCGAGTCCTAACCAAGAACCTAGGAACTATTAAAGTAACATCGGAAGATACAAGTAGAGTGTTTTTTGTAGTCAGAATGTTCAAGTCAGGTAAATTTAGAATTTCCAAATAGCGAAGTAGCCCTTTAGGTATTGTGCCAAGGGCTCCAATTACAATTGGGACAACACATGATTTCTTTTTCCAGTCGCTCAGCTTCAATTTGCAAGTTCCGGTATTTTGTGACTTTTTCTTGCTGTTTATCTTCAATTCGTGCATCTCCAGGTATTGCAATGTCAATGAACCATACTTTTTTCTTTTCAATTATTGTTATGTCAGGTGTGTTGTAGGCCAAGTGCCTGTCAGTCTGGATTCTGAAGTCCCACAAGATCTTGACTTTCTCATTCTCTAAAACCTTCTCAACCTGATGGTCCCAGTGGTTTTTGCTGTACTCAAATCCAAACTTTTGGCACAATTTCCAGTGAATAATCTTAGCAACGCGGTCATGGCGTTGTAGGTAGTCAGTTTGTGAAATTTTGCTGCATCCGCTGATCAAGTGGTCAACTGTCTCATCTTTCTCATTACAGAAGCGACATTTGTTGTTAGTGGTAACATGTTGAATTTTTGCCTTCATGCAGTTTGTGGCTAAGGCTTGTTCTTGAGCTGCCAAAATAAAGCCTTCTGTTTCTTTTTTCAGTACTCCTGATCTTAACCAGTTCCAAGTTAGTTTTTAGTCAGCTTTGCCTTCAATACTTTTCAAGTATTGGCTATGCATAGTTTTGCTTTTCCAATTTTCAGCTCACTTCTCAATTACTTCTTTCTTATATTCAGCTTTTAACTTAGTTGTCTTCAAAAGGCCTCCTTTATTTACTTCCTTAATCATTGGTTCTTCACTTTTCTGGATGTAATCATTCAAGCTGTGTCTTTCTTCTTCCAGTCTGCTTTACTTGTAGGAGTCCTCGACCACCTTTTGCTATTGGTAGATATAATCGGTCAACATCACTTTTAGGGTGCAAAGCATGATTCATTGTCATAAGCTTCCTTGTTTTTCTATCCAAATTATCCAACTCCATCTCGTTCCAGTCAATTATTCCTGCAGAGTATTGAATCACAGGTATAGCCCATGTGTTTATGGCTTTTATAATGTTTCCTCCACTCAGTTTGGACTTTAATATCTTGCGAATTCGTCAAATGTACTTGGCTGAGGTTAATTTCTTGACTTTATTATACATTAAGTCAGAGGCCTCTAAAATCCCCGAGTACTTGTAGCCTTCTTCTGGTTTTACTGCCTTTATCATTTCTTCATTCTCAAGTTCTATTCTATCATCTTCTATGACCTTGCCTGCTTTCGGTTGCCATTGTTGCACATTTGTCAATTCCAAACTGCATACCAATGTCTTGGCTAAATTCTTTTGTGCTTTCAATTAATAAATTCAGTTCAGCTTTTGTTTTACCAAACAGCTTCAAATCATCCATGTACACCAAGTGTGAAATTTTCAGTCCTTTCTTTACAAGTTCGTATCCAGTTCACCTTCTTCAAAATGGTTGTCAGTGATAGCACTGAGAGTATAAAAAGTAGGGGTGAAAGGGAATCACCCTGGAAAATCCCTCGTTTAATTTCAACTTTACCCATTCTTCTCCATTAGCCATAAGCTTCGTTTTCCAGAGGTTCATTGAAGTTTCCATGAATTTTTGTATGTTGCTGCTGATGCCAAAGATTTTCAGGCATTTCTTGATCCAGCTGTGGGGAACTGAATCAAACTTTCTTATAGTCTATCCAAGCCATGAACAGGTTGGTTTGTCTTTTCTTTGAATTCCTTAGGATTAGCTTGTCAATCAGCAGTTGGTCCTTTGTTCCTCTTGAATTTTTGCAGCATCCTTTCTGTTCTACAGGAAGCAAGTAATTTCTTTCCAAGTATCCATAAATTTGGTTTGCAATGATACCAGTAAGGAGCTTGTATGTTGTTGGCAAATAGGTGATTGGCCTATAGTTTCCAGGGTCCTTTCCTTTTCCTTTATCTTTTTGGATCAAAAATGTCCTTCCAGTTGTCATCCATTTATCATTTTCAGGTGTTTTTAAGATCTGGTTCATTTGGGCTGCCAATTTTTCGTGCATACTTTTAAGTGCCTTTAGCCAGAAATCATGTAGCTCATCTGGTCCAGGTGCACTCCAATTCTTCACTTTTCTTGACTGCCTTTGCACCATTTCTTTTGTTATTTTCACATCTTCCATTTTATGCACTTTAATAGAATCTTCAATCTGCTTGATCCATTTTGCATTTCTATTGTTTCTTGTTGTTTTCCCACAAATTCTTCCAGAATTTCAGAGCTTTCTCTTTATCAGGCTTTTCATTTGTTGTTACTCCATTTCCACTTTCTAAGCTCTTATAAAACTGGTGCTGATTTGCTCTGAACTGTGAGTTTTCCTTGAACTGAGTTACTCGATTTTCATACTGTTTAATCTTTTCAGCAATGGCAACAACCCTCTGCTTCAGCCCTTCAATTACTACCGCAATATCCTTATTCTCCAAATCGTATCTTGCTTCCAGGCCGTCTTTGACCTGCTTGTTCTTTAGCTGACCTTGCCTTAGGTTCTTCAAGTTGCTCAAGTCTCCACGAAATTTTTTGATCTTCAATTCCAATCGAATTTTCCACATAGGCTTCCTCTTCTTGTCTCTTTGGTTCTTTTGTATTTTCAAACCCAATTCTTTGGTGGTTATGAAGGCTGCTGCATACATCAGCTGGTTTGTTTCAGCTAATGTAGTGGTTCAAATGGTTTGCACAGCCTCATTGACCTTTTTTAGTACATTTCTCAATTCTTTCCAGTTCACTTGGTTCAGCTTTGGCAAACGTGTTCTTTCAGCATCTTCCATTTGATGCTTTATTTATTAATAATTATTAATAATTAATAATAGCAATACTTTATTAATAATAAAATTAACAATAAATTTATTGATAATAGTTAATAAATAATATTAATAACAATTTATTTAATTATTATTGTTGTTGTTGTTATAGAATCAATACTAATGTAATGAACACTGTTGTAAGTATTCTGATTACTATCTCCTAAAACTATTTGTACCCAGACAATACACTGCTTAATTGAAAATGGATTTTTTATGTTATAAAATTAAAAAACCTGATGGGGAAAAAAAGTCGACTACTTGTATTTAAATGTATTAGAAAAGGTTACCCTAAAAGCCTAAAAATTGTAGCCTTTTTCAATTTAATTCCCAACTTAAACAAGGATAAAGATAATATTTTAATGAATTCATGTTCTTATATATTTGGGCTAACCAATCAGGTAGTTGACAATGCTTGTTGTTTTATGCATAGCCAAAAAAGTAAAGTAAAATTGATGTGAATGTAAGTGTTCAAAACAAGCAATTTGAAGATTAAAAATTATACATGCTATTCCAATTTTTATTTAATCACCAAATTACACACATTCACATTTTCTTCCTGGTAAGTAGCTTATCTTACATGTATCTGTAACATATCTCTCTCAGCCCAATCAATCTTATAGGGTTGTTGCTGGGGTGGGGAGGAGGGAGTTGGAATAATAAGTGCCACATATTGTGTATATTACATTTGAGTTGCTTGAAGAAAATAGAATATATAAATATATAGAAAATAGAACTGTGCCTCTCATTTTGGGCATCTTCCCAAATATATTGATTCCATAGTGCAACTACTAACCCAGCTACATCTTTTCTTTCAAGTTCATATGGAAGCTTCAAAACATTTTAAATTGCTTTCATTAAAATGTTGCATATCTGTAAAGTACTTATTCCTGCTTCCTAATAATTTTTGACTGAATGCACAACTTTCAGAAAAACAAGGGGAGAGTGGGGGGAGTGAAATAAAAGGAGGGGCTGTAGGAGGAATGAAATAAAATTGACCAGTCAATCAGTTTGTTTCTACATGCCAATTCACATTAAAATAAAACTGTGTCCTTCACATTCATTTGCAACCTTGTTTGAATTATGGTAAGCCTGTTTCAGTCATGATATCTGACTTTTCAAATAACACAATGCTTTCAAGCAGGTTTTCATTGTTAAAAATTAGCTGCTTAAAAATAATGAAGCCTTACATTTGAAGGAACTAGAATCCTGCATAACATGTTCTCTTTCGTTATCTTATCAAAGCTCTCTCTCTCACATGCCCAAACTTTTTATCTGCTTGTCTGTTAGTTCACAAACATACAAAATGGCAAATATCTATTCAATACAGAGTAAGTCCTCCAACCTTCAAACACCAAAAGTAAAATAATTTTTTCAAATGTACCAAAAATATTTTTTTATTTAAAAAAGCAGGTTTTTTTTTTTAAAAAAAGGACAATGCCACCAAATCAAATGTAAACATCTCTTAAGTTCAGCTGTTGACCGAGGCAAGGAAAGATTACTTTGAAAGCGTTTACAGTATCGGCAGGTGAAAAATTATGATGGCAAAAAAGCAGCCTAAGTCTCAGGGAGCCATTAATTTATCGAAGTCGGTCCCAGCGCCAGATGCTGGCATCATCACACACAGCTATAAGGATACTGCTATCTCTGCTAAAGCTGGTTTGTCGAATAGCAGCAGCACACTTTGGATGAATAAGACTTGTGCACCTATTAAAGAAATTAAGTATTAGGTTTCTTTGAAAGAAAGGAGAGCATCTTGCACAATGTAGAAAAAGGAGCTAAGTGTTTTAAACTTCATTTTAAGATGTCATCTTCCCACAAGCTCACTGAATACTATGCCCAAACATACAAAGAAATCAACATTTAATGAGTTTGAAAAAATGAATCCTGGTTTAATAACTTCAGATTAAAGAGACGGATTTGTTCAAAAAGAAATATTTATCCATATTTTTTTAAAAAAAGCTGATGCAAGAAAGAAGGGGAAAAATACTTCTACCATGCTCTTGCATGTATGCTGTAAACTAGGCTTAAATTTTTGGAACTGTGATAAAGGTATGCTCTGGTAAATGACTATGAGGGGGGTTATATCAGGTAAATCTACGCTGTCTGTAAAGGTTTAGGTCCTGGAAATCCTTACTTTGTTACAGGCATATTAGAAAATCATGAAGTGCTGATTTTTATGTCAAATGCTTGTTTAGAAATTCAGAAGCAGTAACCAAAATGTGTCAATATACTGTATGCTCCCATGCATTCATGAAGCCCATTCACTAATTTAAACACATATAAAAATTGAAAAAGTCACGTGGACAAAATCCCATTCCCATTTTACATATGCATTAAAATGGTAACCCTGCTTTAAATCAAATTTAATGGTACCCTGCTTTAAGAGATAGTTTCCCTCCGTCAACTCATTACAACAGGGGTGTCAAACTCGATTTCACTTGAGGGCCACATCAGGGGTGTGTTTGACCTCGGGGTGGGGCCAGCTTGATGTCACTCATGTCAGAGATGTCTGTGGTGGCCTGAGCACTCTGCCAGCGAAAACAGCTCCATTTTCAGCTGCAACAGCCTCCTGCGACCTCTGCCAGTGAAAAGGGGGCTCAGGAGGGCCGCAGGCAGCCCTCCTGAGCTCCATTTTTGCTAGCAGAGGCACCGCTGGCCAGTCCTTTGCTGTTTCCAGGGTGGCCCCGCGGACCAGCTCTAAGCATCCCACGGGCCAGATCCGACCCTTGAGCCTTGAGTTGACACCCCTGCATTATGATGAGGGTTTACTGTACATTCTTAATCGGAAATAAAAGGAAGATCATACATAAGTTATTAAGGAGTGCAAGTAGGTACCTATATCCCAGTTATTTTATCGTGGCAACCCCCTTCATTATTGAACAAAAGGCATACCAATCAATTTTTCCAACTACAATTTTAAACTTTACAATTTAAGAGTATACGTGCATGTTTCAATGTTTGCAAGAACCAAAAATTTATACATACCGTATTTTTCCGAGTATAAGACGCATCTTTTTTCCTCAAAAAAAAGGGGGGGGGGGAGGAAAAAATACGGTACTTACTTTGCTTTATGTGGATCTTCTACTTCTAAGTCCCATACGTAGAGTCTGCCAACTTGATTGCCCAATGCCAGCATCTGGAAGATACATGCACTCAATCCTGTACCACGGACACAAGGATCAAAGGATCTAAATTGTATTGTTCAATATCGCAGCCTACTACATTGGGTTACAGAGATGTTGTAATTCATACTTACTTCAACAAACATATATTCAAACCCTTCCTATTCAGGCAACTCAATAAATGCCTGGAGCTTAATTCCTGCCCCAAATAAATTGTTCAAGCTGTATGCTACATTTTAGTAATAGAATAATCACTCCACATTGGTAAGCAATGTAAAGAAATGGCTTTCTCCATGGTCCTGAACTATGGTTTAGTAATGTACAGGTAGTTCTCAACTTACCACCTTTTATTTAGTGATCAAAGTTATAGCAACACTGAAGAAAGTGACTTATGACCATTTGTCACATAACCATTGAGGCATCTCCGTGGTCACGCAATCAAAATTTGCATGTATTTATGGCAGTTGCCGTGTCCTGGGGTCATGTGATCACCTTTCGCGACCTTCTGACAGAGTCAATGGGAAGGCCAGATTCACTTAAAACTCCTAGTGCTAACTTAACAACGGCCATGATTCACTGAATTGTGGCAAGACAGACTGTAAAATGGGGCAAAACTCGCTTAACAACTATCTTGCTTAGCAACAGAAATTTTGGGCTCAACTATGGTTGTTGAGGACTACCTGTGCAAATGAAGTTTATCCTGGTGATGTCCCTTCTTCTCTAGTAAGGCTATAAGAATAAAATATTTTGGACCATTGAATATTTTTAACAGAAGTCATTCATAAAACACTGTGGTTTAGATTACCCTTCCCCTGTTCAGTGATCTCCAAAAGTGTAGATTATTGCCTTGAAATTGTAGCTTAACCCAGCTGTAACACGCCAGATTGGGTAAGAGTCTGCAAAGTGAAGAAGCCATTGTAATTAACACCACTTTTTGGGGTGTGAATATACAGTTAAGTTACAGAGGCAGTTTGGTTTAGTGGTTCAGGCACTGGACTAGGAATGAGGAAACCCGAGTTCTAAATCTGCCTTGGGCATGGAAAACTGGCTGGGTGGCTTTGGGTCCATCACCCTCTCTTGTCCTAATGAATGAAGCAATTGCAAACCACTTATAGAAAATGTTGCCAAGGAAGCTGTAGAAACTTGCCAAGGCTGATTCAAAGGCTTCAACTATTTAAAACTAGGCCATCGTGTACTAATAAGGTCATAGCTTGCTACAGCCAAGCATGTTCTCTATTAAGAACATGTGTAGATTCCCAACTGCAGAAAACATTTACATTGTGTGTGTTCTTTTAAAAAAAAAACCTGGAAACCTCTAGCATTCTTCATTCCAGAAAAATTCCATTCCCCCCGTCATGAAAATGTACTGTACTAAGCTTTCTTTTCCATAGTGGAAATACTTAATAGCCATCCAAGAGACCGAATTCTTCACATTAGAAATACATGGGAAACACAGGATTGGCACAAGAGCAAGCATTGCTGATGAGTGAGAATGAAGTCTGACTGAATTATCTGTTGTCTTTGTCCAGCTGCCTCTTGAAAAAGCACCTTTGGGATATCCACTCGGTTGACTTAGTGGTTCTCATTCCATTGACGATATTATTTTAAACACCTGAATTGGTTTTCCTGTTTCCCAGAAAAATCATCTGAAGAGTTCTGGTGGCGCAGTGGTTAGAGTGCAGTACTGCAGGCTACTTCTGCTTACTGATTGAAATTTGGCAGTTTGAATCTCACCAGGCTCAAGGTTGACTCAGCCTCTCATCCTTCCGAGGTGGATAGTATGAGGACCCAGATTGTTGGGGGCATCAGGCTGACTCTGTAAACCGCTTACAGAGGGCTGTAAAGCACTGTGAAGTGGTATATAAGTCTAACTGCTATTGCTGTTACATCAATGAGATTCAAACACCTCCTCCAACTCACATTTGGTCCGTGCCTAGCCTCTCATACCTTCTTGCTGCATCCCCATGTTCCTAACCTGCAGCTCTCACTGCTTTCCTCTTAACAACCTGTGCATCTCAGGGTTATGATGGCAACTAGGATGGGCTGGATTTCCGTAGCTATGTGAAGCGGTCATGTGACGTCCCAGTCCCAATCACCATCCTAACTTGAAGACTACCTTTAGTTTCTCATTCACCCCTATCACCCAGAGGCATTCAGTAATGAAGACCCCAGAGCATCACCCAATCATGACAGACTCAAAACAGACCTGAAATCTGACATATTAAAGTGTGTTACCGTTGATAGACTCAGTCACTCACCCTGAATTTTCCTGTTCAATCTTAATTCCTATACATAGATGGGCTGTTTAATCCCGACGAATTAACACTCAAGGTGCTTCACAAGACCTTACATTCAATTAAAGCCCTAGTTTACTCCATATACAGGTGGTCCTCGACTTACAACAGTTCATTTAGCAACCGTTCAAAGTTACAACGGCATGAAATTCAGACGCTTGGCAACTGACTCGTATTTATCACAGTTGCAATATCTCAGGGTCATGTGCTTTTCTGACCAGCAGTCAACGGGAAAGCCAAATTCACACAACCACCAGGTTATCAACTTAACAAGTGCAATGATTCACTTAACAACCGTGGCAAGAAAGATCATAAAGTGGGGCAAAACCCACTTAACAAATGTTTCACTTAGCAACAGAGATGTCGGGTTCAATCGTGGTCGCAAGTTGAGGACTACCTGTATTATTCTATTCTATTATCCAATTATATATGATGTTTACCTTTTGCCAGAAATCCATAGAAAACCTCATATACCAAATATCACATTGGTTATAATCAAATCGCCCTAAAATAGTCACATTAGACTCGCTGGCCTTAATTTCATCTATGTTGTCTTCCATTTTGCCAGGTTTCCAGCATACTATGGCATTTTCACAGGACTGCAGAGAGAAATAGGGAGGGGGGTGGGAAGCAATATTAGTGACAAAAACGTTTTCACTAACCTAAACTGCAGCTAATATGGAACATTTAACATATGCTAACAACTGTGTTTTTGAAAGAAATAGCAATAGGGCATAGATCCATAATCTACAATTCATTTACCACAGAGAGTAAACTGTTTTTAAGATGCCTTCTAGATATCAAAACTTACTGTATTTTTCGGAGTATGAGACGCACCGGAGTATAAGACGCAGCAAGGTTTTGAAGACGATTTTTTTTTTAAAAAAAGTTTTTGCACTCTGTAAACCTCCCAAAGACAGCCTGTTTTCCCCCCCAAAAAAAGGCATGGATAGCCTTTAGGGAGCTTGCAGAGTGCTGGGGGGGGGGGGGCAAAATAGGCCAGTTTTTCATAAAAACGGCCCCATCTCTCGTAAAAAAAAGGGAATGGATAGTCTTTAGGAAGCTTAGAGTGCTCCTGGGGGCTGGGGTAAAATTGAGCAAAAAAACAGACCATTTTTTCCTCATTTCTGTCCTCCCCAACCCCCAGGAGCTCTCTGAAAGCCTCCTGAAGGTTCTGCACGGCCATTTTGGTGAAGGGGGCAGGGTTTCGGGTTTGCAAAAAAATGTTGTATTCAGTGTATAAGACGCACCCAGATTTTCAGCCTCTTTTTTGAAGGAAAAAGGTGTGTCTTATACTCCAAAAAATACGGTAATGGAACCAAAAAACATGTAATTTTAAAATGAAAAAAGTACCTTGGAAAGGATCAGATCACCCAGCCATCGCACACAATCTACATAATTTCTATGTATGTCCCTTGTAGAGAAGTCAGGAAAATGAATCTTTTGAGAAACAAAAGGCCTGCAGACAAAAGTAGGGAGACATGAAAAAACAGGAAAAATTGGGAGAAAAGGCCTACACTGAATGCAACAATTATTGTTATGTTTAAATACAATTATTGGTCACTGAGAGGGGTGGCTTTTGGCTGCTGCTACTGCTGGTTCGCTCAGGGACGCGCTGCCCGCTTTTGTTTCTGTGCATGCGCAGAAGCAAAAAAAACCCCAAGATGGCGCCGCTGTAGGCACCGCTGATAGAACCGGTTCAGGGGCGTGGCAGGCTGAGTTACTACCTACTCGGCCGAACCAGTCTGAACCAGTAGGAACCCACCTCTGGTCACTGATTAAACACAACACATACAGGTAGTCAACTTACAACAGTTCATTTAGTGACCGGTTACAATGGTACTGTAAAAAAGTGACTTATGCCCCTTTTTCACCCTTACGAATGTTGCAGCATCCCCGTGATCACCTGATCGAAACTCAGATGTTGACAACTGACTCATATTTATGACAGTTGCAGTGTCTAGCATAAATCCAGAGTCCCCCACACACACACACACAAAAAAAACCCTTGTAAGACAGAGAGACATTGATTGGTCCAGATCCAACCAATGTAATTTTGTGGCTGACAATGGATGAGTGTCCCTACTCCTAATTTAGGCCCGGACTCTCAGTTTTGAGATTAATCCATTTCTAAATCCAAGCACTTACCAGTTTTAGATCAGAGGATACATGATTGCATACGAAGACTTTAAGACTCAGTAGGGAAGTATAACAACGGGATCAGGACGGTTTCTTACCTATTTGTTTTATTGGGGTTGTATTCGTAGGATTCTTTGATGGCATTTATCATTCTCTTTGAATTGATTCGCCAAAGCTTTAGAGAGTGATCCATGCCACAGGACATTATCTTCTCACCAAGCAGGTCATAATCCTGTACACAAAACATACAAAGGCATAATTTTAAGTTCTGCATCCAATATTCAAATCAAAGAAAGACAACACCCCAGAAAAAGCTCTCATCTCCAAATAAACCTTATCACTGTATTTGTAATTGTTTCGGTTTTCTTTTATAAAGTTTGATTTTCAGTACAAAACTCAAAGCCAAAATAATTTCCAAATTCACAGAATAGTATTGGACTTACTGCACTTAAAACTTCATCTCTGTGTCCTTCGACCCCTCCAAATATCGCAACCAAAGTGTCTGTCTGAATATTCCACAAGCGGAGTGCATGATCTAGTAAAATCAAAGAAACCAGATTAGATTGTGTAATCCATAGGTAACTCACCATTAACATAATCTTCATTTATAATTACATATTATAGCCAACGACATCAAAGTTTAGTTAGAGATGCCAGAGAGATATAAATGCTTCATTAAAACAAATAGGCCCAGATCTCACATGAGATTTCAAACATCTAGGCTGCCTAAGAGCTTCCTTCTAACAGAGAGGAGGTTTGGGGGTGTCTCTTCAGGCTTATTTAATAACCATAGCTTACTTCTAAAGAAAAAAAATCTTCAGTCCTATGAATCTTCAGTGCAGCTACAAAAAGAAAGCATCTGCTATCTCTCTGAAATAAAGCAAACTTTTCAATAATTCCAAGTTTGACTTTGAAAAAAAAATGTAGCATTTGCTGTAACCACACAAGGTTCAAGGGTGTAGTTCCTAAAGGACAGCAACTGACAGCTCTCTCCTGATATTGTTGAATACATATCCCCAGCATCCCCCAGCAGTGACTCTGCTTCCTAGAAAAATGTAAATAAGCAACATTTGGAGGAGCCAGTGCCCTGCTGGTGGTTTTTAAAAAGTCAATAAATTCACTGCCATCCCCAGAGATGCCCCAGAGTGCCTCTATTACCTCTAGGCCTCACTACTGCCAGCCCCAGTACTACTGCCATTATCCTAGCCCCCAAACAGCTGGTTGGAGTGCCAGGTATTCTTCTGTAGCTCATTGTGATTTTTCATTTACCAAGGTGGTCTTTTCAGGCCTAGAATGTCATGCTTGTGTAATAAACCACAGTCTGACCATAGTTCAGAGTAGGAAACAAAATCATAAACATTAAAGGGCGACACTGTTTTCTTATGCCTTATAATCAGGAAATCCCCCTTCTTTGTAAACTGATAAATTTCAAATTGTCTTTAAATGTTGCTGATCTTTGTACTGCTGATACAAAGGGGTATTAAGCCAGAACAACATAGAAGTGGGACATATCTATGTCAAATGAGAAAGAATTCCTTCAATTGTTTCATGCTTTCAGTATAAAGAGCCTGGCAGTCAATTACATTTTTAAACCCTGAGGCACCTCAATAATCTTGCAAATACAATATTTTATTGGACTAAACTAATTTCAAAGTCGTAAGAAACAAAACTATTCTTGAAAATCCTTAATCAATGTTTTGTTCCACCTGAATATTCTGTTTTCTCACGTTCTAGCCAAAAATATATTTCTTTCTTAAAAGCACTCCTTATAAAACAATGGGTAGTATCCTTTTTCTAATAGTCTATCCAGCATTAGATTTAAATTTTATAACTTTTTAATATGATGCTTTGTTAATTTCACAGCCATCCTTGCTCTCCTTCTTGCTGGTACAAAAAAAGGCCATTAATACAGTATATTACTCATAAAAACTGTTAAAAGGAATTTATTCTCCTACCTTTGCTAACAGACAAAAGAAGATTTGGATCCCTCGGGTGAAATTTCAATTCATTTATTGCATTTCCATGGCCCACATAATGCTGCAATAAAATTCAGAGATCAGTTTCCTTGTGGCAACACTTTCCATGCCAGAGTTCTGAGGCAACTAGTCCAGTACAGCTAGTCCTTGATTTGTGACTGTTCAAAGTTATGACAGATCTCCCTGGGGATACTTACAATCTGGTTCTGACATTCCAATGGCCACCCCCACCCCACCCCATGCACACACACACTGGACACTCAGCAACAGGCCTGAATTTACAGTAGTTTGCAGCATCCCAGTCACATGAGCACATCTTAACAAATGATTTGCCAAGAACCAACGCGCACTTCCAGTTTTCAGCAAAAAGTGGCCCATAGTAAACCATTGGTTCACTTAATGCTTGTGGCACTTTACCAGCGTCTCAAAAAAGGGTATAAAATAGGTCAGTCATGGGGGTGACTATCACAAATTATGACTGTGACGTCTCCATTATGGTTGTAACTCAAGGACTATCTGTGGTTAATCTTGAAGAGTTTAAAGCAGGATTATTTCAGATTTCCCTGGAGAGGCTGAACTTCAATCCCTTGCATGCTAAAGGATGACCTCTCCCGGTCCCTATCTCATCCTACATATTTTCTACTAAGAGGCCAGAGACAATATTCGAACCTCATATTTACCTCTGGGATCAACTCACCTTTATACACTGCATCGTAATGGGGTTAATTATTCGAATAATGCCTCGGGAGCCAGCCACTGCCAGAAGAGGATGGCTTGTATTACTGTCATAAGTCCAAGCACAAGTATAGAAGTTTTCATCTGCCTGAAGTAGGTAGTTAAGTGCAATACACACAACGGCGGACTTTCCACCGACAGGGCTAGAAAAAGGCTTGCACAACTTAAAGACCCTCCTTTGGGAAAAGGGGCAGCTTAAAAAGTAGGTTAGTGGTAGTTTATTCCTTCAACCGTTTGCACAAATGATTTGCCATTTGACATCAAAATCTGTTACGAGCCAAAGGACGATTATGTTCAATATGTGCAGCAGCCATTAAAATATTAACAGCCCACAGCTCTGCAGAAGCTTTCTCTGGCTTAGTTCTCTCCAGATGTTTTTGGAGAACAATTCCCATAAATTCCCTGCATAGTTACTGATTTGATGCAAGGACACCAGATGCAGGTGGCTATTCCAGGGAGCTAAAAGAGGAGGCAGAGGAGTTCGTATGAGGTGAAGGGAATGGATAAAAGCTGGAGGCAACAGAGGATGGAAAATGAGTGAAAGGATTGCTAGATCAATGTTTCCCAACCTTGGCAACTTGAAGATGTCTGGACTTCAACTCCCAGAATTCCCCAGCCAGCATTCGCTGGCTGGGGAATTCTGGGAGTTGAAGTCCAGACATCTTCAAGTTGCCAAGGTTGGGAAACACTGTGCTAGATATTGCAAAACAGCTATTAAACTGTTCCCTAGGTGTCATTTCAATCACAGAGCCCTCATCAGAGCCTTCTGCAGACTCCAGGTCCATGTTCCTCCCCAACCTCCTCACTGTCTGAATCTGCTCCCAGCTCTGCTGGCCACTGGTGGGCTACAACACTTAGGATCATTTATAAATCACAAATATATATCACCGTTTACTTTTTTCCCCAGCAATACTCTTAATTAGGTAGATGCTTTCCTCCAAGAAGAAATATTTTGGCAAAGCATTCAAAATACTTAAATAGCATCTTGAATATAGAACAAGTGACAGCATATTTCCCATAGTGTATAAGCCATTATCTTATTACTACTAAAGAGCCTTATGAAGGGACCTGTTCTTCCAGGGGGTTTCAGAAAATGTGATGTGCTCAAAGCCACCCTAAGAAACCATAATAGAAAACTACAATCCCTTTGGAACCACAACTGATACAAAGGAAACCATGCGTCATTGAGAAATGAGAAAAGGGGACAAAAGGGGGAAAGAAAACATACATCATTATTCAGTTGGGACTAATAACAGTGAGATCCAAAATCCCACAGGACAGAACATTTTATTTCACACACAGAGAGATTTTTTTTTTTTAAAAAAAAACAGAACTTGTGATATGGCCTAATTTAAAAAAAGAGGGAGAGAAACATGATGCCTCCCTGAAAACAATTCTAGAAATATATGTAATGAAGGATACATCAGCATCTACATAGGATTGCAATAACCGTATTTCTCCTTGGGAATGGCATTCATACAAAGTTACCTGCAGATGGACAAAACACAAGAGTTTGTTAAAGCTCCTGTTTCCCAAAGTGAAGACCTACCATACCAAAGTTGAAAACTTCGAAGTTACCTTTTCTCAGCAGCAGGAAGGAAAGAAAAGGTACACAAACAGCTTAATTTAAATAGGCCCACAATGTATTTATCCAGCTAAGAACAGCTTTGGTGGGACATTGACCTGATTTATAGGGTTAATTCGGCCTATGCAAGAACACACAACGTTCCAAGGGAAGTTCATATTAAATTTCTTAGAAAAACTACAAGAGATGAGGTTCTAGGAGCTCAAAGGGGAGGACCACTAAAATATAAAGACAAAGAAATAACCATTCTTAAACAGATCCCCAAAAAAGTAAGAGATAATAGAGGGAAATATTCCTTCTTAGCAAAAAAATTATATAATAATGAGGTCTGGTTTAGATGGCTATTTCCAGAAGGCATGCTGATTTTTTGGGAGGGCAACAGAATTAGAATCCACACACCTGTGGAAGCAGAGGCTTTCGCTAAAAAACACAGT
Organism: Natrix helvetica; assembly: GCF_964273705.1. Lineage (NCBI taxonomy): Eukaryota > Metazoa > Chordata > Lepidosauria > Squamata > Natricidae > Natrix > Natrix helvetica. The sequence continues at coordinate 8,322,399 of NC_138550.1, read as the reverse complement.
GCTCTTTTAGGTGAAATGGGGGATGTTACACAAGAAACAAGGGGGGGAGGGGCTGAGGCTCAGCCTGTGGATGAGAGAGAGGATGCAACAGCTAGAAGACTCAGATCACAAAAGTGACTTGGAACACTATTGCAATTGTTGCTACAATGTATTTTTATGGAAGTGATACAAAACAAATGATTGAAACATACGGATGATTTTGTGTCAAATTTAAAACTGCTAATACTTAAGTAAATGCTGATATTTTTCTATCATTGTTTGTAAAAGTTGCAAAACCTGGGGGGGGCTTCTCCCCACCGCACGATGTAGCTGTCAAAATGTTTTATAACCCTATAACCCTTTTTCCTTGAAAATGTTTTTTAAAAAAGCAATAAAAATTTGAATAACAATGTATTTATCCAGCCATAATCTATTTCATCTGTTGCAGATCTGCTCAGCTCTATCAATGTAACTTTGAATATCTATATGCATATAGATTCATGTGTTTAACCAGCGGTGGGATTCACTTACCTTCCCTAACAGTTCACAAATGTGAGCGCACACGCCTCATCTGCGCATGTGCACTGCCTTCTGCACATGCGCAGTGCTCACACATTACGTTGGGGCAGTTGGGCAGAGCCTCGAACTGGAAAGAACCAACTGAATACCACCTCTGTGTTTAACAACAGGTACAACATAAGTCTTGGGAGAGGCAAGCAAACTTATGATACTCCCGCTGCAAAATTATATCATACAGTATAATAAAAACACACAGAAAGTTAACTAAAACAAGACAGTCAGTTTGATCCAGCGTTTAAGATACCAGATACATTTGCCGCCTTGAATTACTTGTAAAAATGATTTTAAAAGATGGGATTGAAATAAATAACATGTCATAATTCAATCGGCTTAGGCCGTATTTTTAAATTCTGGTCAAATTCTCTGCTTCCCAAATCCCCAGTGGAACAAGTCCACTGCTTTTCATTCAAAAGTCTATGCATCTGAGGCATTGCGTAGGCTGCACTCAGAAACCACTGCCAGCTTGGTTCCCTGCTGCCTCAATTCATCACAAATTCCAAGAGTCAACTCATGAATTCAAAAGCACCGTTCAACGTTTTCAAAAGAGGCACTCTATAAGCTTCAAAGGTGGGACAGCAGACCCTCGGGAAGCAAGAAGAAAAGTTGTGGAGTTTGTTGTGCTCTCTGAGCTTGGTTGTTTGCTTCCAGACGTTTCATTACCCAACCAGGTAACAACATTACTGCAAGTGTGGGGTTTGCTACTGACTGATCTTACCTAGTTGAATAATGAAATATCTGCAAGCAAATAATTATGCTCAGAGAGACCCAGATTCCTCCCTAAGCTACAGATAATCTATTCCATTGGAAAGAAAGAAGCCCAAAACAAATTTTAAGAAGCTACTCACTCGGTTGCTGCCAACAGTGGCAAACACCAGGGGATCACCTTCCTTGCTGTGCCAATTAAACTGCACCCCAAATAATGGTTGACTGTGATCCTCCTGAAAAAGAAATCACAAGACAAGTTCCAACCGTAGCATTTCATCTAGCATTAAAACAAATTCAGTAGGGACAGAAATAGGCTTCACAAAATTATTATACAGGTGGACAAATTATGACAATTTGTTAGGAACCCTTCAAAATTATGCGTGCTGAACAAGGGGGACTTACGACCAGTCCTCGGTGATCTGGCCGTCACAACTATGTCATTGTCATGAGCTGCAGTCACCGGATTTCCATTTGTGACCTTTCCTGTCGGCTTCCCACAAAGTCCTATAAGTCACTCCTACATTTTCTCCCAAGAGGCCTCATTATGGAGTATGGGATTCAAGGGACTTCCTATTCCATAGTACAACTCCACCTACTCCTGCTCCATAACTGCTCCCACCAGCCTTCCCATACTCCTTACTGCCCATCCTTGTCCTTCACAGGCCTGTTTATCCTGAGTAGTGTCTACCTGCAGTACTCACTCATCCACCCTTCCTCAGCTCTTACCCGCTGGCCTGCTTGTACAGGACTCCCGTCACATGTGGACCTCCCTAAATGACCTGCATGGATTCTGGGTTATGACAGTATCCAGGACTGCTGGGATTGAGTCATGCCAAGTCGCACTTTAAAACCACATCACTTAGTGACAAATTCATTTTCTGACCTTTTTTAAAATAACATTCAATAATATAAAAGATGTCGCATGCCCACAAATAATACTGAGCGGCCACTCACAGTTACAAAATGACTAATCTACCAAAGTAAAAACTTGGGACCCCTTGCCCAAAGATGGAAATGTGACATTATCAGAGGGAGAATGCTATATTTGCCTTCCTGAACAAGCATCTGATTCACTTAATTGCAGTCATTTGGTTACCAGACCTAACAAGAAAGCTCATAAAATTGGGTGTAACTGGCTTATCAACCACCTTGTTTAGCAACAAAAATTCCGGTTTCGATTGTGGTCCTAAGTCAAGGACTGCCAGCATTTGGATGAAAGACAACTAGGCCTCCAGAGCGTCCATGAAACCTTCGGAACGCTTAAAACGACCCTCCGAGCAAACCGTAAGTCACTTCCGGTTTGCTCGGAGGGTCATTTTAAGCGTTCCAAAGGCTTCAGGGAAGCCTCCGGACGGTCCCTGAAGCCTCCGGAGAGCCTCGGGGGGGGGAGGCTCTTTTCGGGGGGCCCCCGGCTCCTATAAAGCCTCTGGAGCCTGGGGAGGGTGAAAAAAAGCATGTAAAAATGGGGGGGTCGCGCCCGTTGTGCACGCATGCGCACTGGGGGGGTCGCACATTGCATTATGGGTGCGGCACGCCCACACACAACCCCCCTGCGCTCCCCCCACTTGTGGCACGCAAGCCAAAAAAGGCTCGCCATCACTGAACTAGGGGATACCAAGGCAGCAGCCTTTTGTGAGACAAAGAAAAACATCCCGAAGAACAGCAGTGGTGAGCTAACTGCAAACTCTGTAGATACGTTCCTGAGAGACCCGAGAGACAAAGTCATCTTTAGGGCATTTTAATATTATATAAAACTCTTAGGTAGCATTTGAGGAACAGGAAGAAAAAGGTTTAGGAAAAAGAGGCTAAAACGAAAAGAGCAGGCAGACACTGAGCTTAACAACTGAGTCTAGAAACAACTCCAGAATTCGTTTCAATTAAATATCCTTTATCCAAAATGAAAACAATTGCTAAGGGTTCTCTCTTGTGTATGAAGGCTATGCTTCTACAGTCCTAAGAATGCTGGAAACCTAAGTTATGTTCAGCTGCTGTTCTTAGCCATTCCCCCAAAAGAAAGGGCACCCGTCAATTTCCTGCCAACAGCTAAAATACAATTTCCTGTTGTTCCACTTATGTCTAGATATGCCTCTCATAACAGTAAATGCATCTGAACTCGTAACAAAGGTATTTAAAAAGAACCCTATGAGATGGGATTTTCTGAAAACGGAACAGTAATATGGTACAACTAAGTTTAGTACTTGGAGGATGTATCTTAAATAATCTTATTATTCACACTATGACAGTGATGGCAAACCTTTTCGGTACTGAGTGTCCAAACCAGAACGTGCATGCATGTGCGCATGCTAGAGCAACAGAAACCCAAAGACCAGCTGACCGGTGCACATGCACTGGCCAGCTAGTCGTCAGGTTTCCAGCATGCGCGCCGGCCAGCTGGTCTTCATGGGCCCAGAACATCAGAAACCTGAAGAACATCTGCCTGGCGTGGCATGCCTGTTTTTGGGGCATTTTCTGGGCCATTTTCAGGGTGTTTTTGGGGGCATTTTCAGAGCGTTTCTTGGCCATTTTCAAGGTGTTTTCAGGTTAGGAAAATGGCCCAAAATGGCCCGAAAAACAGCCTGAAAATGACCCAAAACCTGTTTTGGGGCTGTTTTTCGGGCCGCTTTCAATGTGTTTTCTGGAGCTCCAGTGCCCGCGACGACCAGCTGGCCAGCGTGTATGTGCATGCCGGAAATTAGAAGAGCAGATGGAGATGGTGCGTGTGCCCACAGAGAGGGCTCTATGTGCCACCTCTGCCACCTGTGCCATAGGTTCGCCAACAGGGCACTATGAGTACCCTAAAACAATTGTTTTTAAATGATTGTCCTAATTTTGGGAGCATGGGAAGCTACTTTCTACCAAGTTGGGCCAGTATCCATTTTAAGGAGGTATGGGGGAATCAAAGCCCTGTTTTGTGGTGATGGAGCTGACCCTCTGGAATGACCTTCTGTTGAAGATTCATTTGTTTCCAACATTGCCTGTCATCCGGAATAAAGGTGAATATGGAACTTTGGAAGAGAGCTTTGGCAAGATCTGATGCTGCACATTACTTTTTAGCTTTCACCTGTCTTAGGATTTTTGTATTTATTGTGTTTTTATACCTTGTTAACCATCAAAATATGTTGTGACATACAAATTTGATTTAAAAAAATAAACAATATTTAATCAGGCATCAGCAAACTTCATGAAATACTTAAGCCTGGAAATACCTTGAGGCTGTTCACACATTTAAATGAATATTTGCATTTCTTTGACTTCCATTTTCCTTTCCCCCAACTTTTCCTTCCTGGAGCATTCGGAGTGTTCGTAGGGGTGTCGGGGCGTTCAGTATTAGTACCACTCTCTATGCTAACAGCATCGTCCTGGAAACAAAAAAAACAAGATGGATTTCATAACAAACCAAAACCAGCAACAGCAATGTCTGAAATGCAGAAATTTTCCAGAATGATTGGAAAAAAACAAATTTCTGAATAGATTAGCTAAGAGTATTCTACAAACACTAGATACTCGGCCTTTTATAATCCTGCTTCCCAATAATGGCACTTATAAACAAACAACTGAAAATAATAATGCACCCAATAGGGACTAAGATGTTTGCAAACAGCGACTTTTTGTTTCATTTTATAAAACTTTCAGTATGGCATGCTGCAAGTTTAAGCAATAGGTTCCAACATCTTTTTCAGACTGGGCACCAAGCTTTTGTAGAAAATAGAAACAATGGATGGCTTTGCTAGGAAATATGCATCAAGAAAGAAAAACTAGGCAAAAGTATTTTTTTTAAATGTATTTTAGGAGAAAATATTTGAGGGAGATTAGTTAAACTGATAAAGTATTTTTTTAATTATCAATACCCTCGTGGTGTGCAGTGTTTTTCAAACTAGGCAAATTTGAGACATGGGACTTCAATTCCCAGAATTCCCCAGTCAACATGAAGGCTAGGGAATGATGGGATTACAGTTCCATCTTCTCTTTCCAGGCCATTATTCCCAGCCAACATAACAAAACTAGGAATGATGTGATTTATAGTTCCACCTTCTCTTCCCAGCCCTATCAACCCTGCAATCCCAACACAAAGCTGGGAATAATGAAGTTGGAAGTCCCTTTTTCACTCTCCTGGTCTATCATCCCCATATTGGCGAAGGGGAGGATTTATAGTTCCACCTTCTCTTTCCAACCCTATCATTCCCAGTCACCATAACAAGGCTGGGAATGATGGGATTAGAGTTCCACCTTCTCTTTCCAGCCCTATCATCCCCAGCCAACATAACAAGGCTGGGAATAATGTGATTATAGTTCCATCTTCTCTTTCCAGCCCTATTATCCCCAGCCAACATAACAAGGCTGGGAATGATGGGATTAGAGTTCCACCTTCTCTTTCCAGCCCTATTATCCCCAGCCAACATAACAAGGCTGGGAATGATGGGATTAGAGTTCCACCTTCTCTTTCCAGCCCTATCATCCCCAGCCAACATAACAAGGCTGGGAATGATGGGATTTACAGTCCCACCTTCCCTTTCCAGCCCTATCAACCCCACAATCCCATCACAAGGCTGGGAATAATGAAGTTGGAAGTCCCTTTTTCACTCTCCTGGCCTATCATCCCCATATGGGGAGGGGGGGAGGGAAGTGATGGGAGTCAGTTGGCATCCCATCACTCCCCCCCCTCACCAGAGATAGTCTCTCTGAAGGACTATCCCCAGCATCCCCCCCACCATGGTTGCTAGGAGACGGGCTAGGCCCGGGCCCCCACCACCTTGGACCTTCCCAAGGAGGCCGGGAAAAGAAAAGCCCAGTGGCGGCGGCCGGGCCAGCCCCTCAGCGGCCTTCTCGCTCACATTTTCGTCTCCCGAGAGGTCTCCGGGGTTGCTGTTCTCGTCGCTGCTCAGCTTCTGCTTCTTTGTCGGCATCTCCGTTGATGTTGTTGATGTTGCCGCCGTTGCCGCCGTCGCTGCCGCTTCAGGCGCCTCGTTTCTCCCGCCGCCTCCACGCCTCCTCTCAGACATCTTCCCCGCCCCACGCGCGCCGGCCGTAAAGCGCGGACGAGGACCCGCGCCGAGGCGGGAGACCTGCCGGGCGCCCTGTGCTTTTTTCCGCCGTAAACGGCTTTTCGCCTCTTCTGCTGTCGCAAAGCTCGCCCAAAACAGAAGCCACACCGTCGGAAAATGTCCGAGACGGCCCCATAGGCATGCGCAGCGGCCGCGAGTTGGCGGGACGCCTCCTGCTCGCGTTCCCGTTTGTTTCTTCTTCCCCTCAATTTAGGTTTTGGAGGGGTTGCTTTCTAAGAAAACGTTTATTTGGGGGCTCATAAAGAACAAATCTTGTATTTGTCAATTCTAGAAACTGATATTTGGAAGGATTTTTTAAAAAAAGCATGCAAACCCTAGAATGGAATGGAATAGAATAGGAAAAGGAATAAGAATATAGGATAGAAATAGAATGGAATAGGAATATAGGATAGAATAGAATAGAATAGGAAAGGGAGTAGGAATATAGGATAGAATTAGAATAGAATATGGAAAGGAATAGAATAGGAATATGGGGTAGGAGGATAGGACAGGATAGAATTAGAATAGGATAGAATAGAATATGGAAAGGGAATAGGAATATAGGAGAGAATTAGAAGAAAATATGGAAAGGAATAGAATAGGAATATAGAGTAGGAATATAGGCTAGGATAGAATAGAATAGAATATGGAAAGGAATAGAATAGAATAGAATTCTTTATTGCCCAATTGTGATTGGGCAGACAAGGAATTTGTCTTTGGTGCATATGCTCTCAGTGTACATAAAAAATTACATTCAGGATCCAGAATAATAAGATACAACGCTTAGTGATAGTCATAGGATACTAAATCAGCAATCAAATCATACTATGAACTAAATAAAACAATGTAAATCATAAAGATACAAGCAACAAGGTTATAGTCATAAGTAGAAAAGAAGATAGGTAATAGGAAGGATGAGAAGAATAGTAATATAGTCTTACTAAATAGTTTGACAGTGCTGAGGGAATTATTTGTTTAGCAGAGTGATGGCAAAAATTGTCCTTGTGTCTTGTTCTGGTGTGCCGTGCCCTATAGCGTCGTTTTGAGGGTAGGAGTTGAAACAATTTATGCCCAGGATGTCAGGGGTCTGTAGATATTCTCACAGCCCTGTTTTTGACTCGTGCAGTATACAGGTCCTCAATGGAAGGCAGGTTGGTAGCAATTTTTTTTTTCTGCAGTGAATGGAGAGAAGTTCATTATACTTCTTAATTTACCAGAAAAAAATAAAAAATAACCAACATCAAGGTGCAAAAGATTAGATCCAAAAAACAGTGAATGGAGGGCATTTTCTTTCTCTGGCTTAGGAATAGATAAAGATGGACTTCCTGCTGAAGAAATTCAGAAGAGATTAATCTTGAAGAAGGCCATGATACATTTTTAGAACATGATTAAGGCAAAGGACATTTTCAAACATAGCAAAGATCATGATAGTTCAGTCAGTGGTTTTTCACCATCATGTATAGTCGTGAAAGCTGACATTGAAGATAATAATAACCATACAATTGAAGAACGCAAAAATGGTACTAATAGGCATCTCGGCTGCAATCTCAAAACATCTGGAGTACCATATGGCATTGACAAAATCACCACCAGTGATTAGTTGCAAAAGGTAGCTATACTTGGAACAGCTTACATCCTCCAATGATACCTTTAATGGTGTTAAACATCCACATCTGCCTAGCTCACATCCTTGGGAAGGGCTCGATAGGCGGACAGAAATACCAAATCCAGTCTCAACATCTGCAATTTGGCAGTTTTAATATCACCAGGCTCAAGGTTGACTCAGCCATCCATCCTTCCAAGGTCGGTAAAAGGAGGACCCAGATTGTTGGGGTCAGTATGTTGACTCTGTAAATTGCTTAGAGAGGGGCTGTAAAGCGGTATATAAGTCTAAGTGCTATTGCTATTGACTCAGCCTTCCAACTTTCCGAGGTAAAATGAGGACCTGATTGCCGGCTGCCTGCAATTTGGCAGTTCGAATCTCACCAGGCTCAAATTGACTCAGCCTTCCATCCGACCTAGGTCGGTAAAATGAGGACCCAAAGTGTTGGAGGCAATATGCTGACTCTAAACCACTTAGAGAGGGCTGTAAAAGCACTATGAAGCAGTAGATAAGTCTAAATGCTATTGCCCTTCCCTCCTTCCCTCCCTCCTTCCCTCCCTCCTGTCTGTAAAATGAGAACCCAAAGTGTTGGGGGCAATATGCTGACTACTGACCACTTAGAAACAGTTGTAAAGCACTATGAAGCGGTATATAATTCTAAGTGCTACTGC